>NC_085000.1:0-327500 GCF_963854185.1 Sardina pilchardus | reverse complement strand
CTGCGTCTTGGTTATGTCTTGATTTGTCCTCTGACTTCACGTTTCACTGCTCCCCTTCTCTCTCTTTCCTCTTATAGTCCCTCTCTGATCCCTCTCTCTCTCTTTCAGACAGTCAACTGAGGAGGGAGGCTGAAATCCCAATTCACAGAGCCCGCCCTCTCTCATACTGTGTGTGTGCGTGTATGTGTGTGTGTGTGAGTAAGTGAGTGAGTGAGTGAGGGAGTGTGTGTGTGTGTGTTTTAAAGAGGAGAAGACAGCTGCTGTGTGCCTTTCATCTCTTTCCGCATCACTCTCTCTCTCTCCTCCCGCCCTCCCTTCTTTTCTCCCTATTTCTCTCGTTCTCCTGATCTATACCCAAGTCTGTCCTCCTTCAGTAATTATGTTCTGCATAAACCACCTCTCTAACCCAGACAGGCACGCACTGAGAACACTCAGCACTGTGACTTGGATCAGTCCCACACAAACGTCTCTTTCTCTCTGCAAAATTACAAATGAGGTGGCTTCATTAAATTACAAATTGATGTGGAAAGTTCATGTCCAAAAGTCCAAAAAAAGAAACACACAATGAAGCATGACAGTTTCTGACAACTGTTTTCCCTCTACTCAATCACTGTCTGTCTCTCTCTCTCTCTCTCTCTCTCTCTCTCTCTCTCTCTCTCTCTCTCTCTCTCTCTCTCTCTCCCTGTGTGTGTGTGTGTGTGTCTGTGTGTCTGTCAGTGTGTCAGTGTCATGCCTGTCTCTTGCTCACTTACTCCTTCTCTCTCTCTCTGTCTGTCTGTCTGTATGTGTGTCTCTCATCCTCAGGGACACAAATTTTCCCTCGCTCACAAAATTGTCTGGAAATCCTGGCTGCCACCTCAGGCACCCTACTTCTGCTAGTGGGACGATAGATGAAGATGAGATCTCAAATATTAATCACACCCCGAGGAGTTGGAGAGAGAGAGAGAGAGAGAGAGAGAGAGAGAGAGAGAGAGAGAGAGAGAGAGAGAGAGAGAGAGAGAGAAAGAGAGAGAGAATGGTGATGCCTGGTAGTTTGACTTTGCCACATTTCGGAAGCCAGCAGTGAGGAACTGAAGATGTAAACACTCTTCCCTCTAGTGGCCACAATAAAAAATGACAATAGTGTTGCTAGGGCACATTAAAACATTTTCCACTTTAGGCAGGGGGGCGGCTGGTCTCTTAAGTGGGACTTTCCTCCGGTCCAAAAGCATTCTTGAGCTGCCACTTATAGTTGCCCGAGGAGGTGCAGCTACATGTGCTGTGTCTGAACTGAACCTGAGCTAAGGACATTGGTTAGGTGACATAAGGTTACCCAAAATGGCACAGTGGAAGTCATTGTTTGAGAAGACAGGACATTGGCAATTGGATAACAAACGTCACTTAAGAGGGGTCTTGGAGAGGAAAAGGGACGTCCTTAGAATGTGCTGGGGTTAAGTCAGTGAGCAGAGAATGAGACACCTCATTTTGTATGGTGTCCATCATAGCATAGCATCCTTCTCCGTCACCCCGGTAGAGGTCCTGGAAGCCCTGGCAGGCTGCATGCACGTGACGCACTGACGGTCACTAGAAGTGGAGACAGACAAGGGTTCACCAGCAGTGGAAAGCAGCTCCATGCGTCAGCCACACCACACCACACCACACCACACCACACCACACCACACCACCCCCACACACTGCCATTTACACAGAGTCTGAGCCTCCAAGCACCACCGGGGCAAGCGGCAAATTTATTTCCAGCAGCCCACCACCACCATCACTCAAACTCTCCAAACAGAAGCTGAAAAACGGCCTCCTCTTTAAACGGACGGGACTTTCCAGCTCGGACGTCCTTCTCCTCCTCCTCCTCCTCCTCCTCCTCCTCTTCCATCTGAGAGGATCTCTATTCGCTTGGCCGCCCCACCACTGCTTGGCCACTTGTGCCCGGCTGTGGAAAACCGTGGCCACCCTCCATCACCCTGTCAGGAGAGCAGTCCAGCCTGAAGGAGAGTCTATTCAGCTTGCAGCGCCGGCCACTGCAGAAGGGCTATAGCTACCGCGGCCAAGACTGACTGCCGACGCCACACAGACCCAACACTAGAGTTGGCAGCCGCCTCTCGTGAGTACAGTAAGCGTCTGTCCTTGGGTGGGAAGTTTTCAGACGTGGCGAGAAGATCAAAGGGCCCCACTCCTCCAACTCGATTACAATGCTAAGTGAGTTGGCAAGAGCCTGCAGCAGTCATGATGGAGACGTTCTGGAGGGCAGTGTTTCCATTCCCAGACCAACCGGCGAGAACAAGCATCTCTACACTTAGCCAGTGCTTAAGCTAGAACAGAATGTTGACCTCTGTTGTGCCGTCACACATAAAGACGGCATATAGCTTACACACACATACATACGGCACCAGATGCACAAGCTAACCCTCACCCTGAATCTGAGTGCATCTGTCCTGACTGTGGCCTGACAGAGTCTGATCTGAACCAGCCCAGAATGATTCCTTATCTGGTAGAAGAGGCTCAGACCAATTCCCAATCAGAATCAGAATCAGAATCAGAATCAGCTTTAATGGCGAGGTTTGCAAACAAACAAGGAATTTAACTCCGGTTAATCTCTGCTCTCAAAGTACAACAAGTAAAACATAAAAGAATAAAAAAAACAGAGCAGTGGAATGAAGGCCAGTAGAATAAGGCTATTTGCAAATAAATAGACACTATGGGTGGGATAGGGTAATGCAATTGTCTGAAGGGGGGGGGGGGGGGGTGGTAGCCTTGTTGTTCCTGTCAAGATTGCCATTTAGCTGCTATGGGAGTGATCTTTTCACAAGTCTGCTCCAGTTTCCTCCAGTCAAAGAGTGTAATGATATAACGGAGACAATGATATATTGTCTTTGTTGACAATATGCAACAACAACAACAAAAACCCATCTCATATGAAGATGTTTTATGATGACAAACTTTACAAATATTGCTGTGCACTCTTGGCAGCCTTGTAGTTCATGGGCCAAATGTAAACAAATGCATTAGACCAAAATTAACCATTAATATAAACTGTCACAGCTACCCGTATGTGGTCGATGTTTTAAGTTGTCTATCAAATAAGGTCTTATAAAGATAGTGACAGTCAATGTTTGTTCAAGTTGTCTATCAATTACATCTATGATCTTACAGACATTGTTATTGACGTCACTCTGGCTATGAAACATGCAAATATTTCTTTCTTTCTTTCTTTTTAGTTTCAGTCATGTCAAAAAGACATGGACAAAAAGAATAATAAAATAATGATTATTGGTAACTTTCTGGTGCACACAAGAAACAATGTTGTACACTTTAGCTCCATATCAGGCAGACAAAGATGTCTGTCTCTTCTGAAAGTGTCCTGTTTGGCCAAGTTGAAATATGGGCCAGAGATTAAGCTCATGAGTCTCAGACATTCTTTTCTCTCAGATCTATTCTCCAGATAGGCGGCAGATCGTAAAGACAGTTTAGCCTGAGTATTCAGAGACAGAATCACTTCCTGCATTTAATGAGTGAAAGATGGCCGTAGCCGTATTTGTACTGTCTGCTTTGTTAAATGTGTTTCTTATCAAAACCTTGATTGTTATTTAGGATACAAAGAAGAGCTTTCTGGTTGATCTGTACCACCTGCAGTTCAGATGGCCTACAACACGGTCAAAGATCAGCTATGCCTCTCTATCACCTTCAGCTTTAAAAGACCACAAAATAGTTTCCATGGACTCACTCTACACTCTCCTCTGCTCTGGTAGAGAGCAAGCAGAGACTCAGGCTGCATCTCAAACCGCATACTTCCATCAGTACACTGGTAGTGTGCACTGAACGCTTACTTGCAGTGTCCACTTTTCATTTAGTATTGTCCCAATATCTTCACTAGGCTATATACTTAAAATAAGTATTGAAGTGTGCAAATAGGTGGTTTGAGATACAGCACAGTGATTGTGAACAGAAGCTGTTGTGATGCACCCAATTAAAAGATGTGTGTGTTCCAGAAGATGGAAGTTAAAGCTCAACAAACCTCAAATCTTAGTCCTTTGCCGTATCACCTCTTCCTGTGAACTAGGCCTGTTTTTGTGGCTTGGTAAAATACCCTCCTAGTCTCATCACCAATATGGCTAGTTTAAGATACCAAATCTTAAAGGGGCAGCTTTTCAATTAGGCCTAGGCTAAAACATACAGGAATCACTACACTTTCCCAACAGCCTGTGGTCTGTACTAATGCAGACTTTCTTTGATTAGCCTAATTGGCAAAAATTGCCTTAATTTATAATCTCACTTCTAAAGGTCTTAGTTGTAATAGCTGTCAGTGATGCGAAGCTCCATTAAAAAGGCTTCTACTTCCGAAGCTCGCTTTATTTTACCAACAGGCTGCTGTCAACGCCTCCTAGTGTACGGCCACCAGGTGTCGCTGGTGGATTAAAGTGGACTCAAGTCTGAAATCGTGGTGTTTTAAATTGCATTAGGCTACTGTCAACAAGGCCTCCCAGTAATATTTTCCGCGAATTTGTGTCCAACCTGCTACACATTCGACATTTAACTAGGGTTAATTTTCACGGTCAGGTTTAATGCCTTTCATTCACATATGGCTATTATAGATGTTTAGCCTGATAGGCTACTGCGTCTTCTGAATATCCTAGACGCGGAGGTTCATGTGGCTGCCTGGCAAAGCATAGGCTCACCGGGCTAATTTAAAACTTTTCCCTCCCTAATTTTCACGTTTTTATGTGTCTTAGTTTTGCAGTGATTAGATTTAGAGAAAATGGTGTTGGGGAAAAGTTATCTAGCCCGTAAAATGATGTAGCCTATACTAATATCAAATATCACATACCCTGTCGAATAGGGCTATGCTGTTTGTGTGAACACATAATTCACGACGCCTTAGGAAACACCAGATGATTTTTTGTCAAATTAAACGATGATGCTCGATTGCAAAAACTTGGGCAATGCGCTTCCGCGTTGATGTCAACTGCCTACTCAAAGGGTCCACCCACCTTCGCTTGGACTCCCCTCCCCGTTCTCTTTTTTCTGACACACGTGGCTTTTTCTTCTTTCTCATTGGGTGTAACGGGAAAAGATGAGCTCATATTGGTTAAAAATAGGTTGACTCGCAGCTGCTAAAAATAGGCCCGTATAAAAGCCGGGAGTTTCGCACAAGCGCTCTGCACTACCGCCGCTTGAGCGGGAGAAGATTGAAACTCAATGAAAGAGGGCGAGTGAGCGAGAACGAACAGGGCGTCGGCGCTTCCCCTCACAAACCCCGCAGCATCGCGCTGAGGACTTGCCCAAGACCGAAAGTATGCAACGCTTTGAGCTTTTCAGGCCACCCGTATATGGGTGTAACCAGTTGGGGGTGTAGGCTTGGTGACGAGTTCCTTCCTTTTCACACTAGATCCAGGACCGAGTTGTACCTACTCGTGTAGACAAAAGAAGTAGGCTATTTATGGCCATTTGAGACTATTATGATCATCTGATGTGTGAATATCAGCAACATCAGCATGACAGCTGGAAGTTGGCCTGGCCAGGAGAATGTCCACTGTCCACCATCATCACTTTTTTGACACCCGCAGATATGTATTCAAATAGCCTACATCCTGAGAGTCCTGTAAGCCTCACTTTACGGGAAGCATTCATATCTAAAATGTAGTAATTAACTCGATTAATATCATAGTCTATACCAGGGCTATTCAATTAGTTTGTAATAGGGGCCAGTTCATGAAAAGTATGACAACTGAGGGGCCGGAGAAATACCGCTTGAAATATGAGTAATTACGTACAAATGCAGATACAATAAACTACAACAGCACCAATATGGGTGTTCAAATGTTGCATTTTGTAAATGCATATCAGAGCCCGTCCCTTATTAGACATTCTCTGATAATATCGTTTTTTGGTGGTTATTTGTGTTTTGGGAATATTTCTGCCACCACAGGCCCAGACTACCACAGTGGTAGGCCAACATTGGGAAGGTGACACTGGATCTATATTGCTAATATGTTGCATTTTGTAAAAGCATAAATATTTTGTGGTTATTTTGTTGTATTTGTGTTTTGGGAATATTTCTGCCACAGGCCCAGACTACCACAGTGGTAGGTATTGGGAAGGTGACACTGGACCTGCATTGCTATGGCTAATATGAAATCTGTGATAACATTTACAGCAATGGAATCTGAGCTTTGCGCAGTAACTGCTTGGTCCATACAATTTCCAATGGGCACAAACAGGTTTCAAACAGTGTTTAAATGAATAAAATGTGCGTAATCGGTCGCATATGTAACTCTTCTCAACATACATTTAACGTTCCCATCATTTAAATTGGATGAACGTGTTCACAAATCAATGTTACTTACAGTGGACTTGACATCAAGGCGATGGATGTGTATTAGTTTCACACTGAAACTATTTGCGTGGTGCAACCCGTTAAAATGTTAGTAGCTTATAATACTCCAACGTAGTGGCAATTTACGTTGAAACTAAGCTAAAATGGAACTTATGTTCAACTCGGTCAAAACGTTACGTGCAATTGGCTGAGGTGCAGTGCCTGCAGGACTTCAGAGCGAGTGAGAGCATGCAACAGAACTGATGCCACCAAAGTTAAACTTTTAAACCGACTCCTATTTCCTCCAATAGCTACATTACGAGTGGCAAATGTTTTCGCGAGAATCTGCTTGGACTTGAGAGGCACACTACCGGTGAGATTTCATGCACCAAAAATGCTTCATGCTTTGAGGAACAGCTTGGATTCGGCGCACGTCAACATGTTGGTGACGCTGCGTAAAAACGAAGCAATAACGCACCTCTTTGTATAATATCCAGTAACAAAGTAGCCTATAAACGGCAACGCACCACACAGAACATTATTTATAGGCGCTACTCGCAGTGTAGCCTATCACTGCACCTCCATTATCGTGTTTTCCACCAGCTATTTACGTCTCTACCGATCATAAGGATTTGCTCATATATAACATCAGCCAACACTTCAAGGGCCACTACAAAGTATCTCGGGGGCCGGATCCGGCCCGCGGGCCGCTAATTGAAGAGCCCTGGTCTATACATTACAAATATTTATAGCCATATGGATCTTTTCAGGAAGTAATGTTGTAAGGTGTTTCCTTGGCCCTTACTGGACCTGAATTTCTTCTGTCTGGCAGAGTATGAAAGGCTAGCTAATACACAAATCCACTCCGTATTCCTTTTAAGAATCCGTAAAATAAATTTTAAAAAGCTCAGAAGAGGTCTTTAGTCCCTTCGGAAAGCTGTAGGCTAGAATGAGGTGAGGTTACTGGCAAAGGTACCTTCAGATCAGGAGCAGTGGTGTGGTTTAAGTAATACGCAGGACTATGCAGTATACCCACTAAAAAAACATCACCATCTCAGAATACCCACTTAAAGAAGGCAAGGATATGAATTAACATTTGGGGTTGATCATAGTATACTCACTACAGCAAACTACACCACTGGTCAGGAGTAACACTGAGCTTAAAAGCATGCATCACCTTTGAACCAATTATGTGTGACAATCCAGTGGATGTGTTTTTAGAAGGAACCTTCATAGCACAGCCGGCATGTGTAGCAGTGTATTATAATACTGTTTGGTTTAGCGCACAACTTTCACATTGTTCTGTGTAGAAAGTCATTTATTACACAAGAAAACATAGTTTACAAATGCAGCTTCCAGTCATGTCAGCAGTCACACGTGAGTATGCGCGCATTGCGTATGTACAAACTTGTATACATGCCCCTTTTTCGAACACCATTTCCTTGACTCTTTTTCACCAGTTTATTTATTGTCCTCTAAATCTAAAACAAGTCTTAAAAATGATTTGTACATACAACAAACTTAAAAATAAAAATAAAATAATATCAGCCCTGTTGGTTATCAAAGACATACATTAGGACCTGCAGGGCGGAGTACTTGATTGACAGCAGGTAGGCCCGGCCCACTCCTAAGGTCACACAACAGTATTTGGCAAGTGGGCAGGGCAATGGTGTCCCAAAATCAGTTAAAGCGATAAAACTTAAGAACATAAAGAAATGTCCTAGTCCGCCTGTTGCTTAAATACTGATGAAAGCGCCCATGTCCTCACAAATTAATTTTTTTTCTCTTTAACAGGTTCTATATTCAGGGAGTTTGGCAGCTCCGAGGGAGGTGTATATGTCTATGTATGTCTCTCTGTGTGTGTGTGTGTGTGTGTGTGTGTTGGTGCGCATGTGTGTGTGCGTGTGTGTGTGTGTGTGTGTGTGGAGGCACCAAGCATCAGGTCTCCACGCACTGTGCGCTTACACACCCAGCCCTCGGCCCCACCCCCTCTCCTTGTTGCCCCCGTATCACGGGTAGAGTCCAGTAGCCATTGGCTCAAAGCAGGAGGCATTTGCTGTTCTTCTTGCCCCTGCGTGCTTGTAGCGCTGCCCTGGTGGCCATCTCAAAGACCTCCCGCACGCTGTCCTTCGTCTTCGCCGAGCACTCCATGTAACCGAACGCGCTGATTTTATTGGCCATGTCTACTCCCTCCTCTCCCTTCACGGGCTCCTATTGGTGGAAGGGAAAGGGATACAGTGGTCAAGTAATAACTTCACAAGAGTAGTCAACAATGAGGCTCAACACACACACACACACACACACAAACACACACACACACTTGACTGACCTGGGGGTGTTACCTATTAAGTTTACCACTTTTGAGTTTAATCACCATTCTGACATGTGTGTGAAGGTGTTCTACCTGTTTCATTTTGGCAAGCTCTCGACGTGTGTGTTCGTCGTTACGGAGATCTTTCTTGTTGCCAACAAGGATGATGGGAACGTTGGGGCAGAAGTGTTTCACCTCGGGCGTCCACTTTTCTGGAATGTTCTCTGTGAAGGACAAGAGTACAATAGTGGTCAGCTTTAGAGCTGTGTATTTCTTATGTTACCGTTCCAGACTACAGGGTTTACTGTGGTGTTTGTGTTTACTGCGAACATGATAGTTCAAATGTAACGCAGATGTTACTTATTCTTTCATTCAGCTATCAAGGATAGCTCCTTGAGATGTACAATCTCATTTTCAAGGGGGTCGAAGATACAGACATGGAATATTATGAGTTTCTAGCCACTGACAGAAACTTAAGGCAGAGGAACATATACATAGAACAAATACCGTAATTTCCTGACTATTAGCCGCGGCTTATACATTGATTTTTGCTAAATTTCTTCCGCTATGAGGTTAATACAGGGGGGCAGTTAATATGGGGTTAATATGGTTTTGTTTCTTTTAACTTGCATAAAACACTGTCCTGCAGCTTATATGCGGGAAATTACTGTAATAAGCATGTAGCAGTGTGCTGCTAGAAGTTGAAAGTGAGGAGATGTAGGGGGGAATGAATGTGTAGTATGAGAGAGGGGAGGCCTCAGTCCAAGCAAGAATAAGAGAAACAAGAGAAATAGAACTTTAGTGTCTGCTTATGTGTGTGTGTGTGTGTGTGTGTGTGTGCTCACCCAAACTGTCTGGGCTGTCTATGGAAAAGCACATGAGGATGACGTCAGTGTCAGGATAGGACAGGGGGCGGAGCCTATCGTAGTCTTCCTGTCCAGCTGTGTCCCACAAAGCCAGTTCCACCTTAAAGAAACACGAGCACAAACACACACACAGCTCAGTTTCTGACATGAGCTGACAAAAAATCTCTTCTTCAACAGGTCAATTTGTCTGTCTTCAGGTCAGTGTGTCGTCAACATCAACACTATCCTGCACTGAACAGCTGGTAGTCACTAGCTATGAGCTAACCTCCTGGAGGCGTCATAGCCTACTTATCTGTCCATCAAAAGGGGTTCAGAGGGACAAACTACAAACTGACTCCAACCAAACTCAATGCTCAAAGTCAAAACAGCCAGTCCTGACTACTCCATAAAACCGCACTTGGGTTTCTTTTTCTAGGGTGCTATCGAGGACACACTCACGTGAGTCCCCTACCATGAAGAGCCAGCAGAGACTCAAGAGGTCCTGCTGAAATGGGAACACGGAGCTAAATGAGGAGTCTAAACTAGGGCGAAAGTGTAAAAGCGAGACTTAATTTAACTAGTAGGATAGGGAGGCATGAGGGTACTCGAGGCCATCTCACTAGTTTCAAGATGGTTGGCTTATTTTTTTTGTATTATTATTTTTTAAGTTAAGGGGTCAAGATAGGCAAGGCCATTTTCTATATCTTTGCATTTTCCTTATCTGATATATTTCAAATCAGTTGTCACTAAGGTGGTGGTGTGGGCAACATAGCTATGCTTACTAGAGCATTGATGAACCATTATCCACACAATTAAATCAGAATCATTGAGCACAACAAACACTACCTTGGCCTTTCACCTGCTTAACATTATGCTACTACCAAGAGGAAATCACTATTAAACTGCATTGCAAACCCATGCTCCAACACTCTTTTTTTGTTTGTTTGTTTGGGTTTTTTTGGGAGGGGGGGGGGGTGTTCTTACCTGTTTGGTATCCACTTCAATATCAGCTACATAATTCTCAAATACTGTGGGGACGTAGACCTCTGGGAACTGGTCTTTACTGAACACGATCAGTAGACAGGTCTTTCCACAGGCTCCATCTCCAACAATCACCAGCTTCTTACGTATTGCTGCCATGCCTGTATGAAGAGACAGCCAGTTAATCACTGGGCACTGGAAGGACAACACATAAAATAAACTATGTATGATGTGTATTAAGGTGCTTATAGACTGATGTACACGCAAGTTAAAACAGAAACTAATATAGAAAATTGATTTCCTTGGAGTCATAATTGAAAACCATATTGAAAAGCAACCATGAAATAAATGCAATTGCACTAATGCCACAACAGCTGATCTGTCGTGAGGTAAACGTCAGAGGGGCTACCTACTGTATGTAAAATCCAATCCTACCCTATACTAAAGCAAAATGTTGGGGTGAATTATCATCGTAGCTTATCCTCCCAAATAAGATGGCGTCATTGCAGCAACAGATGTCTTGTAGCCTACACGGTGAGGGTTCAAGCTTCTCTAGCTATTAAGCCTAACGTCAAATGCAGTGAAGAGGGGAAGTACTAGTAGGATGCCCACAGCTCATCATCACTTTGGAGTTGATCCCTTAAAATATTACTGATTCGATCTTTGGAACAACTATCAGTGCACGTTCACATCGAAAATGACACTCTGAGCATCCCCACCGACTTCTATCTCAACATCATGATACGCATTGAACTTTACAGTCATGCAACAAACACATCAATCAACCTCACATCAATCAATCGTAACTGCTTCATACTCTTTCTGTTTCGTGCTGTATTCAATAATACTGTTTGTACACAGCTTAATGCTAGCTTCCTATTAAGGCAATAGATAGTTCGTGTTGGCGTACTTGGGTCATATCCTGCCTACAGCACGAAATTCAGTTGACTGAATCGCTTTGCTGTCTAACGTTAACAAAGTTACATCGGTGAATCTGTAATTTCTACTCTGTCTATTTAATGTTTACTATCTAAATAGCTTCCTAACTTCATAAAAGTAAACTGGTTGTCTAACGTTGGCTATTCAACTTATGGTCGGAGGCATGAGGTAAAAGTTGACAGCACTGTACTCCTTTTGTCTCAGTTTGATACATAAAACTGTCACATAGATGCTGGGTAGGTTAAATAAATGTGAGACTCTAGAGTTAAACTGACAAGTAAGCGTTCAACCTCCCAATCGAGATGTCCAAGAGATCGCAATGAATTGGCTTTTCAACGCTTTGTTGGTAGACGAAGTGCGGAAGCTGATATCGATGTGAGACTCGCTGGAGGTAAGTAGCTATGCTAGCTCGCTAACTATAGCGCTGAAAATGCATTAGCCCATGAATAACTTTTGTATTGGGCAATTTCAGTTACTTGCCCCCACAGTTCTAAGTACTTTATTCACATTTTAAGTAACTGAAATAATATTTCACCCGTCATTAGAGTCCTACCTGCAATTTAGGTGGCTGGCGAATGTTTTCCAGTAGTCGTTAAATGCCGACTCCCGTCTCCTCCTCAATCCGATACAATGAATTGCCGAGGGCGCACAAGGGGCAGGCGCAGTGAGACGGCAGGGGGGGAAGGGATGGCAGGGACGATTTCAGCCACGCCTGTGCGGGCACGTTATGAAGAGCTTCAAAGAGATAAATAGCAGTATGTGAGTTCACGGGTGATTTACAAATCACTTTCATGTACGAAGAAATCAACTCATTCAGATTAGTTTAATGAGCCACCTTGCATTTAGCCAACATAAAATAGGCTAATTCATTTTAATATGCTAACAAAGGTGCAAGTGTGTAGATTCAACACCGAGGGAATTGCCACTCATCACTAGCCCTTCGCACAGCGTGGTACAGTAAAGCTTCCAGAAGAGATGTAACAAGCATTTATGTAGCCTATGGTTTCATAAAGAATTTGCGAATTCATCAGATAGCCTATGAACGGCCACCTAGGCTACCGATTTACAAACTTAATCTAGGCTAGGCTACTCCCGGGAACATTTTTTTATTTGAAACAGGTTGCAATACGCAATGTTTATATTTGACCAGATTGAAAATGGCCATATACAAATTTAGAAAGTTACTACATCAAATTCAATTTTGAAATTACTAAATGAAAACTGGCTTTGTACTAAATGGCTCAAATGTGCCACCTAGCGGTAGATTGAGACATTACATAAATACAGCAAACAAAGACAGCTGGAACAATGTTCCCAGTCAATCTTTTGTTGATACATTTACTCAACAATTCTCCCTTAATCCCTCGATTGTCGGCTACTTTAAACATCTGCATCCTAATTTATGCAAGATATGTTATTTCATTGACGATTCAGTAGGCTAAACTATGATTATAAATTAGGGCAACACTTTTTATCCCTGCAAATAAGCCTATAATGGGCCAGCATTTCACAAGCTTTTGCAAACATTAAATTGTACTTATTTGCAAAAACAATGCAAAGTAGGTGCCATGCAAGTTGGTAGTTGATATATGCATTGCATGCATTCGGTGACAGAGCTGAAGTTTCCACGAGACAACATATTCAGAGTGCATAAAGAGTGGATTTTACATTCGGGGTATAAGAATAAATGAATCAGTTTCACTCCATTCTTGATACAAACAATTGTATATAAATTTATATATTTCTATGACCTCCAAACGGCGGTCTGATTCACACTGTCACCCTTTTGTCTTGGTTGCCGGTCTACCATCGCTGCTGACGTGAATCCTATAACAACTGACATGACAGTGGGATGCACGACAGAAATAATGGGCAAAAAATGGCAAAATATGTAAAAATAAACAGCTCTTTATCAGCCCTGTTTAGTGATACTAATTTGCTCATTGGTGCAATAAACTATGCCATTTGGTTTTGTTGGTCAACCTCCTGATAGAGCAGGGGGGTATTCCAAGTATATAGTTTAGTGACAAACCTTGGGAAGTTAACTCAGAGTGAGTGGTAAACCTCCTAATAGAAGAACTGTATGGCTTCATTTGCCAAATAAAACAATACCATAGGGCTCTCTTTGTAAGAGGTGTACCACTTACGCGTACTTGGAATTACCCCCCAGCCCCATGGACTCTCTCTGCAAAAACAAAGCCAAAAACTCTTACCACTTAAGGGAGGAGTTTACTATTAGGTTAGTACAGGGTTGTCACAAATCTGCATTCTTGAAATGCCACTATAATGCTAGTAGCCGTTCATTTAAAACTACATATGGGGGAGAGGTTTGAAAATACAGAAAGGCTCAGTGCTGTTGAACTGTACGTTTTAAATACATAGATATCTAATCTTCTAAAAGGCAATTCATAGTGTCCTTACATCATGATTCTGAGATTACAAGATTACAGACATTCTTATGCATACCTCTTATCCACCAAGATAAAAGTTGAATATTATGTAAGAGTATTGAAGAATTATGCTATGAAGCCTTGGCCTGTAAAATATATATTTTTTTTTTTAGTAAAATGTGAGTGTTTATACGGAATATATTTCAACACAGAATTGCAACATTTACATAATCGCAATGCTTTACAAACAACATAGTGCTTTAGCAGCTAAACGCAGTTGTGATATGAAATGGCGGCAGGTTGAGGCCTCAGTGCCCCCTAGTGCATGCAGCACAATAAACTCCCAGGAGTAGACTCATCATTCAGGATTTATTATTTTGTTTTGTACAGAGCAATGAAGAGACAGAGGTGCCAACCAGGAAGGAGATCCCCACCCAAAATCTCTACAGGGAGGAGAGATACAACAGAGGCTGCACCTCAAATAGTTCATCTATTCACTATATAGTCAAACTCCCCCATAACCCGCAGCTTTTTGCATAGGGGATAAAAATACAAATACTATATAGGGAAGAGAGAGATATTTGAGGGGCAGCGAAAGACTGTGGAATCTAGAGATAGTCAGTGACAGACCAAGAAAAAAAAGGACAAAGAGGAATCCAAGTCGCAGGAGAAAGTTGCCTTTGCCAACACACAAACACCCTTTCACTACACTTGCGTCCGAGTTGATGCTTTATCAAAATTAGTCCTCAATGCGTAAAACACACACAAACCCTAACCCCCACATTTAAACAAAATCCCACCAAAATGTAATATCATATGAGCTTGTGACTTAGAGACTTTTTTTCTGTAGACCTAACTCTAAGAAGCACCAGACAAATGAACAGAAACCATGAGGACAAAGTAACAAAAGAAAAACAGGCTGATCGATACAATTAGGGCATCTGAACTGGATCATTACTGTATTGCTCTCAAGCCAAGCTATTTTTTAGTGTGCATAAAAAAATGTGTTCCATAAACACCCATTACCTTCGTCTGTCAGTCTGTCACAATTATAAAATACATATGTGCGCACTTACACTCATTCACTCACACGCGCACACACACACACACACACACACAGACAGACAAACACACACACACTCACTCACTCTCAAAAGAGATGACAGCTGATCAATAACTGCATACAAGCGTGAGGCGGCATTCCCCACGACAACCACATTCCGTCGGTGTGATGCAAGACACACACTTGAATCTCCATGATGATGTATCCACAAGCAATTCCACATTGTGAAAAAGTTTGCAGGGCAAACTTACTTGTCTTTAGGAAGAGGGAAAAAGAACAATTAATCACAGACCTCTTGAAATGTGGCTACACAGTTCCAGTACAGGATTCTGGGAGGAGTCTGAGAAATCACCTGCCACCCTCTACCCCTCACGAGGACTGAGTCAAGGTGTCTGTAATCCACGAAGAACAAAAACACCGCATCAAAAATAACGAACAGAAACGTCCCATCAACCCTTTCTGCATTTATTCAGAAGAAACCAGCCCAAGGGGGGGACAAACAACTAGGGAGGATGGGGGGGACTGTCTTCTGTACAGTAATTCTTGGATTATTTTTAGTGCCACAGAAGCAAGGTATAGAGTGGAGCCACTGTACTTCTGTCAAACGTCGAAGCTGAGAAGCGTCCATTTGTGGTAAACACAAATCTGTGTATACGTGTGTGTGTGTGTGTGTGGGAAGCAGAGGTGTGTGTGAGTGTTAGTAAGTCATAAGGCTAATTACTGTACGTCAGATATGAACAGGACATGACTGGTTTATTCGGTATGTGTGTTCCATTAAACAACTGAGAATGTGTGACATGCCTTGGAGCTTTGTACGTATGTATGTATTTCCATCTGTGTGTGTGTGTGTGTGTGTGTGTGTGTGTGTGTGTGTTAGGAGTGGGAGGGGGCGTCCTCAAAGCTGATGATGCTGGACTCCTGCCCCGTGGGGCTCTGGCTGGAGCTGGTGGCAGGCGAGGAGGCATCGCGGGCGGGCAGTAGCGGGGCGTCCGTCCGCACCTCATCCTCGTCGTCGTCCTCCTCGTCCTCCATGTTGGGCCACGCGGACTGGTCTTCCACGCGCTTCAGTCGTTCGTTCAGAGCCTTCAACGCCAGTTGCCTTTGGACAGATCAAAATCAAGTATTACCTGCCTTGATGAAGACAAATACCTAGCACATGCTAATGATAAAGTACACCATATTCTGTATATTATCCAATATTTTAAGGCTAAATGGTAAAGGCAGCTCGCATCTAGCCCTGGGTTCAGAACATTGCCTACTACATACTGTAGGGTTGGAGTTAATAATTACATGGTAGTTATTCACCATATAGTGTTCTATGTACTATGTAGTCTAATCAAATCTAATCTGTGTGAATGACTGGATGTTCTGAACATAAGACCAGTGTCATCTTCACTGGGTGGTTCATAAGTAATTATGCCTTGTGCAGCCCTTCAAAGCTATAAATAGCTGCCAATGCAAACAGTAATGGCAAAACCCTAAGTGGCTGACCAGGAGGGAAGGCCTTGTCTTACCTTCTTCTCTCCGCATCCTGAGGGTCAGTGCCCGGCAAACTGATAGTAATGGAGGACGGTGCGCCCACGTCGTATCTCTTCACCATCTTCCTGCACACCTTCATCTTGACAAGCGCCGCATGGACTAAGGTGGCCACCAGCCCCACGGCCGGCTGGAGAGCCTCAGGGAAGAAGGAGGCGAAGGCAAAGTGGTCGGACATGTCGCCACGGCCCCGGCTGTGCCGCTGGTAGAAGCGCAGGTACACCCAGCCCACCAGGGCACCATAGCAACAGGCAGCCAGCGGCGCCGCCGTGTCCAGGAGCCCGGCCAGCCGCAACACGGCCAGAACCAGGAGAGCCAGCGCTGGGGCCGCCTTCAGCCGCACCTGAGGCACCCGGAGCACCGTGGTGTCCCCAGTCGTCTGCTTCAGGGCCACCAGGACCCCGCCGAGGAACCCGGGTGCACCGTAGATCCGCACCGCAAACAGGTAGTCCAGGTCAAAGGTCGCGGCATAGGTAAAGAGGTAAGAGAGGCCAGCAAGGAGGCCCGCCGAGATGTTCACCACGGCAAAGAAGATGAGCAGCTCCAGAGCTCCCCAAAGGGGCTCCAGCAGCCGGCCCGACACCATCACCGTGGCGACGTTGACCACTACTCCCCATATGTGCTGCTCAACCACAGCGTGGGTTACCAGTGTCCATACCCAGAAGTTCGGAGGAAAAAGGAAACCTGGCGTCACACCGAGGGCATAGGGAGTGTCTACCGCCCAGGATAGGAGGTAAAGTACTATTACTGTCGCGCAGATGGACTTCACTACCACACTGGTGCTGGCGAGAGCGCTCAGGAAGTGCTGTCGGGCCACAGGTAGGTAACGGTTCATTATGCCGAGTGCTGTCTTCTCGTTCGTCGCGATCAGGAACCGAGCAGACTTTGGCAAGGTGCAGTGGCAGTGTAACAGATGTCAACAGCCCCAAAGGCAACTGACGTTGACAGCAGATCTTGACATCCAAGGGGAAGAGTGGGGCTTCATTCGACAGAAAAAAAAGTGATTATTCCAAGTGTGTTTTATTTTTAGCTTGAAAGGCAAAGTTGGGATTTGACGTCACTGCACTGGCCTAACGTCACACGGCACTGGGAAGATCTTTCGACTACTTTACTACGTCTGGTACAAAATATTAAGTGGCGTTAGAAACCTTTTGCCTTCTGAGTGACCTCTACAGGAGTAGGTATCACGATTCTCACTGTGGCCTGATATTTGGTCTGGGATTGCGACACGACAGATAGCAAGATGACTTGGCCAAGTTAGTTTTTGCCACTGAATGTCTGTTTGTTATTCATCTATCACTAACTCATTACACATGGCCAACGAACCCCGCATAAGTCAAGAAAATGAAAAACTATTTACAATCAAGTGAGGACGATATTTGGACAACTACGCGACTTTTAGTTTTACTGCTGAGAAGGTGACCAACCAGATAGGTTGAAAAGGGCTTGCTAGGTTGGGTTAACCTAGCTATTCTGGCTAGCTTAACATGTTTGGGCTAATTGTCAACTTAATCGTAGCAGTCACAAAGTGTCTGAGCTGTTGGCAGCCAGCAAATCATTTACTGAAAACTAAACTGACAGATGACAACAGATTATCTTTCCTTCACTAACTACCTAGTTAATACTGCCATGCACTCCGTTAGCAAAACTTTTGTCAACCTAGCTAGACAGCTAACCTTAGCGCTGCTAGCTAGCATTGAGAGTCCACCAGCATTGAATTTGGCTAGCAAACGACTATGACACTTACGCCGACTGTAACTCTCAGAGTTCGAGTATTAAGCAAATACTCAGTATCTTACACGTATCGCCTGACTATCTAATCCCTCTCCCTTGAAAAATAGATTTGCTGCCAAGTCTTAGCGTCATATACTCCCCAATGTTGTTCTTCCTTTCTCGGTTTTGAGTCCACAGGTTAGCCCGAGGATTTCCAGTAGTAACAGGCCGTCAAAGCACTAGGAAACAAGATTAACTTCTTTATCAGACAGATCTCCTGAACCAGTGTTTTTCGGTCTACCTCTCTCGATACTTAAAGCGGACTTACACGTCTGTCATCTTTCATGATGTAATGTTTGTTCTTTTAAGTCCCAGGCACTCCCGTAACGTTAGGTACAGTATATTCTGCACCGTAGAGAGCAGAGTGCATACGCGAGATTTGCATACGTCATCGCATACCCAACGAACGTCAGTTTACGGTAGTGAGAAGCAGCACAGACTGACGGGAAACTGAGTGTTTTGGGATCATAACTCAACAGTAGCACACTTTTCTGTCTGACAAACACAACAAAACACGGCAGGCTGTTGCGAGTTCGACTAAAGTTTGTGGAAAGCAAAGCTTTTGCAGTATGAATATTGTGCAAGCTCCCGCGAGTGTACAGTAGGCTATTCCGAGCGTCAAGTTTAGCTACCTTGTAGGTCTACAAGTCCAGGACAAAAAGCCAGGTAGGTTATAGAAAACACAACATGCATTTAATATGTCATAGGCCTACATACATTTTTATTGAAAGACAAGACTAGGCTAAGCTACTAATCATAGGCTATGACAATATAACTATAGCCTATGAAATTAGCCTAGACCCTGTGTTTGAAATAGATAGGCCTAGCCTACTTTATTGATCCCCAAGGGGAAATTCAGATCCAATTCAAGAAATCCCATCTGCAAAGAAGTTGTAGAAATCCTCTTCCATTCTGGTTGTACTGATAATTCAAAGTCTGATGTTCGCATATTGGAGCAATAGGCTACACACATTTTAGTCCTCTATGACAATGGTTTCAAATGCTGAGATATTACCTAATTTATCACTATTAAATGCCACAACCAGCTTGTTTCTCCCTGGTGAACTTGGTACAAATTCAAGTTTAGTTGTTGCAAACTGCTTGGGCGCCACTGTTCCAATTCTGTAGAGACAAAAAAGTAGTCTACCATTAACATATTGAGGTCTGTAGCATGCATTTCTTTGTAATTCACCCTTCAAGTCACTGACAATGTTGTGTGTAGGGCTACAATGGCTATTCATTTAATTTCACAAAATGTAACTTTCTGTGAACATCTCACACAATTGCCGTTAAGTCGTACATTTTGGGTGATGTTAGGCAATAGGCCTATACCTCCACTAGATTTAAGTGGGCTACAGAATGTCATATGGAAGTAGCCTAGGTTTATTTTGTATCATGGACTATAATACCATACATGATGAATGATTTAAACACAACTTGCACAAGTTTTCACTTACTTGTGTTCAATATTTTTTCCATCAGTCAGATGAATTCCCTTTATGGAGAAGGTACACTCGTGCAAAGGCATTGGCAGAGGATTCGGAAGTGTGATATCTGCTGTCAGCTTGTGGTTTACTTTTGGTATGCCAACAATCTGCCACAGAGAATATAAAATGTCAGGTCTGGTCTTTGCCTTGTCTCAACCTCGCATGTATTCAAAATACCTTCAGTTCAGATTATTTAAAACGAGACATGTAGGCTATTCTATGTACTTTGGATGGTGTCTGTACTGGTTGCCACGTTTTAAAAATCCAATACTCACCTAGGTTAATACTATAGCATTAATATTGTTTTTACGAAAATGAAGCATACAAAATAGAAAAAACATGTAAAGAACATGCCATGTATGCCGGAATTTTTACATAAGGGTCATTCCACCTCAATTCAACAAATGCCTTCTGCTTGACCATCTCAGATTTCCTTCAGAATTTTACCACCTAAAGAGTAACCATTTAAACTAACTTAGCCAAAATATTAGATTGGTATACCTAATACATCCAGAGAAAAACATCTTTGAACATGGTACCCCCCTTCTGATTTTTGATGAGGGCGCCAATGTGCCAAAAATCAGAAGGGGGGTACCATGTTCAAAAAAAGATTTCTCTGGATGTATTAGGTATACCAATCTAATGTTTTGGCTAAGTTAGTTTAAATGGTTACTCTTTAGATGGTAAAAGTTTGAAGCAAATCTGAGATGGTCAAGCAGAAATTTTCTCTAAAATCCGTTGAATTGAGGTGGAATGACCCATAACTATAATCACAAAAATGACACAAAATTAATAGGCTTCACTTCATTATCAAATTCAGAAGCTTGATCCCCCAAAATACCTGGAGTGTATTGTAATTAAGATGCACCAGTGAGCAATTTACAAGAAACTATCAGTGTAAAGTTGAGGCCAGACCATCACCTAGCCTTTAAATGCAACCTGGTCCATTATGTTTTTACTGCAATCAAATACGTTCTTACATTAATAATTAACTTTGGTGAATCCAGGACAATGGTCTTCATTTCCTTATAAAACTGCCTGGTTTCTGACTCAATAAGAAGAACCTTCAGCTTGATGAGCCTCTCATCTGTTATGGATGGACCATACAGGGAATATTCCACTCTGAGTGGGCTGGATGTCTCTGTAGAGGTACAAAGATGATTAGATTATATTACATTAGATTAGATTCAACTTTATTGCCATTGTGCAGAGTACAAGTACAAAGACAACGAAATGCAGTTTGCCAGAACCGACTGCAAAAAAGCAGAAGGTGCAATGTAAAAAAGATTCTAAAACATTACTAACAAAACAAACACACCGAAAGATAATTTCAGAAACAATTTAGATGTTTGAAGAAGATTTGCTTAATGTCTGTTAAACAGCTATTGACAGTGATTAATGTGCAGTTATTAAACCTCTCGCTTTTGTCATAATAGTGACAGACACAACAAACCTTGGTATGGTTCGATCTTAAGCTCAGGAACATCAGTGAATCCACACGTGTCTCCCGTTCTGCCATTGTAATGAAGCACCCGTGCATAGAACATCAATAGGAAAGTTTTAGGGACAGGTGAATTATTCCTGACAATGGCAAAGACATCAAAGTCGGTGCCGATCATGGTGGACTTTGCAATCTTTATTTTGATGTGAACCCCAGGCTCCTCGCCAGTCTCCTGGAGCTTGTTGTGGTGTTTGGCCTTTTCAAACACTTTCCTCTCCTCCTCCGAGCCTGAAACACATACACCTCCAGCATGATTTCACAGTCTCACAACCGATGCTTTTTACCTCGACGCTAAGTCTATGAGAACTGAAAACACATTAAAATACAATGTTAGTACATTTGAATATCTGGTATAACATTTGATGTATTAAACAATTATGTCTCTTTTCCCATCACAATTGATATATGAGATGTTTCCTAAAACAATAAGGCTAATTGCTTTGTTTTTACTTCAATGTTCCTTTTGTTGTAAGAGGGCACTATCCTTTTAGGAGAAACTGAATATAACAACAAAACATTACTTTAGAAAATTACTTTCATTTTCATTTTACAATACAATTGCCATGCCATGTGAAAAGCAGGAAGAGGAAACAGCCTATTCAAGCAGGGAGACATTTTGATCTTGCCTTCGGGATATTTGTAGAGGTTTGTGATGTCATGTCTTTCATCCTTGCCAACAGCTTTGGTGCTGATGTGATGGCCAACCTCTGTGGTGTTTCCACCAATCTTAACAGTCTTCCCGTTCTTCAGTCTGACCAATGTCACAACATCTGCATTGACTTCAGCGTACACAAATGGAGCGTCGTACTTCACTGTCAGTTCACCCTCTTTGATGGCTGACAAAGGTACTGGGCCACAACAAAAAACACCTGGAGAACAACCCAAATGTATTTGCTTAAATAACACAATTGACAGTGAAATTGTTTTCCCTATATTCAGGATTACCCACACATACAGTAAATACGGAATGTAGAAATAATTCATGATGCATTGCATATAAATGATCCATTATCTCCAGAAATATCCAGGGAAAAAAGTCAGTAGCCTTGACAGAACTGTTTATGATGCATTTTAAGCAATCCAATTTCATCGAAATCCATCCATAACTTTTTGAGTTATCTTGCTAACAAACAGAAAAACAGACAAACAAACCCAGACTACCACAACATCATTGAGTGCAATGTACAAACTAACTAAACAGTGTCAACAAAAAAATAACAATAACGTCAATGTTGACTGTTGAGAGATAGACAGATATTACACAGCAGCACTAGTCAGAAGTTCTTGTTAAAAGTCTGATTGCTGCAGGAAGAAAGACCCTCCTAAATCTTTCTGTGTAGCATGTGGGTAATAGGAGCTGTTGACTCGTACCACGTTTAACAAAGATGCTATGGATGTACGGGTGGCCCTCCCTTGACAGAACACCCCTAAGCTTCCTCATGTTTCTCTGATCTAAAATAGCCTCCAGAGAACTAGGGCTTAGGCCAATAATGCACCCAGCCTTTTTAAGAACTTTGTTTATTCTGTTCCTATCATCTTTTGTCAGGCTGCCGCCCAACAACCGCATACAAAAGCACAATTCCTAAAATACCATGATTAAAAACTATTTTAAAATAGGTCTGCTGATTTCAAATTACCTAGGAAAGACAATCTAGACTGGGCCTTATTGAAGATAATGCTGCTGGTTATCTTCCAGTCCTGTTTGTTGTCCACATGAACAATCAGGTATTTGTATGAGGGGACCGCCACTACCGACTGTCCTTTAATCAGGATAGGGGTGTCCTCAGCTTACCTCAGCTTTTTCCTCCTAAAAATCAATAAACTCCTTTGTCTTAAATTGATGAACTTATCACTTTTGAAATGAGTGAAGTGAGTGTGGGTATGTTTCCTCTGCTCTAATCTTTTTAGTTACTTATTCCTCTCCATATGTTCCTGTATGTGCTTAGTATATGTTGCATATCCAGTGATATGGTGTTATAAATGAAAAGTATCTAGAGAAAGCTAAACACTTTATACAGTTTAGTATCGTAATATTTTATCCCATATCGTCAATACAGCAGTGGCAAGTATCAGTATATCTATATTTATTTATTTTGTATATTTTTTTTCTAATAACATTTTCTTTTGCCCACAAGATGGCATAAGACCTCGTTCTTCCCTTGCAGAAGAAATGGAAAGGTTGTCAGTAAAACAAATTTGCCACACCAAGTTGGCTACTGAGACTCCTACATGAAACAATATATGGGACAAATACTGTAAATTTCAATACTTGTACAAAGTATGTGTTTTCACCAGTCCTAGTATCTGTAGATACCTGAGCAAAGTGCATTTTTTTTAAAACTATACAAAATAAGTTAAAAATATATATATTTGTGAGCCAATTTCAAATATATTTTTGTTATATTGGCCTGTTTGGGCATACAGAACACCAATTTATTGGAATATGTTTTAAGTGTCAATGCACCCTGATAAACCCTGAAATAGCCCCACATCATCACATACCCTTCACCATACCTAGATATTGGCATGGTTTTATTTCAGTTAGCCTATTAGCTGGTTTCATTCTCATTGAGCTCAGTGCAAATCGGCCCCTTCTGGTCCCAACATGACTGTGCACCAGTGCACAAAGCAAGGTCCATAAAGACATGGATGACAAAGTTTGTTGTGGATGAACTTGACTGGCCTGCACAGAATCCTGACCTCAATCCAATAGAACACATTTGGGATGAATTACAGCGCAGACTGAGAGCCAGTCACCTCGACCAACATCAGTGTGTGACCTCACAAATGCACCTCTGAAAGAATGGTCAAAAATTCCCATAAACACATTCCTAAACTTTGTGGAAAGCCTTCCCAGAACAGTTGAAGCTGATATAACTGCAAATCATTTTAAACCCCTTGGATTAAGAATGGGAGGTGACTGAAGTTCATGTGTGAGTCAAGGCAGGTTAGCGAATACTTTTGGCAATATGGTGTGTATATATAGGGCCAATTTTATAGAAATATATTTTAAATATATTTGTTGTGCATGGGACATAGGGTACAGAAGATAAAGGGAGGGAGGGGACTGATGTCTGTCTCCATCTAGTATTCTCCAGTTCGGATACAAAACCCTCTAAACTCCACTTACATCAAAAATGAGATAACAATGGAGAGTGAATGCTCTCCACACATAGTGTACGTTGATCAAAAAATGTGACTGAAAAACCCACAAATTGTCGATTTCTGATGAAAAAAATGGTAAGGTGTATTTAGAGGGTTTTGCATCTGAACTTTTCAATTATAACATGACTATGTGGGCAACCGCTGAGGAACACAGAGTCAAAGAGAACCTCCATATCATCAGATACGCCCTTAAACTTAGACCTGATATGAGAACATTACCATCGCTCCGCTCTTGTGGAGTTGGGTCACTTGCTTGCCAGCCTCCAAAACCCTCTTTCAGATCAGGGCGAGCCATCCAGCTGTCTATCCAGACATGGAAGTTCCTGTAGACACAGTTGCACAGCACAGAATATAAGTCTCTAACTGTAACACAACTGGCAAAGCTATAACAACAAGCCGAACCACTAGAATAAGGCGCTAATGCTACTAATGTGTCTGATACCTAAACTACACACATCAATGTAAACAGCATTTGATATGCTGTATGCTGATGCCTTGACTTTATTTTGGGGTTGACAGTAAGGCCTACAGTAAAGTCCCATAGACAGTGCTGTACACACCATTTTAGTCCATACTTTGTGACAGTAGTCTATAGTGAATGATTACCTCATAAAATGGCAGCGAATATAATGTTTGTATTTACAAACTATAGGCTTACCATATGGAGTCATCACCAATGTCTTCAGAATTTTCGTCAAACAAGTATTCAATCACCAGGTTCGAGTCGGTGTCGTGGGCTGATCCATAGTTAGTGATCACTCGGCATGGAATGCCCAGGGCTCTGGAAACTTAATTCAGAAGCATAATAAATGCCATATTACCAGGGCTTAGTACCAAGTTCTCAGGCACTGTGTCTTATTTCTGCCATAGGTCAGGCCATTAAAGATTTGAAAAAATATTATTATATTTTATAACTGTATATCTTGTAACTGTGTTTAGCTCCATTTCTTGTGTGTGGTGTGGACATTTTCCTTGTCCTGAGCCCTGTATTATACTTCTGCTGCCAAAGTCAACGGGATATTTTGTCCCAATGATATAGAGCTGTGATAGCATCACAGTGCTTATGACAGGGCTCAGGAAACTGCATTGTCAATGTTACACCACCAAACCTAGTTCACTGGATCTACCAAACCTAGTTCATTTGATCCTAAAATAAGAGATTGTATGAACGTCACAATCTCTACTGTTTCCAGTCTTCACTTTCGACATGAAGTTTGCAGTGTTTGCAGTGCAGCTCATATAGGCGGCTGCATTAACACATTAGTAATATCAAACGGCCTTCACACTATTGCAAGTAATGTAACGCACACACACACACACACACACACACACACACAGCACTGTAAAAGCAATGATTAAGATACCATTACCTGCACAGGCCATAGCGGCAAACACCCAGCACTGCCCGTAGCGCACTGGCTTGCACTCGCTATCATTCCACTGGCGGAGAATGTCGCCGCTACCGGTCCAGAACGTGGGCTTGACTCCTCCAGTGTAATCCCCTGACCAGTTCCCCATGAGCACTCCTCTGTCATCAGAGCTGTTAATCTGGACAGGTGAGGGAACATAGGAACAAGTTAATGACATTGGCTCCGCTTTTATTTATGGAAATGATAATGTGTCTTTAGGGCACATGACCGGTGTAGATATAGGACTAGGAGAACCACTCTGGATCTAAGGACAACTTAGGGTCTATTTTTGGATGATGATAATGAGTGTAAACTTTCGTTGGAGACTAAAAAGATGTTAAAAATATTGAACCATAAGAAAGTTGACCAGCCTAAAAGGAAGTAACAATACATTTTCTAATCAATCACATGCCCCAGATATCTTCCTTAGGTTTGCCTACCATTGCACTCAACACACGTGTCACATAGACAGGGTTCCTTCTGGCTGAGCAGTCCTGATCGGCATCATGGATAAACTTTGGGTTTTCATCCAGGATCCTCAGACAGATGTCCAAAATGCCAGGCTCAAACTGCAACATTTGAGATTATGCAGTTAAACAAATAAAACATATTTTCCCCCTTGCAAACAGATCTTGGTCCAGTAGGTTCATAATGTATTCATTTATTTCTATTGTCATTTAATTATTAAAGCGAAACAATTTACGTAGGAATCCCCCTTTTCGTCCTTTATTAATGGGGTACTCATTTAGTGCTAAGGACGTATAGGGTACTCATGTAGTGCAAGGGCGTACCCAGTGTGTCTAAAACCAAGGAAAAGGGTCATGCTCCTATGTACGATTAAGTTACACAGTGCAATACAATAGTTTTACCCAAAATTAGAAAGTTGCTAGGTCGGTAATCACATACAGAGGGCCGCTCAAGACATGTTATGACATTATGTGCCATCAAAATTATTTTGGAAACATTATGTTGAGGTCAAAAAAACGGTACCTTTAATAAATTAACTTTCCTTTTTTGTCTAGATGTGAATAATGGCATCTAGGCTTTATGTCAAATAATGTGGCATGTAATTATCATAAATGCAGTTAGTGAGGCTTCTTTAAAAAACATTTTAATGCATATCTGAGAGACCATTGTAAGTATTGTTGTAACGCCTAATGCATGGTAGGGGTAATAGGGCTTACCTGGCCAAAGGTCCATGGCAGCTCCTGGAAGCGTGGAGGTGTTCCCCGGAAAATAACGCCATCCTGACACAGGACATACTCATTTCTCTCCTCTGCGTTCTCCATGTACACAGCATCTCCTGTTTCAATAGCAATGCAAATAATGCAGTGTTTGTGTCTGGAAGCATGCACAGGACTCTCAAAATCTGGGCACCAAGTGAGAAGGGCGACAGTGAGCGGGCATTCTTTGGCACAATGCAAAGTTAAAACGTTCTCAAAAATGTTTAAAAAGTCTATTGTATGTCGCTGTCAAGTGTCCTTTGAATGGAAGATAATAATGGATCCTCTGAAGGAAATTTGTTTAACTTATATTTTTAAAGGCAAAAGTTGTAGTTGACTGCATTTAGCAGAAGCTTTTATCCAAAGTGACATGTGCTCTGGGCAATTCCCAGCTTCCACTGTTCCACTCTTTAGCAAGGCACTTAACCCCAAGTTGCTCCAGGGACAGTGTAATCCCTTGTAATGTAGTTGACATATGTAAGTCACCTTGGACAGAACAAAGTCTCAGCTAAATATAATTCTAGAGTCCTGTGGGATTCAATCCCGGGTCAACCGATGGACAGTCAGTGATGTTACCACTACTTCACCCTGTTCATATTAGGTATTTGTGCCTGTAATGGACAGGACAGTGAAGAGTGAACAGCAAATGAGTGGGAGAGAGAAATGAGGAATGGGTTTGGGAAAGGACATCAATCGGACTCGAATCTAGGTCCCCAGCTGCACTTACGACTCCCCTACACATGGAAAAACTTTGACATTACATTTTTCATCACACTAATGCATAGCACTTACTTCTACACCAGGGGTTGAAAAGCATGATGAATTCAGCGAAGCTGACAGGGTTAATCCGGCCCATAAGGAGGGTGTACTTCCCAATTGGAGCGTCAGCAGGAGAGCTTATGGTCAGAGACAAGGTTTTCTCATCCTTGGCAGACATGGTAGCACTCCAAGTGCTCTTGTCTATTGCATCGCTCACTGTAAAAGTTACCCTCGTGCCTGACTCGCTCGATGGGATTGGACCTGTTGACAGCCATTCAATTTAAAGTGAAGGTTAAAATGGAAGGAATAAGAAGGAAAGAATTCATGTAGTAAATCATCCCAAAAATATCCCAAAATAAATCACAGAATACAATTCCGCCAACTAGATTAATCCTAGATTACAGGTAAAGGTAGTTCTTCTGAACAGTCTAACCATTCAAACAAACAAACTGAGATTTGTGACCCAATCTGAGATTTGCCGACCTGTTTGTGCTGTAAGAGTGAGGGCCTTCCCAGCCTGAGGCTGAAAGCTTTGTCGGAGATGCAGCACGATTGTGAACGGCCTCCCTCTGCGTACGATTAGCCTGTCCACGCCATTCTCGTCTGTGTGGTGCTCTGTATTATTGGCCTTGGACTCCAAGTCACACCGATCGATATCCAGAGCTTCAAGAAATGCGCACACACTTAGATGGGTGAATGGATAGAAATTTGCCATTTTGAATGGACATTTTTTGTCATGGGGTTATATACAATATGCTAAATAGATTATTTTCCCTTGCCAGTTCTGTAAGTAAGTGTTAGTGACTGGAAGATAAGTTGATCAATGCAACAATATGTCACAGTGCATCACTCAGTAGGGTATTCTAGGGGTCAATTTAGTTAGCTTGCAACCTGAGAGATTCTGGGTAATGTCCAGCTTCTTCTGGATTACACTTTAAGTAAGACACCATTGCTATTCGACATTTGCCTTTTCCGTTTCAGGCCAACTTGTAATCAATACAAGCATTAGTTTGTACTAGTTTGAAATTAATACATGTTTGCTATTTGCCACATTCACACTCAAAAAAACATTATTGTGAAAGTGATTTGCATTAAGATTCAATATTAAACGTTCCTCTATTATTACATGTTATTAATCACGTTATTGCAGCGATAAATTCTATAACATGTTCAGTACTGTTGTGTTTACAGCTACATCTGAGTGTGGGTGTGTGTATGTGTGTGTTGTAAGTGTATGTGTAAGTGTGTGCATTTTGTTTGTGTGAGAGAGAGAGATCGCGAATGAGAGAGAGTAAGTGTTTTGAAAGCATATGTGTAAGCGTGTGTCTCTGTGTGCAAGACACAGAGACAGAGAGTCTCTGTGTGTGTGTGTGTGTGTGTGTGTGTGTGTGTGTGTGTGTGTGTGTGTGTGTGTGTGTGTGACTGTTTCAGGTGTTCATCAGCGTGGTTGAGCATAATTGTTACTGAGCGTGCATGTCCAGGCCTTGACTCTGTGATGATGTCGCTTGTCTGACAGCAGCAGCAGAAACATACTGTGGCTAGGGTGGCTGGGCTCTGTAATAACTGTCCGGCTGTTACTGATGAATTGTCTGTTGTACAAGTTCTGGATGGAGGGGAGCCCACATCCACTGATGCGCTGAGCTGTCTGCACAACTCTCTGTACTTTGTGGTTGATGGATGTGCAGCTCCCAAACCATGCCATGACGCCTCTAGTCACGGTGGCCCTGCAGAAGGCCTGGAGGGTTTTGGACCTCATGCCAAACATCGTCAGGCGTCTGAGGCGATTGAGAGGCGTTGTGCTTTCAATGTAGCTGCTGATGCTCTCTACAGTGGAACCATCGATGGTGATGGAGTCCAGCTTCTTTTCTTTTCTCCTGTAGTTAACAATCAGCTATTTGGTCGTGCTGACATTGAGAAAGAGGATGTTCTCCTGGCACCATTGTGTCAAATTTTTGACCTCTCTCCTAAAGGTCGTCTTGTCATTGTAGTAATAACAATGAATGTGATTTAGCATGCACCTTACTACTTGTCATGTCACTGAATGTCTAATGACTTATCACCTCAGCTTAGATGCGTGAGAATGAAAGCCCTGGTTTATTAATAGTTATTTAACACCTGTCTCCAAATACCTTGAAACCTGTGCTTTTAATATTCAAGGACATTGTCTTCTAGCTTGTGTCTATAAATGTCAATTTGCAAAAGGCAAAACTTGGAAGAGAGTTTTTATGAGGCCTGCATAATTTTTTCAGGAATGCTATGAATATTCTAAATGCCATTAAAGGGGAATGAGATGTGATAGTGTCTGGGGGCAGCAGTCTCAGCAGCCAGCAGAAATCTAAACTGGCGTCTGCATTCAAAGTGTTTTTGGCTGTGACGAGCAGGTTATGTGAGGTTGCATTCTGGCATTTAACCAAACTATATGGTTATATTCATCTGCAATGTCACGGCACTGGAGTTGGACAGAAATCCTGACATTGTATGTAAAACAGATGCCCTCCACAAGCAAGGCTAAACATTGGAAGCAATATTCATACATGTATTCATATGTTTGTGACAGAGCAATGAAACTGTCCTGACTGTCCTCATAGCTGTCACATATAAAAGGCGTGAACATATTTGATATCTCGAAATTCAAAAAACATTTGTTCTATGCACAGCACTTAATAAGGTCAGATACAATTAAAACTCATAACAACAAAGGAATGACAGAAGTTATAAAAGTTAGAAGACTAAAAGGACTACACATGACCATACCTTGATCCATTTTACCGGAGTGAGTTGCTGTGCTTGCTGTATGTGTGTGTGTGTGTGTGTGTGCGTGTGTCTCTTAGCTCTCTTCATATGAGTACAGCTAATTTTAGCCCACAGGACACACACCCCCGACACCCCAGCTACTGAGATCAAGTGTTTGAGTACTTTAGACAGTTCCTTTTAAAAGTTTCGATTTCACATGGAATAAGACACTGAGTTTTTGAAGATTAATGTAAGTGAATTTAATTTAGCAAATGATATATGGCCGAATGTTCTCTGAAGGAGCTAGGAACAAACCACGGCTGGAGAGAAAATACATTGGGGGCGGGGGGCGGAGGCGGGTTATGGGTCAGGAAATAAGGGAATCAAATGACAGCAGGGGAAGGAAAACAGAAATAAAAGGAAGAAGTTACACTGAGTGGAATACAGTTTGTGTATAAAAATGTGTGTATCTTTCGGTTTGTTTGCCATTTCCATTCTCTCGGGCCCAGGCCATCTCTGTGCAGGCTGAGTTGTCATTGGCTGATTAGTTTGATATAATCTACCGTGACATCAGCATTCAGCCCCTCCTCCTGTCCCTCAGACCACACAGATGGTGCATCTGTGCAGAACTGTGTCTGTGCTAGTGAAGGCAGTAACCCATACTACATACACTGAAGATTGGGATATCCTTGGAGTCATTCTGAGACTGTTTTGTCCTTTGATGTTAATGTAGGAATTATGGTTGGAATGCATCACCATTTGTTTTTAGTGGGTCCTCAGAAACACTAGGCTGGGTGAACCCTTCCTGACCTACCGACGAATTTGGATTTTGGAAACCTGCACATCTATCTCCCTTGCTTCCTGTCCACAAGCTTTGGATCCAATCACAAACTAGCTCTTGTGCAGTAAAAATAAAGCGCAGACTCCCCACTAATGTTCCATCTTAAAAGATTGAGCTTAGTATGATAGCCAGACTACAGAAACACTGTTTCATTGGACTGATATACCCTGACATTTAATTTCAGTGAGTATGAATGAGTAGAGTCAAGTCAAGTCAAGTCATTTTATTTATATAGCGCATTTAACGTGCACAGAGTACAACCCAAAGCGCTTCTCAAAGACAAAGACAATGCCGAACGGAGTGGCGTAGTCGCCAGCGTACCCGTGGCAACAATGAACAAACAAATTTACAAAATAACAAGACACAAGACAAAAGATGCCGGACGGAGCGGCGTAATCGCCTGCGTATCCGTTACACCAAGACATACAAAGACAGACACCAAACAAAAATTAACAAATAATAAAATAACAAAAAACACTTGTCCTAAAAGGCAAGTTGGCATGTTGGACGGAGCGGCGTAATAGGCGTTACAACAGACACAAGATAGACAGATAAACAAAAGTCAAATAAATAAAAAACAAACAAAAACAGAAAAGTCCACGTAAATGTAGTCCAATTGACTGAGATTCCTGTTAAAAAGGAAAATGTCTGGCTGGTTCACCAAACCAAATTGGTCTGGACCCTCAATGTTCACTTTTCATTTTCAAAAGGCGTTATATTGAAAACATTGAGTGAAGCGGGTATGTAAAGAGTTTAGATGCAAAACCCTTTTAAATCCACTTGACCACTTTTCTTTTCTTTTTCTGTGAAATGCATTTTTTTTTTTTTATCAGACTCTTAAAGGTTTTTGCCTACAAATTGAAATTAAATCCTCCTTGCCTCATGTTTGAAGGAAGTGGCATTTAGAGGGTTTTGCGTCTGAACTCTTCACATCTTTCTTTTAAACAAAAGTTAAATGTAGTTCGCTCAATTACAGAAAATGGATACATTTACATTTCCTTACTTCAAACAGGGGCCATACATATTTTTTCAAAGGACACAATATATCACTTAAGGCCATGATATATATCCAGAGCCTATGTATAATCTTTATCATGTTGAAAGTCTGATGATATATGACTTCACACTTTACACATGGTTTCTATTTCTGTCTTTGTAGGGGAAGGCAGTGCCTCCTGATATATGGCACGGTATGATCAGGCTACATATACCACAGGGAGATGTTTATCCAAATTGCTGACAGATATATCCATCATGGTTTGCGCCTCATCTGTGAAGCTTTTGTGTTGTTTCACTGTTCTGCATATCGTAAATCTACAAGACCTGGCATGTCCATCAGACACATAATGTAAGATTTTTCTCAAAATAATAACATATAATTTATAAACTAACTTAAACTTAAATGATAGCCTATGCAAATATATAGAATTCTCGAATGAGGTTTGTGATTCTAAAGATGATGCTTTATCTGAGTGAAAGGAACATCACCAGTCTCAGAAGGTTTTTTTGTGATCATTAGACGTAAAGTCAGATGTAAAAAAATAAACTTGCTGAAACAACTTGTATCGCTACACAAAGACCTGCAAAAAGATTATGGTTATGGTTATTGTTATTTAGCAGACGCTTTTGTCCAAAGTGAATATTATATTATAAACGCTTTTGAAGATGGCTCCAGAAGTAATGCCTGTATGATCCATAGCCTGAGGATAATGTGTGTCAAGTACGTCTGGTGATGTTCTAACAAAATTTGTGACCTGTGAAAATTTTGTGTCACTTCAGTTAAAATAGAGCAAATGACAGGGTCCAAGCATTTGAAGCTTTTATACTTTAGGACGAACTGATTTACAGCTTTTGTGACTATCATTGACATGCTGCTCTGGCATTGCAAACCCCTTCTATTTTTAGAGCAGATCAATTAGAAAGGCAGATGGCTGCAAAGATCAAAATGACATATTACTTCAGAAGCTACCTAACCCTACTTGAGATAAGAGCAACAAAACCCCAAATAGATTATTATAGCACCACCCACAGGTGCAGTTCATCAGGTGAAGGTTATTCACAGATAACCTGAAATGGGAAGTAGGCCTACCTCCCGTCATAGATAAACCCTCAACTTTTATCAAGCAGGCGCTGCACACACTCTTAAAACGAAAACTTGTCCCTATATGGACACAGAAATGTGTTAAATACAACGCACGTTGTATTATTTTCAATAAATAACAAAAGCAATGTGTTGAAAATAACACAAACTGTGTTGTCCCTATCTGGACACAGAGATGTGTTAAGTAGGGTTCAGACCAAAGATTCCCGACAAGACGAGACGAGCCGCGACGTTCTAAAACCTTGTGACTGCGACTCAATTAATGCTCGCAACTACGTATAACTTGCAACTACGTATAACTTCTAATTCACACTGCTGCAACTCCGTCTCGTCGCGTCGGGAAACTTTGGTGTGAATTGGGCTTTTTTGGGCAGAGAGGTATGTTTTTAGTTTTTTGGACTAGCTATCATGTTGATTGCAACAGACTTAAAAACTGTTTTATAAATCAATCTATCAATCAATTGTTAAACCAACTAATGAAAACCCAGTGCCATATGTATCAGGGTTGCAAGTTTTCATGACCTTGTTTTTGAGTATTGTATGTTCATGTGGTTGTTTTTTTGCTATTCATGTATGCTTTATCTCATTTCATGTGTGTTTATGTCATTTGTATTATGTCGCTCCATCCAGCATCTTTTGTCTTCTGTCTTCTTGTTATTTTGTAAATTTGTTTGTTCATGTCTTGATGTCACGGGTAGGCTACATTGGCGACTATGCCTCTCCGTTCAGCATTGTCTTATGTATCAGTCTTGTGAAGCGCTTTGGGTTGCACTCTGCATGTTAAATGCACTATTCAAATAAAAATGTCTTGACTAGACTATATTTAGTCAATGAAAGGGAATGTTATAGCACAATATGTAGGCTAAACATGTCCTGTCCTGTTACATGTCCTTTAGTTACGCAAGACGTGTGAGGAAAGGGAGAGGGAAAGAGAGGGCAAGAGAGGGATATAACTGATTATTGCTGAAGAAGAGGAGACACCTGACTGGTGACTGGTGCATGCATAACCTGCATTTGTTCCATGATAATAATGACTAATAAATCAACTCCATAAGACAAGTTTAACCATCAATTCCTCGAGATCATCACATTATAGGCCTACATATTTATTAATTTAGCAGACGCTTCTATCCAAAGCCACTTACATAAAGCAAGTACATTATAAGGGTCATTGTCCGCGAAGCAACTTAGGGTGACCAGACGTCCCGGCCTGTCAGGACTCTATCATGTCCCGGTTTACACCAACTATTAAAGTGTGGCTTTATTATAGCCCGATCATTACCTAAACCCATGTAGAAACTATAACATACATATAGTACTGTAGTATATAGTCAACGTATGATTTCGATAATGTGTGTGTGTGTGTGTGTGTGTGTGCGTCAGTAAATCGCAACAGTCTGCATAATCTTTGCAGAAAACATTAGGCTACATTGTTTCAATGACTCATTTAACGGCTAGGCCACGCTACGACAATGCTGAAGTGAAAGTCATCATTCTCAATAACCTATGGCTGAGTTTTGTTTTCAAATGTTTTCATGCATAGCCTATCTGGTTAATGGGTGAGGAATGTTTAGGAGACAGACATGCACGTGTGTTTTAGGAATAGTGCAGGCCCAAATCTCTTTCTAATGCATTTAAATAGCATTATTTAAGTTTTTTTCTGACATGCCGCATAGGTTCATGTTAAATTTGTCCAGGTTTTAGTTCAGAGAAATCTGGTCACCCTAAGTCAAGTGCCCTGTTCAAGGTCAACAGTGAGAGCCAGGAATTCCACCACTACGCTACCACAATAAAGCACAATTACTTGTCACTGCAAAGCTGTACATGCATAACTCTCTAGATTATGACATGTTACATACGCATTTTTATAAATCGTAGCATACATTTTTAAGACATTTAGTTCCATTTTTTAAGAATACATTCCTTGATGTGTTTCTGACAAATGAAAGAATGCTTGGTGCTACATGGGTAGTCATGCCATGTGGTGGTGGGGTTTGCATTTCTCAGAAATAGAACACAGTTCTCTTCGTTGTCATTTGGTTGTCCAGGCACCCAGAATCTGAAACAAAGGCAAAACAGTCTTACTTCCTATTCAAATAAATGAAAGAAAAAATCAAGCTATGTGTTGTGACTAGCTGTGAGTTCACAACATGGGGTTGTCGGCGAACTTTAACATGAATACATGAATGAAATGCCTCATTCAACATTCAACATATATGTGCATTGCATGTGTTTCCATGTTAAAAATTCACATTAGGTGCGACTGTATATCTGGAAATACAACATGCTGACTAGTTGCAATATTGAGCCCAACCCAACATTCATTTTGTCGGAAAGAGGACGACAAGTCTGTTTAAGAGAAATAGCTCTGTTGCTTACCCTGTGCCTTTACATAGCTCCGTCTTGTCCACCCAACTCCAGCAATGGTTTTGCCTCCTCAACCCAATCCACCCAACTGATGATAAACTTCCGATGAAGCTCTGTTGGTATGAAAGGTACCCTGGATTAATATTATGGCTGGCTACATGTGCTCTTATACACAGACACCATCCATATTTAATCTTTAAGGTCTTTTTACATTTCTTACCTTCTTTTTTACATCATGCTATTCACAATGGGGGGAATTCTCCCCTTCACATGTAAATAGCGTGTAAGCTTTTTTTATGCGTTTCAGTTGCGCACTTCTATTTTACGCATATTCTGCCGTCCCAGCTTCTGACACACCCACATTGCGCAAGTTTGAAATCAAGGTGGCCTTTAGTCTGGCTATCACCATACTATCTTTTAAGATTGAACATTAGTATGGGGAGGCTGCGCTTTGTTTCTACTGTACAGAGGCGTGATCAATGGGCATCGTTTAAATGACTCCGTACGCTTGGATAGTCCTTCAACCAATCAGACCAACGATACCATGCGTCTTTTGGATATGCTAGATTCTGATTGGAGCCGAAGGTTCTGGCAGGGAACATAAGAGAAAGATGTGCAGGTTTCCAGCCTGAGCTGCCGGGCGAAATCCAAATTCGCCAGAAGTTTAGGAAGGGTTCACCCAGCCTGGGCAGCCTTATGAAAGAGGCGTGATTTATTATGACCGCCGCTAGCGTAGCTAGTGAAGCGGTCATATAGTTGTTGTCAAAGTTTTTTTTTTTTTTAAGTTTTTTTTTTATTCTTTTTTCCCGTTATCGATCCTGAATTTTTCGTCAACGATTCCCGGGACACCGTAACACCGGAGCACTTGAAACTTGGTGGGCATGTAGCCCCAGTAGACTTCTGCGGAAAAAAATAGTTTCGTCCCCGGGGGTCACTCCACCCCCGCGCTGCCCCCGCCCGAAGCCCAATAATGACAGTTTTTCCTACATAACTACCTGAACCGTGGCGCCGAGGATGACAAAATGTTTATGGTATGTTGGTCTCAAGAGCTTGCATCAACTTAGCTTATAACCAGTCATTTGTGATTTGTACCCCCTGGTAAAAATTGAAAATGCAATGTCAGATTGCAATGTCCGAATCTTCAGATGAGATGTTATGAACTGCACCAAATTTCATGTGTATGATGAACCTGACACCCCCTGGGAATATGCCAAGTTTTGTGGAATTTCATCCATGGGGGGCTATAAAATAAATGGATTTATGTGTACATTCAGGACTGTATACCCATCGGCCTGTAGATGGTGGTATTAACCCTCTGGAGTCTAAATCCCCCGCTGGGGATTTGAAAAACTGTTCCAAACACACATCTCAATCTCTGCTAGTTTTTGTCCTAGAAACATATAAGTGACACCATTAGAAACCTTTAATGAACTAGTTTCCAAATATATACTGTATGTTTTAAAAGAGAATGGTTGCTCTGGGTGCTGGATGCTACGGTCATATACACACACACACACACACACACAGACATGCAGGAACACACACACACACACACACACAAACACAGACAAGCACAGGCACACACACACACACACACACACACACACACAGATGCACAGTACACACACACACACACACACACACCTTACACACACACACACACACACAGATGCACAGTGCACACACACACACACACACACACACACCTTTGAGTAAGTTTTGTGAGACCACCGGAGCTGAGAAGTGAGTGTGTGTGTGATGTACTATAGCCTGTGTGTGTGTGTATGGGTGCGTTTCTGTGTGCCCGTGTGTGTGTTTGCATGTGGCATGTGTGTATATGTGTGTATGTGCAATGTGCATGTTCTGTGTGTATTCTGTAGGCCTATGTGTTCTCTTTCTTTCTCTCTCTCTCTCTCTCTCTGTGTCTGTGTGTGTTCTGTGTTATCTGTGTATATTCTGTGTGTGTTCTCTCTTTCTCTCTCTCTCTGTGGGTGTATCTGTGTGTGTGTGTGTGTGTGTATGTGTGTGTGAGTATGTGCCTGCCTGTGTGTGTGTGTGTGTGTGTGTGTGTGTGTGTGTGTGTGTGTGTGAGTGTGTGATCTGATACTGGAGTGACAGTGACGGCAGAGAACACAGTGAACATATACACATAGAGACACATAAAACACACACACAAGCAGACACACACGCACACACTCATAGACAGAAAAGCACTCATACACAAAAGCAAGCGCACATGCACACACTCATTTACATACATAAAAGTTGCAATAGGGGATAGACGATGGAAACAAAAGTGTGATTGATATTTGCGGAGAGAATGTGCAGGACTGAGCAGCGGTCATATTGTGTATCGCTTTGCTGTACATCTAGTTTAAAAAATAACCAGACTGATCCACCACCTCCTTAATTTAGGTTGATATGAAAACGTGGAATGTGGACTTTCTCATTGACCTTCTGAATGCCATTTAAATCCAGAAAGAACACCAACCTTTGATTATGAAAACGTAAGCCAGGTGAACTGAATAAAGAACAGCCAACAGTAAAATGGTGTGTCATCACATAGCTTAACAAAGAAATGACATGCACAAAATGTCACTTTTGCTTTGAAGATTGTTTATAAAGAGTCAAGGCGTGCTTGATGTGTATTCATAATTCAAAAACTCACTGTTGACAAAGAAAGTTTTGCTGGCAGCTGCTTCTAATAATATCAATTTATCTTTGTTAACGATTTTGTAGACTGATGCCTGCAGCTTCAAAAACAGTACTGTAGAGAGCGACTGGCATTACAAACGAATCAAGAGACAGGAGAATATAAACTATGCTGCTTGGAAATAGTGCAGACGTCTGTGCAAATGTATGGATGACCTCAAGTTGGAAAGATACGGACAGATTCGAACAAAGTAGGGTATGGGATTATGACTTCACGTCAAGTTAAAACTGAAGATACACAGATCGGCAACCTCCAATATCCAAAGTGGATGATTATAACTGGATTTTTAAAAAATACCTTTTCGAGTGCCTCAGACTCACTACCAGATTGAAACTTTGTTGGATCTCCAAACTGATGAGCACCGGAGGTACAGTATACTTGATATACACCCAAGCAGCACTCCTGGATATACGAGTTAGTGCATAGCTGGAAATGTGCTTAAGCCATGGCAGAATGCGCGCAAGAGATGTGTAGGCTATATAAGAAAAGCCCAGATTTTGGGTTGCTCCTCCCAAAACGCGTAACTCCCTCTATCACGTGTAAATGACGGCAGAATTGTGAACGGCAGAATTGCGTAGAGTGAAATGCAGTTGCACACTTTTTTTACTTACGGACTCTTACACGCCCTTACGCTCATGGGAGAATTTCCCCCTATGTATGCCCTTAAAGAAACACTAAAGAGTTTTTCATACCTTCATTTCAGCGGTTCATCAACTCGTAACAGGGTGAACAGCACTTCTGCTTTCACTTTGCGGCCCTCTATCGGCTATAACCGCACTATGTAACTTTACGAGGTGGGGTAGTGTATCTGTAGTTTGATGAAATGAGACATCAGAAACTACAAATTTGACTTGCTTCAATGTCGCAATACATCATACTTTCATGAAATCATGCAACATATTCTACCTTGTCTGTTATTTGCTGGATAAACAAATAGGCCTAGCATGTGTGTGACAGAGGAAACGTGCTTTAGTGTTACTTTAAGCACATCTTTCTTTGCTGGTATCTAAAGCAGTGACATCTTAAGTCTCATAATTGTGGCTATTCATTCTTCTATTGAGCTCATTGGTTACATGTTTTATTTTTTTTGGTCAATATGTATTGTGATTTCAGATTGTGTATTTCACAAATACACAAAGACAGTAAACACTTCAGACAAAAAGAGAGAAAGAGAGAGAGAGAGAGAGAAAAAAAAGAAAAACTCCAGAAACAAACCATCAAAAAAGAAATAAAAACTAAAATCATACATTCCACAGAAAAAGTCCAAGCCATCTTGTAAAACCGCTATTCAGAGCCAATGTGCATTCTAAGTTGTTCCACATGTGAGATAAAAGGTTGTCATACAACATCAAACTTCCCCATTGAGCCATTCAGTGTGTTGATGTTTTTTCTACTTTAAGGAAAAACATGACATCACACATCCATCAGCCAAAAGAAGGAGGTTCGTCATTCTTCCAATTGAAAAGACTGAGTTGCCATGCTAAAAGGGGGGTAGGCTATACAGTTTAGTTGTGGCTTTTGTAAAGGAAAGTCCTATCTGATAGAACGCCAAAATGTTGAGTGAAAGGACAGGGGTCAACAGAAATTGCTGAGTATAGGGGAGCACTGGGTCAATTGATACACTTTTTAAGTAAACGAGTCTTATTTGAGTCCCCGCTTGCCGGTGAAAATACCATGAGTCAGAGGATTATACACACCAAATAAGTTGTATACTACTGGTAAGAGACATAGTTGTCAGCAAGATGTAACCGCTAACTAGTAACAGCTAACTAGCGAGCCTGTCATTTCATTAAGTTGGAGACGTACATCGTTTGAGACGAGAGATGTAGTCCACTGAGCTGATTTGCACAAAACTAACATAACTTTTAAAGTCTATCGAATAACAGTACTCTTTATTGACGTGAAAAATATGTGAAATGCACAGTACAATTTGAACGGGACCAAAAAATATTAGTTATCTCTCCATTGACACCCGTTCCTAATTTTTCACGACTTAGGTCTAATGGACCGGAAGTAGATGCGCGTCCCTATCCATGATATTCCATAGCCAACAATGGGGGTCGTTGAGTAAATTCAACCTTCAAGATGAGAAAACCGTTCTTTTTCGGACGGCCACACATCGGTTCTGACAGCCCTGTCAGACATCTTGATTTTTGAAATGACAACGAGACGACAGTGGACAACAGGCGCAGGAAAAGTTGACTGGTTTTGTTTGGGATTGCCATGGCAACGGCGATCTCTACCAATCAAAGGCTCTGCTTTCACCAGTTTTACACGTTAGGATGATGGGTAGTGCAGTACAAATAAATCACAAATATTATTTTTTTTTTTTCAAAACAAGGTTGATGCCCCATTCACTTTTGGCATCAATATGAGCAGGTACAATCACTTAGATAAGCTAGCTCGCAGGCAGCCGCGTGCTTTAACACCGGGGCCTTTTCAGGCACTCTGAGGCAGTCTGCTATACCTTGAGATTTTTAAAGTTTTTCATCTAACTAAAAACACCTATGCAAAAGTGGCATATATGGTTATATTCTAGAGGTCCTCCACAATAATTATATGAGACTAAAGTGGATGTAATGAAATTACTTTTTATTATAATTCAGTGTAAACACAGCTATTTAAAAAAAGATTCTCAAAGGACAAAGGTCAAAGGTCAAAAACACACTATTGGCGCATTTCCACTACGGCCCCAGGCTGGCCCCAGGCTTTACCCCGGTCTTAAACACAGGTGCTTAGCTGCAGTGTTGTATTTCCACTACCGAGTTAAACACCGGGGTTTTACGTGAACTTGGGATGTTTATTATACAAACGTAATAGCCTACGTTCATTTCCTGGGAGAGATGCACATTGCCGTCTATCATAGCAGAAGTAACCTCCGACATTGGTGCTGAAACTAAAACGTAGCCTATGCCTACATCAACGGTAAATGGTTCTGCATAACATTGTCATAAAGGCTGACAATCCCATAACATTCTGTAAAAATACAAAGACAAAATACGTTAAAAACGTATTGGTGAAATAGCCTACTGCTGAAAGATGGACGTGGAAAACGTTTTCATGTTGTTCGTGTTCATACACAAGTATCTTTGTTTTCTCCGAGAAAATGAGGAGAGATGAACAAAACGTGCCACGCGGTATCAAATAATGTTGGCCTCTCGCAGGCAAAAGAGGATGATGCGTCGCAAGAAAATGCAGAGTGATGGCTCTACTCGACGAATGTGACGACTGCGATCTTGATTGGTTTCAGCATCATCTCACAAATAGAAATTCATCGATAAAAAAGGCAAGAAAATGAAATGGCGCTTGTTATATACAGTAGGTGCTAGTATAAGCCTTAACAAAGCAGGTTATTCACTACAGTAGCCTAAAGTGTATGAGCTACATTGATATTATTATAGAGATGTATAGTTGTAGGTGTATGTAATTTAACAAAAATGGTCAGACTGATTGAAGAGCAGAAATTATCATTTGTTTTTTTTTTCTCCACTTCAACTTCAGATAATCACAGTGTATCGTCAGCGGTTGTCACCAGCTGCATGGGCCTATCCACAAAATTCATATTGGTGGGAGAACATAGTGCCACTCTACACTGAAGCACAATGGATCGCCAGTTTTAGGATGAGCGCTGAAACATTTCAATTCTTGTGCAATAGGCTTGGCCGGAGGTTGCAGCGTCAAAACACAAGTTTTTGGGAGTGTGTTCCTCTACGCAAATGAGTAGGATTAGCTCTGTGGAAGCTGGCCACAAACTCAGAGTACCGAAGCATCGGACAATTGTTTGGTGTCAGCACACCTACAGTCTGCCGCTGCACACATGAATTTTGTATTGCTGTATGTGAGTTGTTAGGTAAAGATCTCCTAGCAACACCCACCCCTGCAAAACTGTATGACATCACTCAGTTTTTTGAACAGAGATGGGGCATGAGGCAGTGTGTGGGGGCAATTGATGGCTCACACATTCCCATTATTGCACCAAGTCAGTACCATCAAGACTACTTAAACAGAAAGGGATGGCATTCTGTGGTCCTCCAAGCAGTTGTGGATGGGAGGGGGATGTTTTGGGATGTGCATGTGGGAGCACCAGGTAGCCTCCATGATGCACGAGTGCTACGGCAGTCCAATGTTTGGAACCTGGCTGAAAACTACTTTAACACACACACACACACACACAACACATCTGTGGGAAAGAAATAGGCTATTACCTATTGGGGGATGGGGCCTATCCACTGCAGTCCTGGCTAATCAAACCATTCAAGGAAAATGGTCACCTTAATGGTAATCAATAAAGATTCAACAGAATTGTCAGCAGGGCACGCTGTGTGGTCGAGAGTGCCTTTGGGAGACTGAAGGGAAGGTGGCATTGTCTTCTAAAACTAAATGATTGCCATCTGGACAAAATCAATCACATGGTCATGGCTTGTTGTATTCTTCATAATCTTTGTGAGCGACATGGAGAGCCATTCAGTGAGGAGTGGACCGATGCCATAGCAGACAACAGGGAAAATGCTAATCTGAACTGCCAAGGGGAGGGACAGGGTGGAAGGGTTGTCCGTGATTGCCTATTGCAATATTTTACCACACCATAACATCTGTGAGCTGTGTTCGTTTCTCAACACAAACTTTAATTAATTAAAGACAACACAAATAAAAACATCAATAAATACAGTTAAAATTGTAAATAATGCCCTCTTGACTGTCTAGTCTCGCACTGAAGAGTAAAGTATGGTGAATAGGTGTCATTAGTTCTTACAGAAACCAAAGGTGAAGTGTACAGTTTGAACCAATATATAAAGGTTTCTCCAAAACCAAACTGCTTAAGAACATAAAACAAATAATTCCACGCAACTGATCAGAAGCTTTCTCGGTGTCCAAAGCTAAAAGTGCTTCTTGGTGCAGAGAGGTGACAATGTATCAAGGATATGGAATGCACACCTGACATTAAAAAAGAAATGCTATTTTTTATAAATCCGGTTTGGTCTGATGACACAATGGTGGACAAAACTGATTCAAGACAGAGAGCAAGCAATTTAACCAGTATCTTTACATCTACATTAAGAAGACATCTACATACGCCAAACTTTTCAGTCTCATACCTAACCATATTTAGAAGGTTTTTACAGAAGGGCTTGTTAATATATTATTCTTAGCCTGATTTGTATGACATGTTATTCCTAAAAACAGCGAAATAATGACACGGTGGAGGTAACTCCGTCTCCATGCTTCGCACGTCGCCGGAGTTCTAGACCTCCACCTAGCCATTATTTCCATCGAACCGGTCACCTCGTCGGCCGTTATCCCTTACTTAATCTCTTATAAAATGAAAGGAAAAAAAAAATTAAGATGGCTTTATCCAATGTTCATATTTTATCTTTTTAAGTTTAAGTTAAGTTTAAATCAGCGCATATTTAATTGTATCATGCCTAATTTGCATATTCAAACATTAAATTACAGAAAACTTGTAATGCATTTATTTTTAATATGGATCTAAGCAATCAACTGGTGAAGTTTCATAGTGATATCTGCTTGTTAATTGTTTTACCCTATTATCTCCACCTTACAGTAGGCTATACTGTATACACATTGGACACGAAATTGCCCAAGGGATATCACCGGGCACCCTCCTAAATCTTAAAGAGGTACCCCTCGTCTACTAGATTCTGCAACAAAAAAAAACTTTAACCGACAAAACCAGGTTCACCTAAATTATGGCATTTGGCTGCCGGACTATGATGTATTGAGTTCAGAAATAGACAGTTTCTGGTAAAGGCATTTGCAAAACAATATTTTTCACACTGGAATGATGGTAACATGTTCAATATTATTCCAAAAGGGTGAATGTATGGGTTAGAGACCTGAATAATCTTTTTATGTTATTCTGATAGATGGACCTTTTTCAAGCAAAAAGTGACCATGGCAATACATTTGACATGAAAATGATCTTAATTAAGGAAGATAATAGAGATCGCTAAGACATGTGACCAAAGTCATCAAAACACAAAGAATTATGGGTAGGTTTGGCTCGCCTGATGCCAGCCCATGTAAACTAGTGGGTCTGGGTCTATGATCTGGCATGATAATAATGAAAACTAAGCGTGAAAAAATTGTGTGAAAAACAGTTATAATCTCGCGCTTCCTTAGTGCTGCTATCCAAGCCATTCCTCGCCTTTTTGTCACCTCTGAAACATGACGTATACTATTATTTTTCCACGCTGGAAAACTATAAAAGATAAGCTTCATGTTACTCTATTGAATTTTATAACACAGCAGGTAAACGGCATTTCGACAACTGCACTTCGTTGTTCCCGCACGTCAGTAAAACAACTTAATTTTGGGCCACCTATTCCCAAAATGCGTTGCGTTTTACGTCACGTTCTCAATCTCTATATCAAAATGATCATACCTTGTTATCAAATCAAGTAGAAAAAGTGTCATTATACACAACAATTTATACCTAAAGGAAGCTGAGATATAACCTTTTCTCTTTTCAGCGGAGGCCATTTCGGATTTTATGGTAGCCTAACTGCCACTAGGGGGGCCACCCCAACTTGTATCCATGGATTTCTAAAAACCATAGGCCCATACCTAAAACCCTGCCAAAAATCAAAAACCTTTCCAGAAGTGCCCAATCTTCATGATTTTTCATGAAGAAAAGCTATCAGCCGGAAGTCCGGTTACATGTTTTATCTTGTCTTATCGCGGAAGCACATGCTCTGCGGTCTTACCTGTTCCTCCTTTGTGTTGACGACTGCCAGATCAGCTCCATGGTTTTGGCAAACCTGTCTGCTCTCTGTCCAAGTTTTAGACTCTGCCTTGTAAAGGTAACATCTGTAGTTGAAATATTTCCACCCACTTTCACATGGAGACTCTGTCAAAAAAGAAACATGCCAAATTGCCAACATATATTTAAATCGAGATTGACAGTTCACCATTTTCAGCATAGCACTTGAGATGGTTTAGTTACCAAGTTGTAGGATCTCAGTTTGTAGCTTTTTCTCCTCTGTGTCCAGTTTGGAGTTAGCAGTCCTTAGCTGGTCCCTCTCTGTTTGTAGCTGTTTCTTCTCTGTGTCCAGTTTGGAGTTAGCGGTCTTTAGCACGTCCCTCTCGGTTTGTAGCTGGGTTCTTGCTACGGTCAAATGAGAGGTAGGCCTACTCGTCAGTAATTGGTCTCTCTAATTAATCTGTAGCTATTTTCTCTCTGTGGCCAGGTTGTAGTTACCAGTCTTCAGCCAGTCCGTCTCATTTAGTAGCTGATTTCTCTCTGCCGTCAAATAGGAGTTATTGACTCTAAGCTGATCTTGCTCTGTCTGGAGTTGGTTTCGCTCTGTAGTCAGTTAAATTAGAGTATTCAGTAACAGGTGTGTTTCTGTCTGTAACTGGTTGTTCAAGATCAAGATCTTCACCATTGCCTGTAACTGGCTTTTTATCATAAAAATGTAAACAAATAAAAAAAAAAACTCTCCTGCTATACTTTATTTGGACAAATTAGAATCAGCTGGTTTGTTTCTTTCTATTTATTTAGTGAGATCAGAGTTACCGGTCAATAGCTGGTCTCTCTCGGCATGGAGTTTGTATTTCTGTGTGGCGTACTTGACACACAGTCCTGTTGCCACCCCCAAAAGGCACAGCAGCCCCAGGCACACAGGGGTCCATCTAGAACAGGTACTGCCGGCCTCTGGAACAGTAAAAAAAAATAATGACCATTTCAGCAACAGCCTAGACACATTCAACAAGGACACTCAAGACTCACTGGTTTTGGGTAGTTTATTTATTACATTCATATCTTTGTATTTAAAAATGGGAAATGAGTGAATACTAAGTTATTACTACCATTATTACTACCAATATTATTGTGAAAGGTTCCTCATCATGTGGCTCAACATTGACAAGACAAAGAGAGTGTGGTGACAGGTGAGAGCTGTGCCTGAGAGATAAAAAAAAACTGAGGAGGAAACCACTGTAAATGGCTTTAGACAGAGATAGAGGATGGTCTGTAGTCTGTCTCATGGTGCTAATGACAAAAGGAGTCATTGGTGACTGACAGGTGTGACTGAAGGATTCAAAACCATCTCACCAAAGGGGAACCTGATTGGCATCAGATGTACAGTAGACGTATCCACAGAAGTGGAAGTCTTCAGTGGAGGATATCTGGTTATGGTTATGGTTATGGTTATGGTTATTTAGCAGACGCCTTTGTCCAAAGCCACATACAAATAATATATATAACTAGAAAACGTAATTTCGAGGAAATTACCAGTGCATGCAAAAGCAAGACATAAGATAAAATGTGAAACAAACTTAAATTTACAAACAGTTGTGGACAGAGGAAGGTGAGGGAAGCGGGGGGGGGGGGGGGGGGGCAGTGTGTTGTATGTATGTGGCTTAGGGGCAGAGGTGGAAAAGTCCAACCAACCAGCTGATTCTCAGTAGTAACTCTTCAGCCAGGCAGAGCAGCTAATTGGTGAGATCACCTGTGTTTAAGTGCACAGATAGAACCAATATTTGATTGGACTTTTACTCTCTGAAGTTTGACTTTTCCACCTCTGAGTGTGAGTGAGTGCGTGTGAGTGTGCGTGCGTGCGTGCGTGCGTGCGTGCGTGCGTGTGTGTGTGTGTGTGTGTGTGAGTGGATGGGTAGACAGAGAGAGCTGATAATGCAGGTTCAATTTAACTGGCTGTCAATTAAACTTGATAGGGCCTTGAGCAGCTGCATCTTGACACAGGTGCAAATCAGCTTAATCAGCAGTGCAGTGCGATAGACCTCTGAAGTTCGCCTACAAAAAAGCTTGCCATATATGGGCAGTTGGCTTCAATTAACTCCCGGATCTCCTTATATGGCCAACAGGGCAGCTTCAGAGGTCTATGAAAAGTCAATGGGGAAAAATATTTTGCTAATATTTCAAAAAGTATCAAGTTTACAGAACTGAAATATACATAGACTTAGTCTTATTTTCAAGACCTACGTAACAAAGTTTGAACCAAGTTTCTACGTTAAACGGTTGAAGCTAATTAGGACCTGGTTAGGAGAATAATAATAACTAGAAATGCAATTCCAAGGAATTACCAGTGCATGAAATGCAAAAATAGATAGATAATGTAGATATGGTTACTAAGGTGTAGCTAGGGTAAATATGGTGGTTGCATAGTTTACAGAGAGTTGATAGTGTGAAGGTAGACAGTTTAAAGCTGAAACATTCCAGTTCTAACTTAACTATTTTTTTTTCATGTTAAAATGTTAACTATGGTAACAATGATAACCAGGTTGATAGGTTAACTTAGCTACTGATTTCATGCAGTGATGGTAAAAATGTTAACTATGCTAAGTATGCTCACAGTGTTAACCAGGTTGATTAGCTAATGATTTCTAGCAGTTATGCTAAAAATGCTACCTATGCTAGCAATGCTAACTATGGTAACTATGCTAACCAGGTTGATTAGCTAACTTAACTAATGACTTCTAGCAATAATGTTAAAAATGCTAACTATGCTAACAATGCTAAAATTGCTAACAATGCTAACCAGGTTGATTAGCTAACTTAGTTGATGTTTCTTTGCAGTGATGCTAAAAATGCTAACTATGCTAACAATGCTAACCATGCTAACTAGCTAACTTGCTAGTGAGGACTTTTATTTTGAAACATTTGTTGCTAGGGTATCCATGGTGGCCACTATCAGGAAACAAGAAGTTACTGCAGTATAATCATGTTGGTTGCTATGGAAACGGTCATAAACGCTTAATTTTAATGGTTGCTCTGTTGGTTGCTAGGTACATGGAGGTTTGGTGTAGTTGACTGGAGGCATAGTGGATGATAACTGACAGTTGGAATGGTCGAACAGTTCAATTGTTGAGTAGTTTCAATGGTTAAATGATTTGATAGTCTTATTGCAGTGAGGATTTTATTTTGAAACAGTTGTGGACAGAGGAAACAATTGACAATTCACTGATCTACATAAAGAATGATGGAGCGGCAACAATGGGATAGTCTAGCCCTTCTTCTATCTTTCTTTATGTAGATCATTGAGGATCGAGGAGCGAGGGAGGACATAGAAACGCTGCTTGAGAGGGACCCACAGTAAATACTTTAAAAGTTGTATGTAGATAGTCTAATTAATGTTGATAGACAGAATGTTTAATGGATGTTGATAGGCAGATTGTTTAATAGATATTGATTGACAGTTTAATGGGTGGATGAGTGAATGGTCTGAAGAAGATGAATGGATAGAAGGTTGGATGGAATGTGCCTTATATTCTTGTTAAGAGAGACACTGATACAGCTCTCTGAGAGTAGTTGATACAGGTGTAATCAATTTAACTGGCTAGTCTTAAGAGCGCCAGACTGTATGCTTAAGGCCTGAGACAGAGTAAATGGATGTTGATAGACAGTTTAATGGGTGGATGAGTGAATGGTCTGAAGAAGATGAATGGATAGAAAGTTGGATGGAATGTGCCTTATATTCTTGTAGAATGGAGAGACACAGCTCTCTACTGAGAGTAGTGGATACAGATACAGGTGTAATCAATTTAACTGGCTAGTCTTAAGAGAGCCAGAGTGTGCTTAAAGCCTGAGACAGAGTAGATTGTTTAAAAGTTGAATGTAGATCGTCTAATTGATGTTGATAGGCAGACTGTTTAGAATGGGTGGATGAGTGAATGGTTTGAAGAAGATGAATGGATAGAAAGTTGGATGGAATTAGGAAGACTTATGTTGATACAGTTGATACAGGGGAACAGAAAATGTAGTCTCAAGAGAGCCAGTGTGTTTAAAGCCTGAGAGAGAGAGAGAGAGCTGCTGCACCTGGACTGGCCACCTGGCGTAACATTCTAATTGCTGCCGTGATGTCATAATGAGCAATGTTAAGTCTATGGGGAAATGTTTAATAGTTTTTAATTTATAGTTTAAAAAGTATAAAAGTTACAAAGTTGAAAAATACATTGCACAGGTCTCCTTAGTAAGACCTACGTAGCAAAGTTTGAATCACGTTTCTACGTTAAACGGTTCCAGCTGAATTGCGAGCGTTAGAAGAAGTTGAACTAGAAATGCAATTCCAAGGAATTACCAGTGCATGAAAATGCAAAAATAGATAGATAATGTAGATATGGTTACTAAGGTGTAGCTAGGGTAAACATGGTGGTTGCATAATTTACAGAGAGTTGATAGTGTGAAGGTAGACAGTTTAAAGCTGAAACATTCCAGTTCTAACTTAACTAATGATTTCTATTCATGTTAAAATGTTAACTATGGTAACAATGATAACCAGGTTGATTGGTTAACTTAGCTACTGATTTCATGCAGTTATGGTAAAAATGTTAACTATGCTAACTATGCTCACAGTTCTAACCAGGTTGATTAGCTAACTTAGCTAATGATTTCTAGCAGTTATGCTAAAAATGCTAACTATGCTAGCAATGCTTACTATGGTAACAATGTTAACTTAAACTAACAATGCTAACCAGGTTGATTAGCTAACTTAACTGATGATTTCTAGCAATAATGTTAAAAGTGCTAACTATGCTAACAATGCTAAAATTGCTAACAATACTAACCAGGTTGATTAGCTAACTTAGTTGATGATTTTTTGCAGTTATGCTAAAAATGCTAACTATGCTAACAATGCTAACCATGCTAACTAGATAACTTGCTAGTGAGGACTTTTATTTTGAAACATTTGTTGCTAGGGTATCCATGGTGGGCACTATCAGGAAACAAGAAGTTACTGCAGTATAATCATGTTGGTTGCTATGGAAACGGTCATAAACGCTTAATTTTAATGGTTGCTATGTTGGTTGCTAGGTACATGGAGGTTTCATGTAGTTGACTGGAGGCATAGTTGATGATAACTGACAGTTGGAATGGTTGAACAGTTAAATAGTTGAGTAGTTTCAATGGTTAAATGATTTAATAGTGTATTATTGCAGTGAGGACTTTTATTTTGAAACAGTTGTGGACAGAGGAAACAGTTAACAGGATATGTAGTCTTCAGAGAGATTGTATGCTTAAAGCCAGAGAAACTGACAGTTGGTGCCCAGGTGGCCGGCCACCTGGTGTAAGATTCTAATTGCTGCCGTGATGTCATAATGAGCAATGTTAAGTCTATGGGGGAAATTGTAATAGTTTTTAACTAATAGTTTAAAAAGTATAAAAGTTACAAAGTTGAAAAATACAAAGCACACATCGCGTAAGTAAGACCTACGCGACATAGTTTGAATGAAGTTTCTACGTTAAACGGTTCAAGCTGAATTGCGTGCGTTAGAAGAAGAATAATAAAAAGTTGAAGTTGAAGCCTAGGAAGAACAGTACAGTGCATTTTCATGCACTGTAACTAGAAATGCAATTCCAAGGAATTACCAGTGCATGAAAATGCAAAAATAGATAGATAATGTAGATTAGAGGTCTGCAAGCCCGTTGGGACCCGACAGGCCCCGACACAATATGCAAATTCGGGCCGGGTACGGGCCTTAAATTCAATAGGTAGCACGGGCTCGGGTAGGGCTCGGGCTTGACACTAGTAGGCTAATGGTTTTATGTACAGTATTCATGATGTCCAAAAAACATTCACGCTTTTTATTTGGTGGAAACGGCATGAGGTAATTCTCCCAATGCTTGCTACACTTGCGCGGTATGACTTCAGTGTTCCCGCAAGCAGCAGCCCCAGTGAACGGAACTTTAGCACCTCGGGCCGGGCGCTGGAAGTGAGGCGGACCCTAAGCCATCCACCATGGAAGCGATTGTCTTCCTGCACAAAGCAGCGAAATTAACAATCATGGAGGGACTGTAAATAGGCCTAGGTTTGCCCGTGTTTATTTGGGATTATTTGGACCTGCAACTTAAAGAATGTGAGTGTTTTCTGTTACTTTGTTAGGCTGTGTTGGAAGCGGCCATAGCGCTTGTTGCCTTTATTAGGTGAGCAATAGATTGTTATTTAGCCTAATAAATATTCAATTCAAAGTGATTCAATTCCTTTATTTATTTACACGGTGCTTACTAAGTTGGCTATGGACAAGGAGCTCATGTGTGCTGCTCATTTATCTACTCCCGCCGTGCATACAGATTTACCGATGTCATATGCCTATATCCTGGCTGTCCTTTACTGCTTTTGCAACATCCCATTATTTCGACATTGAGGTCTAATTAAATTCATGAACGCTTGTCTTTGCAAGCGTTAATCGTGTGTTAAAAGTATTATTTGTTTAATTGTTCAAGTTGGCTTTCTGAGAAACCATTAGGCTATGTGACCGAAGTGTCGGGAAACCGTCATGTCTAAATAGCGGACCCTTTTAATCGGGCTCGGATTCGGGCTCGGGCTCAGTAATTGCTTAATATGTCGGGACGGGTCGGGTTAGGGCCTGATTGCCAGAGGTCCGGGCCGGGCCGGGCCTGACATTTTAGGCCCGTGCAGGCCTCTAATGTAGATATGGTTACTAAGGTGTAGCTAGGGTAAACATGGTGGTTGCATAGTTTACAGAGAGTTGATAGTGTGAAGGTAGACAGTTTAAAGCTGAAACATTCCAGTTCTAACTTAACTAATGATTTCTATTCATGTTAAAATGTTAACTATGGTAACAATGATAACCAGGTTGATTGGTTAACTTAGCTACTGATTTCATACAGTTATGGTAAAAATGTTAACTATGCTCACAGTTCTAACCAGGTTGATTAGCTAACTTAGCTAATGATTTCTAGCAGTTATGCTAAAAATGCTAACTATGTTAGCAATGTTAACTATGGTAACAATGCTAACTTAAACTAACATTGCTAACCAGGTTGATTAGCTAACTTAACTGGTGATTTCTAGCAATAATGCTAAAAATGCTAACTATGCTAACAATGTTAAAAATGTTAACAATGCTAACCAGGTTGATTAGCTAACTTAGTTGATGATTTTTTGCAGTTATGCTAAAAATGCTAACTATGCTAACCAGGTTGATTAGCTAACTTGGCCAATCATTTCTAGCAGTTATGTTAAAAATGTTAACTATGTTAACCATGCTAACTAGCTAACTTGCTAGTGAGGACTTTTATTTTTAAACATTTGTTGCAAGGGTATCCATTGTGGCCACTATCAGGAAACAAGAAGTTACTGCAGTATAATCATGTTGGTTGCTATGGAAACGGTCATAAACGCTTAATTTTAATGGTTGCTATGTTGGTTGCTAGGTACATGGAGGTTTCATGTAGTTGACTGGAGGAATAGTTGATGATAACTGACAGTTGGAATGGTTGAACAGTTAAATAGTTGAGTAGTTTCAATGGTTAAATGATTTAATGGTGTATTATTGCAGTGAGGACCTTTATTTTGAAACAGTTGTGGACAGAGGAAACAGTTAACAGGATCTGTAGTCTTACTGAGATTGTATGCTTAAAGCCTGAGACAGAAGGTGCCTCTCATATAGTGTTTACGCGGCCTCTCTCGCTCCTCGATCCTCACTGATCTTTCTTTATGTAGATCATTGAGGAGCGAGGAGCGAGGGAGGGCATATAAACGCTGCTTGAGAGGGACCCACAGTAAATACTTTAAAAGTTGTATGTAGATAGTCTAATTAATGTTGATAGACAGAATGTTTAATGGATGTTGATAGGCAGATTGTTTAATAGATATTGATTGACAGTTTAATGGGTGGATGAGTGAATGGTCTGAAGAAGATGAATGGATAGAAGGTTGGATGGAATGTGCCTTATATTCTTGTTAAGAGAGACACTGATACAGCTCTCTGAGAGTAGTTGATACAGGTGTAATCAATTTAACTGGCTAGTCTTAAGAGAGCCAGAGTGCTTAAAGCCTGAGACAGAGTAGATTTTTAAAAAGTTGAATGTAGATCGTCTAATTAATGTTGATAGACAGAGAGTTTAATGGATGTTGATAAACAGTTTAATGGGTGGATGAGTGAATGGTCTGAAGAAGATGAATGGATAGAAAGTTGGATGGAATGTGCCTTATATTCTTGTAGAATGGAGAGACACAGCTCTCTACTGAGAGAGTAGTGGATACAGATACAGGTGTAATCAATTTAACTGGCTAGTCTTAAGAGAGCCAGGCCTGAGACAGAGTAGATTGTTTCAAAGTTGAATGTAGATTGTCTAATTGATGTTGATAGGCAGACTGTTTAGAATGGGTGGATGAGTGAATGGTTTGAAGAAGATGAGTGGATAGAAAGTTGGATGGAATTAGGAAGACTTATGTTGATACCGTTGATACAGGGGAACAGAAAATGTAGTCTCAAGAGAGCCAGTTTAAAGCCTGAGAGAGAGAGAGAGAGAGAGAGAGAGCTGCTGCACCTGGACTGGCCACCTGGCGTAACATTCTAATTGCTGCCGTGATGTCATAATGAGCAATGTTAAGTCTATGGGGAAATGTTTAATAGTTTTTAATTTACAGTTTAAAAAGTATAAAAGTTACAAAGTTGAAAAATACATTGCACAGGTCTCCTAAGTAAGACCTACGTAGCAAAGTTTGAATCAAGTTTCTACGTTAAACGGTTCAAGCTGAATTGCGAGCGTTAGAAGAAGTTGGATTAATAACTAGAAATGCAATTCCAAGGAATTACCAGTGCATGAAAATGCAAAAATAGATAGATAATGTAGATATGGTTACTAAGGTGTAGCTAGGGTAAACATGGTGGTTGCATAGTTTACAGAGAGTTGATAGTGTGAAGGTAGACAGTTTAAAGATGAAACATTCCAGTTCTAACTTAACTAATGATTTCTATTCATGTTAAAATGTTGATTAGCTAACTTAGCTAATGATTTCTAGCAGTTACGCTAAAAACGCTTATTATGCTAGCAATGCTAACTTTACTAACAATGCTAACCAGGTTGGTTAGCTAACTTAACCGATGATTTCTAGCAGTAATGCTAAAAATGCTAACTATGCTAAATTTGCTAACAATGCTAACCAGGTTGATTAGCTAACTTAGTTGATGATTTTTTGCAGTTATGCTAAAAATGCTAACTATGCTAACAATGCTAACTATGCTAACCATGCTAACTAGCTAACTTGCTAGTGAGGACTTTTATTTTGAAACATTTGTTGCTAGGGTATCCATGGTGGCCACTATCAGGAAACAAGAAGTTACTGCAGTATAATCATGTTGGTTGCTATGGAAACGGTCATAAAGACTTAATTTTAATGGTTGCTATGTTGGTTGCTAGGTACATGGAGGTTTTATGTAGTTGACTGGAGGCATAGTGGATGATAACTGACAGTTGGAATGGTTGAACAGTTCAATAGTTGAGTAGTTTCAGTGGTTAAATGATTTAATAATGTATTATTGCAGTGAGGACCTTTATTTTGAAACAGTTGTGGACAGAGGAAGTAGTGAAACAGGATCTGTAGTCTTAATGAGATTGTATGCTTAAAGCCTTAGACAGAAGGTGCCTCTCATATAGCGTTTACGCGTCCTCTCTCGCTCCTCACTGATCTACATAAAGAATGATGGAGCGGCAACAATGGGATAGTCTAGCCCTTCTTCTATCTTTCTTTATGTAGATCATTGAGGATCGAGGAGCGAGGGAGGACATATAAACGCTGCTTGAGAGGGACCCACAGTAAATACTTTAAAAGTTGTATGTAGATAGTCTAATTAATGTTGATAGACAGAATGTTTAATGGATGTTGATAGGCAGATTGTTTAATAGATATTGATTGACAGTTTAATGGGTGGATGAGTGAATGGTCTGAAGAAGATGAATGGATAGAAGGTTGGATGGAATGTGCCTTATATTCTTGTTAAGAGAGACACTGATACAGCTCTCTGAGAGTAGTTGATACAGGTGTAATCAATTTAACTGGCTAGTCTGAGACAGAGTAAATAATTTAAAAGTTGAATGTAGATAGTCTAATTAATGTTGATAGACAGAGAGTTTAATGGATGTTGATAGACAGATTGTTTAATAGATGTTGATAGACAGTTTAATGGGTGGATGAGTGAATGGTCTGAAGAAGATGAATGGATAGAAAGTTGGATGGAATGTGCCTTATATTCTTGTAGAATGGAGAGACACAGCTCTCTACTGAGAGTAGTGGATACAGATACAGGTGTAATCAATTTAACTGGCTAGTCTTAAGAGAGCCAGCCTGAGACAGAGTAGATTGTTTAAAAGTTGAATGTAGATCGTCTAATTGATGTTGATAGGCAGACTGTTTAGAATGGGTGGATGAGTGAATGGTTTGAAGAAGATGAATGGATAGAAAGTTGGATGGAATTAGGAAGACTTATGTTGATACAGGGGAACAGAAAATGTAGTCTCAAGAGAGCCAGTGTATGTTGAGAGAGAGAGAGAGAGCTGCTGCACCTGGACTGGCCACCTGGCGTAACATTCTAATTGCTGCCATGATGTCATAATGAGCAATGTTAAGTCTATGGGGAAATGTTTAATAGTTTTTAATTTACAGTTTAAAAAGTATAAAAGTTACAAAGTTTAAAAATATATTGCACAGGTCTCCTTAGTAAGACCTACGTAGCAAAGTTTGAATCAAGTTTCTACGTTAAACGGTTCAAGCTGAATTGTGAGCGTTAGAAGAAAAAGAAAAATAACTAGAAATGCAATTCCAAGGAATTACCAGTGCATGAAAATTAGAGGTGGGCATAGATTAATTTTGTTAATCTAGATTAATCTCACTGTAATCTTGAAATTAATCTAGATTAATCTAGATTAATTTTAGGCGCACCAGCGCAAAATTTAGGTGCACCCACATTTTTCATTGCATCGCCTTTAACGCTAAAAGGTCACCTTTTTATTGCTGTCCTTTCATATAATGATTTTTTAACAACAAAAAGTCTAGAAAAAGCTTGAAACACAATAAAAGATTTTTTTCTTTACAAAATTATTTATATAAGCCTATTCTACATACTGAAATGTCTGATATTCATGACAGCACACTTTATGCATATTGCAGCCTACTATTCATATTACAACTCTGCCTCTTTAATTCAGCTGTCTGCTTGAAACCTCAATGTAAACAAAGCCTAGCATAGTTGGCTAGTTTATCATAGTTTACTAGTTGGACTGCTCAGTTTCCCCACGTGTGTTTACTGTTAGTTTCAATGTGGGCTAATACTTTTTCTCCTTTCGAGTTTTGGAGTTGGAAAACATTGGTATTGAGATTATCATCCAACTCATGCAAGAGTGACTTGAATGTAAGAGTTTTAATCAACTTTCTGCAGCAATGATGCTAACCGGAATTTATATTAATTTAGCTAACGTCTTCTATATGCATCATTGCTTTCACGATAGTGAATGTTTTATTTGGATTAAATGTGCATGTCGAGGGGCGGGTCGCGACTCGCGAGTGTCCATTGAGCGCGCACGGGAGAGTGAGGGAGAGGGAGAGGGAGAGGGAGAGCAAGAGAAAGCGGGCCAAGGAGAGGGGGGTTACTTCTATTAGGAATGAGCGATCAGGTGCCGATTCGGGAGGGGTCTGAGCTTATCGTCCATGTTGGGAGGATGTATCATTGGTTACTGTTTGGTAAAGTTGCACGCATAGTCTACAATGACAACTTGTGAAAGAAAGCAGCCGAGCAGCGTCAGGTGCACCAGTGCGACCTAGACTTTTTTCAGGCGCACTCTTAAACATTGGCGTTCGCGCTAAGATATCAAGGTGAAAGTGATCATAGCTTGCGTGGTATAGACCCAGCTCCCAGCCCAACTTTGAGAATAGATTAACGCCGATATTTTTTTTATCGCCCGATAAGAGTTGCACGATAACGCAGCACGTTAACGCCGATAACGGCCCACCACTAATGAAAATGCAAAAATAGATAGATAATGTAGATATGGTTACTAAGGTGTAGCTAGGGTAAACATGGTGGTTGCATTGTTTACAGAGAGTTGATAGTGTGAAGGTAGACAGTTTAAAGATGAAACATTCATTCAACCTTTATTTATTCTCGGAGAGTCATTGAGGGTAGCCCTCATTTTCAATGAAGCCGAGATTACAGAAACAATGCATAGAACAAGAGAAACATTCCAGTTCTAACTTAACTAATGATTTTTATGCATGTTAAAATGTTGATTAGCTAACTTAGCTAATGATTTCTAACAGTTGTGCTAAAAATGCTAATTATGTTAGCAATGCTAACTTTACTAACAATGCTAACCAGGTTGATTAGCTAACTTAACCGATTATTTCTAGCAGTAATGCTAAAAATGCTAACTATGCTAACAATGCTAGATTTGCTAACAATGCTAACCAGGTTGATTAGCTTACTTAGTTGATGATTTTTTGCAGTTATGCTAAAAATGCTAGCTGTGCTAACAATGCTAACTATGCTAACCATGCTAACTAGCTAACTTGCTAGTGAGGACTTTTATTTTGAAACATTTGTTGCTAGGGTATCCATGGTGGCCACTATCAGGAAACAAGAAGTTACTGCAGTATAATCATGTTGGTTGCTATGGAAACGGTCATAAACACTTAATTTTAATGGTTGCTATGTTGGTTGCTAGGTACATGGAGGTTTCATGTAGTTGACTGGAGGCATAGTGGATGATAACTGACAGTTGGAATGGTTGAACAGTTCAATAGTTGAGTAGTTTCAGTGGTTAAATGATTTAATAGTGTATTATTGCAGTGAGGACCTATTTTGAAACAGTTGTGGACAGAGGAAGTAGTGAAACAGGATCTGTAGTCTTAATGAGATTGTATGCTTAAAGCCTGAGACAGAAGGTGCCTCTCATATATAGCGTTTACGCGTCCTCTCTCGCTCCTCACTGATCTACATAAAGAATGATGGAGCGGCAACAATGGGATAGTCTAGCCCTTCTTCTATCTTTCTTTATGTAGTTCATTGAGGATCGAGGAGCGAGGGAGGACATATAAACGCTGCTTGAGAGGGACCCACAGTAAATACTTTAAAAGTTGTATATAGTCTAATTAATGTTGATAGACAGAATGTTTAATGGATGTTGATAGGCAGATTGTTTAATAGATATTGATTGACAGTTTAATGGGTGGATGAGTGAATGGTCTGAAGATGATGAATGGATAGAAGGTTGGCTTGAATGTGCCTTATATTCTTGTTCTGATACAGCTCTCTGAGAGTAGTTGACACAGGTGTAATCAATTTAACTGTCTAGTCTTAAGAGAGCCAGAGTGTAGCCTACTCTTAAAGCCTGAGACAGAGTAAATAATTTAAAAGTTGAATGTAGATAGTCTAATTAATGTTGATAGACAGAGAGTTTAATGGATGTTGATAGACAGATTGTTTAATAGATGTTGATAGACAGTTTAATGGGTGGATGAGTGAATGGTTTGAAGAAGATGAATGGATAGAAAGTTGGATGGAATGTGCCTTATATTCTTGTAGAATGGAGAGACACAGCTCTCTACTGAGAGTAGTGGATACAGATACAGGTGTAATCAATTTAACTGGCTAGTCTTAAGAGAGCCAGCCTGAGACAGAGTAGATTGTTTAAAAGTTGAATGTAGAGCGTCTAATTGATGTTGATAGGCAGACTGTTTAGAATGGGTGGATGAGTGAATGGTTTGAAGAAGATGAATGGATATAAAGTTGGATGGAATTAGGAGGACTTATTAGAGTGCATGAAAATGCACTCTACTGTTATCCTGTTTCTTCTTATTACAGTGCATGAAAATGCACTGTACTGTTCTTCCTAGGCTTTTTATTCTTCTTCTAACGCACGCAATTCAGCTTGAACCGTTTAACGTAGAAACTTCATTCAAACTTTGTTGCGTAGGTCTCGCTTATGCCATGTGTGCTTTGTATTTTTCAACTTTGTAACTTTTATACTTTTTAAACTATGAATTAAAAAACGATTTCCCCATAGATTTAACATTGAGCTATTTCCCCATAGACTTAACATTGCTCATTATGACATCACGGCAGCAATTAGAATGTTACGCCAGGTGGCCAGTCCAGGTGCAGCAGCTCTCTCTCTCTCTCAGGCACACTGGGTCTCTTGAGACTACATTTTCTGTTCCCCTGTCAACTGTATCAACATAAGTCTTCCTAATTCCATCCAACTTTCTATCCATTCATCTTCTTCAAACCATTCACTCACCCACCCATTCTAAACAGTCTGCCTATCAACATCAATTATACGATCTACATTCAACTTTTAAACAATCTACTCTGTCTCAGGCTTTAAGGACACACTCTGGCTCTTAAGACTAGCCAGTTAAATTGATTACACCTGTATCTCTATCCACTACTCTCAGTAGAGAGCTGTGTCTCTCCACTCTACAAGAATATAAGGCACATTCCATCCAACATTCTATCCATTCATCTTCTTCAGACCATTCACTCATCCACCCATTAAACTGTCTATCAACATCTATTAAACAATCTGTCTATCAACATCCATTAAACTCTCTGTCTATCAACATTAATTAGACTATCTACATTCAACTTTTAAATTATTTACTCTGTCTCAGGCTTTAAGAGTACACTCTGGCTCTCTTAAGACTAGCCAGTTAAATTGATTACACCTGTGTCAACTACTCTCAGAGAGCTGTATCAGTGTCTCTCTTAACAAGAATATAAGGCACATTCCATCCAACCTTCTATCCATTCATCTTCTTCAGACCATTCACTCATCCACCCATTAAACTGTCAATCAATATCTATTAAACAATCTGCCTATTAACATCCATTAAACATTCTGTCTATCAACATTAATTAGACTATCTACATACAACTTTTAAAGTATTTACTGTGGGTCCCTCTCAAGCGGCGTTTATATGTCCTCCCTCGCTCCTCGATCCTCAATGATCTACATAAAGAAAGATAGAAGAAGGGCTAGACTATCCCATTGTTGCCGCTCCATCATTCTTTATGTAGATCAGTGAGGAGCGAGAGAGGACGCGTAAACGCTATATGAGAGGCACCTTCTGTCTCAGGCTTTAAGCATACAATCTCATTAAGACTACAGATCCTGTTTCACTACTTCCTCTGTCCACAACTGTTTCAAAATAAAGGTCCTCACTGCAATAATACACTATTAAATCATTTAACCACTGAAACTACTCAACTATTAAACTGTTCAACCATTCCAACTGTCAGTTATCATCCACTATGCCTCCAGTCAACTACATGAAACCTCCATGTACCTAGCAACCAACATAGCAACCATTAAAATTAAGTGTTTATGACCATTTCCATAGCAACCAACATGATTATACTGCAGTAACTTCTTGTTTCATGATAGTGGCCACCATGGAGACCCTAGCAACAAATGTTTCAAAATAAAAGTCCTCACTAGCAAGTTAGCTAGTTAGCATAGTTAGCATTGTTAGCATAGTTAGCATTTTTAGCATAACTGCAAAAAATCATCAACTAAGTTAACTAATCAACCTGGTTAGCATTGTTAGCAAATTTAGCATTGTTAGCATAGTTAGCATTTTTTGCATTACTGCTGGAAATCATCGGTTAAGTTAGCTAATCAACCTGGTTAGCATTGTTAGTAAAGTTAGCATTGCTAGCATAATAAGCATTTTTAGCGTAACTGCTAGAAATCATTAGCTAAGTTAGCTAATCAACATTTTAACATGAATAAAAATCATTAGTTAAGTTAGAACTGGAACGTTTCATCTTTAAACTGTCTACCTTCACACCATCAACTCTCTGTAAACTATGCAACCACCATGTTTACCCTAGCTACACCTTAGCAACCATATCTACATTATCTATCTATTTTTGGGTGGTTGACGTTTTAGGCCGAAAAAAAGTTTTTGAAAAAAAATTCAGATATTATGCATGGAAATCACTTAGTTATGTTGTACTGACTCTCCCATTCCCAAAATATGTATGATCTTTTAGAATTTGTATTGGAATTCATATTTATTCACTAATGTCTTGTGTTAGTGACTAAAATTATCATATGGTGTGACATGAAAGTTATTGTGTGTAAAACTATGATGGGGTATATATTTTTTATGTGAGTCAGTGTATCATAATCTTCTATCTTTACTTCATCAAGATCTAGCATTTCCTTGTGGAAATGTATTATATTTTACAGTATATTTATTCATCAATACACAAAGTAAGGCATTTGTCCCTAATCTTTCAATAAACTTCATATTAATTTGGACATATCTTGATACAAAAGAAATGAAATGCATACAATGTTTGCTGACCCTATTTCCTATCTGTTACATTCAGATTTGTATGATTTAGACTCCGAAAGCCTTTTTATTTTCATAATTTCTTGATGTTTCTTGATGTCACACCAAATGATATGGTGTCACACCATATGATAAATTACACCAAATAACAATCTGTTAACGCAAAAATGTGAATATATGCATTTCACAAACAATAAATCACAGTTTAAGACAAATGTATCACATAAAGGATCACTGTTAAAAACTCAGAACTTTGTAAAACAGAATTCCACCAGATATTGCATAGCACCTGGGTAATAGGTGCCACATATTAAATAATAAATGTTAACAAAATGTTAAATATGTTAAAATATGTATAACACTAAACTATTAATTAAACATATGTTTGAAAAAAACATTATTTATGTAGGAAAATGCAGATTATATCATATAGTGTGACAAATAAATCATATGGTGTGACAGCAAAACCCCATCACACCATATGATATGGGGTCACTCCATATGAGGTTTCATGCACTTAGCAGAACAATGAGTCTTGAGGCTACATGCTAGGACCAAAATCATATGCTCACTTTAACATGGTAACATAGATGTAAAGGTCATTTGTACCAAAAAACTATTTACTTTTGAAATTTTCCTGAAAAATGGGTCACACCAAAAGACAGCGAAAAGTGGAACTGAGATAGGAGTGCTGGAAATACTTGATTTATTGAAAGAAATATGAGAGATAACTCAACACGTAAACTTTCAATGTCCTTCTGAGAAGTTATTATACTTCCTGAATGAGGAAGGACCCCCTATCCCTAAAGGTCTCCACACAATTGCACATTTAAAAAACATAATTTAGGGTCACACCATATGATATTGATTTTTGGGACAAAATGTTTTTGTTTATGGCTTGTTCAAAAATATTATGCCTGGACTTTAAACACTACAGACTTACAAGTAGAAATCTTTAGTATTCATTGTATCTAAGTAATGGGAAAATATATTAATTCGATTTTTTTTTATTCAAAATCAAACTTTATGAAATGGGCTCGGGACAGTCACGCCATATGAGCTTTTCCTGGTTTGGCTGAGAATTTTGAGAAATAGGAATATGGCTGGCATGAATGGTCCATATGTTCATATAAAGCAGGTTTTTCTGAACAATATAACCACATTTATTTTCAGATTAGACATTTCTTTACTTCAGTTTGACACTCTGGACCAAAAAAAGGCCATGTCATGTCAACCACCCTTTTGCATTTTCATGCACTGGTAATTCCTTGGAATTGCATTTCTAGTTATTTTTATTTATCTTCTAACGTTTTTGTGCGTCCAATTCAGCTTCAACCGTTTAACGTAGAAACTTCATTCAAACTGCGCTGCGTAGGTCTTACTTAGGTGACTTCAGCTATGTATTTTTCAACTTTGTAACTTTTATACTTTTTGAACTATTAAATAAAAACTATTAAAATTTCCCCCATAGACTTAACATTGTGATTATGACATCATAATAGGGCAATTAGAATCTTATGCCAGATGGCCAGTCCAGGTGCAGCAGCTCTCTCTTTCTCTCAGGTTTTAAGTATACAATCTCATTAAGACTACAGATCCTGTTTCATACTTCCTCTGTCCACAACTGTTTCAAAATAAAAGTCCTCACTGCAATAAAACACTATTAAATCATTTAACCATTGAAACTACTCAACTATTTAACTGTTCAACCATTCCAACTGTCAGTTATCATCAACTATGCCTCCAGTCAACTAAATGAAACCTCCATGTACCTAGCAACCAACATAGCAACCATTAAAATTAAGCGTTTATGACCGTTTCCATAGCAACCGACATGATTTTACTACAGTAACTTCTTTATTCTTGATAGTGGCCACCATAGATACCCTATCAACAAATGTTTCAAAATATAAGTCCTCACTAGCAAGTTAGCTAGTTAACATGGTTAGCATTGTTAGCATAGTTAGCATTTTTAGCATAACTGCTAGAAATGATTAGCTAAGTTAGCTAATCAACCTGGTTAGCATTGTTAGCATAGTTAGCATTGTTAGCATAGTTAGCATTTTTAGCATAACTGTTAGAAATGATTAGCTAAGTTAGCTAATCAACCTGGTTAGCATTGTTAGCATTTTTAGCATAACTGCTAGAAATCATTAGTTCAGTTAGAACTGTAATCTTTAAGCTTTAAACTGTCTACCTTCACACTCAGCTTTCTTTAAACTATGCAACCACCATGTTTACCCTAGCTACACCTTAGTAACTATATCTACATTATCTACTGTATCTATACATTTTTGCATTTTCATGCACTCGTAATTTCCCTGGAATTACATTCTCTAGTTTTGATACTGTTGTGCGCAGAGGATACAGGGGAACAGAATATGTAGTCTTCAGAGAGATTGTATGCACTTGTATGAGATTGTATGCTCTAGCCTGAGAGAAACTGACAGTTGGTGCCCAGGTGGCTGACCAGCTGGAGTAAGATTCTAATTGCTGCCGTGATGTCATAATGAGCAATGTTAAGTCTATGGGGGAAATTGTAATAGTTTTTAACTAATAGTTTAAAAAGTATAAAAGTTACAAAGTTGAAAAATACAAAGCCCACATCGCGTAAGTAAGACCTACGTGACAAAATTTGAATGGTGTTTCTACGTTAAGAGGTTGAAGCTGAATTGGCTGCGTTAGAAGAAGAATAACTAGAAATGCAATTCCAAGGAATTACCAGTGCATGAAAATGCAAAAATAGATAGATAATGTAGATATGGTTACTAAGGTGTAGCTAGGGTAAACATGGTGGTTGCATAGTTTACAGAGAGTTGATAGTGTGAAGGTAGACAGTTTAAAGATGAAACGTTCCAGTTCTAACTTAACTAATGATTTCTATTCATGTTAAAATGTTGATTAGCTAACTTAGCTAATGATTTCTAGCAGTTACGCTAAAAATGCTTACTATGCTAGCAATGCTAACAATGCTAACCAGGTTGATTAGCTAACTTAACCGATGATTTCTAGCAGTAATGCTAAAAATGCTAACTATGCTAACAATGCTAAATTTGCTAACAATGCTAACCAGGTTAATTAGCTAACTTAGTTGATGATTTTTTGCAGTTATGCTAAAAATGCTAACTATGCTAACAATGCTAACTATGCTAACCATGGTAACTAGCTAACTTGCTAGTGAGGACTTTTATTTTGAAACATTTGTTGCTAGGGTATCCATGGTGGCCACTATCAGGAAACAAGAAGTTACTGCTGTATAATCATGTTGGTTGCTATGGAAACGGTCATAAACACTTTTTAATGGTTGCTATGTTGGTTGCTAGGTACATGGAGGTTTCATGTAGTTGACTGGAGGCATAGTGGATGATAACTGACAGTTGGAATGGTTGAACAGTTCAATAGTTGAGTAGTTTCAATGGTTAAATGATTTAATAGTGTATTATTGCAGTGAGGACCTTTATTTTGAAACAGTTGTGGACAGAGGAAGTAGTGAAACAGGATCTGTAGTCTTAATGAGATTGTATGCTTAAAGCCTGAGACAGAAGGTGCTTCTCATAGCGTTTACGCGTCCTCTCTCGCTCCTCACTGATCTACATAAAGAATGATGGAGCGGCAACAATGGGATAGTCTAGCCCTTCTTCTATCTTTCTTTATGTAGATCATTGAGGATCGAGGATCGAGGGAGGACATATAAACGCTGCTTGAGAGGGACCCACAGTAAATACTTTAAAAGTTGTATGTAGATAGTCTAATTAATGTTGATAGATAGAATGTTTAATGGATGTTGATAGGCAGATTGTTTAATAGATATTGATTGACAGTTTAATGGGTGGATGAGTGAATGGTCTGAAGAAGATGAATGGATAGAAGGTTGGATGGAATGTGCCTTATATTCTTGTTAAGAGAGACACTGATACAGCTCTCTGAGAGTAGTTGATACAGGTGTAATCAATTTAACTGGCTAGTCTTAAGAGAGCCAGAATATCTTAAAGCCTGAGACAGAGTAAATAATTTAAAAGTTGAATGTAGATAGTCTAATTAATGTTGATAGACAGAGAGTTTAATGGATGTTAGACAGATTGTTTAATAGATGTTGATAGACAGTTTAATGGGTGGATGAGTGAATGGTCTGAAGAAGATGAATGGATAGAATGTTGGATGGAATGTGCCTTATATTCTTGTAGAATGGAGAGACACAGCTCTCTACTGAGAGTAGTGGATACAGATACAGGTGTAATCAATTTAACTGGCTAGTCTTAAGAGAGCCAGCCTGAGACAGAGTAGATTGTTTAAAAGTTCAATGTAGAGCGTCTAATTGATGTTGTTGATAGGCAGACTGTTTAGAATGGGTGGATGAGTGAATGGTTTGAAGAAGATGAATGGATATAAAGTTGGATGGAATTAGGAGGACTTATTTTGATACTGTTGTGCACAGAGGATACAGGGGAACAGAATATGTAGTCTTCAGAGAGGAGCCTGAGAGAAACTGACAGTTGGTGCCCAGGTGGCTGACCAGCTGGGGTAACATTCTAATTGCTGCCGTGATGTCATAATGAGCAATGTTAAGTCTATGGGGGAAATGGTGATAGTTTTTAACTAATAGTTTAAAAAGTATAAAAGTTACAAAGTTGAAAAATATAAAGCACATATGGCATAAGCAAGACCTACGCAACAAAGTTTGAATGAAGTTTCTACGTTAAACGGTTGAAGCTGAATTGCGAGCGTTAGAAGAAGAAGTTTAACTAGAAATGCAATTCCAAGGAATTACCAGTGCATGAAAATGCAAAAATAGATAGATAATGTAGATATGGCTACTAAGGTGTAGCTAGGGTAAACATGGTGGTTGCATAGTTTACAGAGAGTTGATAGTGTGAAGGTAGACAGTTTAAAGATGAAACATTCCAGTTCTAACTTAATTAATGATTTCTATTCATGTTAAAATGTTGATTAGCTAACTTAGCTAATGATTTCTAGCAGTTACGCTAAAAATGCTAATTATGCTAGCAATGCTAACTTTACTAACAATGCTAACCAGGTTGATTAGCTAACTTAACTGATGATTTCTAGCAGTAATGCTAAAAATGCTAACCATGCTAAATATGCTAACAATGCTAACCAGGTTGATAAGCTAACTTAGTTGATGATTTTTTGCAGTTATGCTAAAAATGCTAACTAGCTAACTTGCTAGTGAGGACTTTTATTTTGAAACATTTGTTGCTAGGGTATCCATGGTGGCCACTATCAGGAAACAAGAAGTTACTGCAGTATAATCATGTTGGTTGCTATGGAAACGGTCATAAACACTTAATTTTAATGGTTGCTATGTTGGTTGCTAGGTACATGGAGGTTTCATGTAGTTGACTGGAGGCATAGTGGATGATAACTGACAGTTGGAATGGTTGAACAGTTCAATAGTTGAGTAGTTTCAATGGTTAAATGATTTAATGGTGTATTATTGCAGTGAGGACTTTTATTTTGAAACAGTTGTGGACAGAGGAAACAATTGACAATTCACTGATCTACATAAAGAATGATGGAGCGGCAACAATGGGATAGTCTAGCCCTTCTATCTTTCTTTATGTAGATCATTGAGGGTCGAGGCCCGAGGAGCGAGTGAGGACATATAAACGCTGCTTGAGAGGCACCCACAGTAAATACTTGTATGTAGATAGTCTAATTAATGTTGATAGACAGAATGTTTAATGGATGTTGATAGGCAGATTGTTTAATAGATATTGATTGACAGTTTAATGGGTGGATGAGTGAATGGTCTGAAGAAGATGAATTGATAGAAGGTTGGATGGAATGTGCCTTATATTCTTGTTAAGAGAGACACTGATACAGCTCTCTGAGAGTAGTTGATACAGGTGTAATAAATTTAACTGGCTAGTCTTAAGAGAACCAGAGTGTGCTTAAAGCCTGAGACAGAGTAAATCATTTAAAAGTTGAATGTAGATAGTCTAATTAATGTTGATAGACAGAGAGTTTAATGGATGTTGATAGGCAGATTGTTTAATAGATGTTGATAGACAGTTTAATGGGTGGATGAGTGAATGGTCTGAAGAAGATGAATGGATAGAAAGTTGGATGGAATGTGCCTTATATTCTTGTAGACTGGAGAGACACAGCTCTCTACTGAGAGTAGTGGATACAGATACAGGTGTAATCAATTTAACTGGCTAGTCTTAAGAGAGCCAGTGTATGTAGCCTGAGAGAGAGAGAGAGCTGCTGCACCTGGACTGGCCACCTGGCGTAACATTCTAATTGCTGCAGTGATGTCATAATGAGCAATGTTAAGTCTATGGGGAAATGTTTAATAATTTTTAATTTACAGTTTAAAAAGTATAAAAGTTACAAAGTTGAAAAATATATTGCACAGGTCTCCTTAGTAAGACCTACGTAGCAAAGTTTGAATCAAGTTTCTACGTTAAACGGTTCAAGCTGAATTGCGAGCGTTAGAAGAAAAAGAATAATAATAAGAAACCTAGGAAGAACAATATAGTGCATTTTCATGCACTATAATAATAATAATAAGAAGAATAGGAAGAACAGTACAGTGCATTTTCATGCACTGTAATAATAAGAAAAAGCCTAGGAAGAACAGTACAGTGCATTTTCATGCACTGTAATAACTAGAAATGCAATTCCAAGGAATTACCAGTGCATGAAAATGCAAAAATAGATAGATAATGTAGATATGGTTACTTAGGTGTAGCTAGGGTAAACATGGTGGTTGCATAGTTTACAGAGAGTTGATAGTGTGAAGGTAGACAGTTTAAAGATGAAACATTCCAGCTCTAACTTAACTAATGATTTCTATCCATGTTAAAATGTTGATTAGCTAACTTAGGTAATGATTTCTAGCAGTTACGTTAAAAATGCTAACTATGCTAGCAATGCTAATTTTACTAACAATGCTAACCAGGTTGATTAGCTAACTTAATCGATGATTTCTAGCAGTAATGCTAAAAATGCTAACTATGCTAACAATGCTAAATTTGCTAATAATGCTAACCAGGCTGATTAGCTAACTTAGTTGATGCTTTTTTGCAGTTATGTTAAAAATGCTAACTATGCTAACAATGCTAACTAGCTAACTTGCTAGTGAGGACTTTTATTTTGAAACATTTGTTGCTAAGGTATCCATGGTGGCCACTATCAATTAACAATAAGTTACTGCAGTATAATCATGTTGGTTGCTATGGAAACGGTCATAAACACTTAATTTTAATGGTTGCTATGTTGGTTGCTAGGTACATGGAGGTTTCATGTAGTTGACTGGAGGCATAGTGGATGATAACTGACAGTTGGAATGGTTGAACAGTTAAATAGTTGAGTAGTTTCAATGGTTAAATGATTTAATAGTGTATTATTGCAGTGAGGACTTTTATTTTGAAACAGTTGTGGACAGAGGAAACAGTTTAACAGGATATGTGTAGTCTTCTGAGAGACTGTATGCTTAAAGCCAGAGAAACTGACAGTTGGTGCCCAGGTGGCCGGCCACCTGGCTTAAGATTCTAATTGCTGCCGTGATGTCATAATGAGCAATGTTAAGTCTATGGGGGAAATTGTAATAGTTTTTAACTAATAGTTTAAAAAGTAAAAAAGTTACAAAGTTGAAAAATACAAAGCACACATGGCATACAGTTAAGCCCAAAATTATTAGCCCCCCTTATGAATTCAGACATAATCCTTTGTTTATACATGAAAATGACCATGTCCAAAAATGTGCCTAGTTTATATGATTACAGAAGCGCAAAGACAGTATGCCCACAAAGTTTGATGATCATTGTTTACTCATGCTCTGATTTGTGACAAGAAAAGCAAAAATTGACATGTTCAAAATTATTAGCCCCCAGACCATTAATAGTCAATAGTGTAGCCTTTCTTTGCTTCAACTGACAACAACTTCTTTGAATAGTCTTTTACTAGGTTGCACATATCTCTTAAGCACTCTTTAGCTCCAGCTCGTCCAAACTGCATAGTTTTCTTGTATGGACTCTTGCTTTAAGCACATGCCACAGATTCTTAATGGGGTTGAGGTCTGGTTTCTGTGTAGGCTATTCCAGCACCTTGATTTTGGTATCCTTTCGGGCGTTTTAGACCACTTTTCACTATGCTTTGGGTTATTATCATGCTGAAGGACCTGGTGGTGACCTAAGCCTAGACTAAGAGCAGGCGTCTTGATGTTATCCCTCAAAAGGTAGACATAATCTTTCTTTTTCATGATCCCATGCACCCAAACAAGGCTCCCTGTGCCTGAGACAGCAAAACAGCCCCATAACATGATGCTCCTACCACCATGCTTCACTGTGGGAACTGTATTTTTATGGTTGTAGGCCTTCCCTTTTTTTGCCAAACATAGGCAACATCCATGTGCCCAAACAGCTCCAGTTTAATGTCATCAGACCAAAGGACAGTTTTCCAAAACTCATTTTTAGCTTTTAAATGTGCATGGGCAAAGTTCAGTCTGACTTTGAAGCGCCCCTTTTGGAGTGATGGATTTTTTCTCAGCCGATGACCTTGGAGACCTCCACAATAAAAATCCCTCGCTACTGTCTTCCTCAAGACTTTAACCCCAGAGGTCTCAAGGTCAGCAACTATCATTTTGGCAGATGTGCAGGGTTGCTTGCTAACATCCCTGATGATTTTTCTCTCTAGATTGAGATATTTAGCATTTTAATCCACACTTAGGTTTGTTATGCACAAACTTGGAACTCTTTGAACTTTGTAATGATGCCTTGCACACCTGTTCTACAGACTGTGAAGCATCTAGAGATTACAGTATAGCCTTTCTCCATATTATAGGCCTCAATGATGTTCTTTCTGAGGTCCAGACAGATTTCCTTTATCTTCAGTATGCCTGTAAAGGCAGTCCCCTCTCAGACAGGTGTTCAAGTGCCTGTAGGCCTGTTCCTTGAAGTCTTTAGGTAAACAATCAATGCTGGTTGGGTGTTCAGGTGTTGTCTGGACATAAACTAACTGCAAAGGTGTGGCTTGAAAGGTGACAGGTTGGTCGTGCGTGTTTAAAAGCAAAAAAATCACATGGGGGCTATTAATTTTGACCACTCCACTTTTCACACAATTTGAGATTAAGCATTCCTAATCATATATTAACACTCCAAAATGCACCAGATTCTACATAATAACACTGACGAATGTTTGATTTTTAAAATTTGATCAGGGATGAAAAATTTAGGGAGAATTTTAGAATAATGTTCCAAAATTTCAGGGGGGCTAATAATTTTGGGCTTAACTGTAAGCAAGACCTACGCAACAACGTTTGAATGAAGTTTCTACGTTAAACGGTTCAAGCTGAATTGCGTGCGTTAGAAGAAGAATAATAAGAAGTTGCGGAAGAAGACTTGGAAGAACAGTATAGTGCATTTTCATGCACTATAACTAGAAATGCAATTCCAAGGAATTACCAGTGCATGAAATGCAAAAATAGATAGATAATGTAGATATGGTTACTAAGGTGTAGCTAAGGTAAACATGGTGGTTGCATAGTTTACAGAGAGTTGATAGTGTGAAGGTAGACAGTTTAAAGCTGAAACATTCCCAGTTCTAACTTAACTAATGATTACTATTCATGTTAAAATGTTAACTATGGTAACAATGATAACCAGGTTGATTGGTTAACTTAGCTACTGATTTCATGCAGTAATGGTAAAAATGTTAACTATGCTAACTATGCTCACAGTGCTAACCAGGTTGATTAGCTAACTTAGCTAATGATTTCTAGCAGTTATGCTAAAAATGCTAACTATGCTAGCAATGCTAACTATGGTAGCAATGCTAACTTAAGCTAACAATGCTAACCAGGTTGATTAGCTAACTTAACTGATGATTTCTAGAAATAATGCTAAAAATGCTAACTATGCTAACAATGCTAAAATTGCTAACAATGCTAACCAGGTTGATTAGCTAACTTAGTTGATGTTTTTTTGCAGTTATGCTAAAAATTTTAACAATGTTAACTATGCTAACCATGCTAACTAGCTAACTTGCTTTTATAGGACTTTTATTTTGAAACATTTGTTGCTAGGGTATCCATGGTGGCCACTATCAGGAAACAATAAGTTACTGCAGTATAATCATGTTGGTTGCTATGGACACGGTCATAAACGCTTAATTTTAATAGTTGCTATGTTGGTTGCTAGGTACATGGAGTTTTCGTGTAGTTGACTGGAAGCATAGTTGATAACTGACAATTGGAATGGTTGAACAGTTAAATAGTTGAGTAGTTACAATGGTTAAATGATTTAATAGTGTATTATTGCAGTGAGGACCTTTATTTTGAAACAGTTGTGGACAGAGGAAGTAGTGAAACAGGATCTGTAGTCTTAATGAGATTGTATGCTTAAAGCCTGAGACAGAAGGTGCCTCTCATATAGCGTTTACGCGTCCTCTCTCGCTCCTCGATCCTCACTGATCTACATAAAGAATGATGGAGCGGCAACAATGGGATAGTCTAGCCCTTCTTCTATCTTTCTTTATGTAGATCATTGAGGATCGAGGAGCGAGGGAGGACATATAAACGCTGCTTGAGAGGCACCCACAGTAAATACTTTAAAAGTTGTATGTAGATAGTCTAATTAATGTTGATAGACAGAATGTTTCATGGATGTTGATAGGCAGATTGTTTAATAGATATTGATTGACAGTTTAATGAGTGGATGAGTGAATGGTCTGAAGAAGATGAATGGATAGAAGGTTGGATGGAATGTGCCTTATATTCTTGTTAAGAGAGACACTGATACAGCTCTCTGAGAGTAGTTGATACAGGTGTAATCAATCATCACTGTTGATAGACAGTTTAATGGGTGGATGAGTGAATGGTCTGAAGAAGATGAATGGATAGAAAGTTGGATGGAATGTGCCTTATATTCTTGTAGAGTGGAGAGACACAGCTCTCTACTGAGAGTAGTGGATACAGATACAGGTGTAATCAATTTAACTGGCTAGTCTAAAGAGAGCCAGAGTGTAAGCCTGAGACAGAGTAGATTGTTTAAAAGTTGAATGTAGATAGTCTAATTAATGTTGATAGACAGAGAGTTTAATGGATGTTGATAGGCAGATTGTTTAATAGATGTTGATAGACAGTTTAATGGGTGGATGAGTGAATGGTCTGAAGAAGATGAATGGATAGAAAGTTGGATGGAATGTGCCTTATATTCTTGTAGAGTGGAGAGACACAGCTCTCTACTGAGAGTAGTGGATACAGATACAGGTGTAACTGGCTAGTCTTAAGAGAGCCAGAGTGTAAGCCTGAGACAGAGTAGATTGTTTAAAAGTTGAATGTAGATCGTCTAATTGATGTTGATAGGCAGACTGTTTAGAATGGGTGGATGAGTGAATGGTTTGAAGAAGATGAATGGATAGAAAGTTGGATGGAATTAGGAAGACTTATGTTGATACAGTTGATACAGGGGAACAGAAAATGTAGTCTCAAGAGCCTGAGAGAGAGAGAGAGCTGCTGCACCTGGACTGGCCACCTGGCGTAACATTCTAATTGCTGCCGTGATGTCATAATGAGCAATGTTAAGTCTATGGGGAAATGTTTAATAGTTTTTAATTTATAGTTTAAAAAGTATAAAAGTTACAAAGTTGAAAAATACATTGCACAGGTCTCCTCAGTAAGACCTACGTAGCAAAGTTTGAATCAAGTTTCTACGTTAAACGGTTCAAGCTGAATTGCGAGCGTTAGAAGAAGTTGGAATAATAAGAAACCTAGGAAGAACAATATAGTGCATTTTCATGCACTATAATAACTAGAGATGTAATTCCAAGGAAATAACGAGTGCATGAAAATGCAAAAATGATGAGGACTTTTATTTTGAAACAGTTGTAGGTAGAGGAAACAGTTGAACAGGATATGTAGTCTTAAGAGAGCCAGAAAGCCTGAGACAGAGAGAGTTGCTGCCAGGTGGCTTTGAACACCTGGTTTAAGATTCTAATTGCTTAACGACTTTATTGTGATGTCATAATCCAATGTTAAGTCTATGGGAGAATTTTTTTTTTTTTTTTTAAATCATATAAATTAAACGATAAAGTTTTCAAAGTTGAAATGAGATGGGGTAAAACTGAGCGAATGAGGATTTACCACTGATCTATAAATAGGTAATTGAGATTGTTAGGTGTTGCTAAGACATATATGGTTGCTAGGTTGACGTGGTTTAATAAATGTTGATAGGCAGATAGTTTAATAGACATAGTTTAAGGGCTGTGTAGAGGTAGACAGTTTAATGGATGTTGATAAGACAGATAGTTTAATGAATGTTGATAGACAAATAGTTTAATGGATGTATAGGTAGATTAATGGATGTTGATAGGAGGACAGTTTAATGAAGGAATAAATAGTTGGAAGTAAATGGATGGAGAGAAAGTGGAAATGGAAAGTTGAATTGAATGGAAAGTGGTCTTTGTTAACATTACTAGGGTGATTGCGATGATTTCTATATTGTTGCAAGGGTAATTGAGATAGCTGTTAGGTTTATCATAGGGTATTCATAGTGGTTACTCTGCTATGTAGGTTGCTAAATTAGGTGGAGGTTCCTAGGTGGTAATTGAATCAGACATGAGTGTTGATAAACAGAAGGACAATTTCCAAACTGATCATATATAGATAACCAAAGTTGGAAAATACATAGCAGCATTCCCCTATTGAAGACCTACGTTGCAACGTTTGAATGAAGTTTCTAGGTTAAACGGTTCGACCTGAATAGAAAAAATGAATTTGGTAAGCGGAATAATAATAAGAAGAAGCCTAGATAGGAAAAGTACAGTGCATTTTCATGCACTGTAATAAAACAACAGCCTTAACTAGAGATGTAATTCCAAGGAAATTACGAGTGCATGAAAATGCAAAAATGATGAGGACTTTTATTTTGAAACAGTTGTAGGTAGAGGAAACAGTTGAACAGGATATGTAGTCTTAAGAGAGCCAGAAAGCCTGAGACAGAGAGAGTTGCTGCCAGGTGGCTTTGAACACCTGGCTTAAGATTCTAATTGCTTAACGACTTTATTGTGATGTCATAATCCAATGTTAAGTCTATGGGAGAATTTTTTTTTTTTTTTAAATCATATAAATTAAACGATAAAGTTTTCAAAGTTGAAATGAGATGGGGTAAAACTGAGCGAATGAGGATTTACCACTGATCTATAAATAGGTAATTGAGATTGTTAGGTGTTGCTAAGACATATATGGTTGCTAGGTTGACGTGGTTTAATAAATGTTGATAGGCAGATAGTTTAATAGACATAGTTTAAGGGCTGTGTAGAGGTAGACAGTTTAATGGATGTTGATAAGACAGATAGTTTAATGAATGTTGATAGACAAATAGTTTAATGGATGTATAGGTAGATTAATGGATGTTGATAGGAGGACAGTTTAATGAAGGAATAAATAGTTGGAAGTAAATGGATGGAGAGAAAGTGGAAATGGAAAGTTGAATTGAATGGAAAGTGGTCTTTGTTAACATTACTAGGGTGATTGCGATGATTTCTATATTGTTGCAAGGGTAATTGAGATAGCTGTTAGGTTTATCATAGGGTATTCATAGTGGTTACTCTGCTATGTAGGTTGCTAAATTAGGTGGAGGTTCCTAGGTGGTAATTGAATCAGACATGAGTGTTGATAAACAGAAGGACAATTTCCAAACTGATCATATATAGATAACCAAAGTTGGAAAATACATAGCAGCATTCCCCTATTGAAGACCTACGTTGCAACGTTTGAATGAAGTTTCTAGGTTAAACGGTTCGACCTGAATAGAAAAAATGAATTTGGTAAGCGGAATAATAATAAGAAGAAGCCTAGATAGGAAAAGTACAGTGCATTTTCATGCACTGTAATAAAACAACAGCCTTAACTAGAGATGTAATTCCAAGGAAATTACGAGTGCATGAAAATGCAAAAATGATGAGGACTTTTATTTTGAAACAGTTGTAGGTAGAGGAAACAGTTGAACAGGATATGTAGTCTTAAGAGAGCCAGAAAGCCTGAGACAGAGAGAGTTGCTGCCAGGTGGCTTTGAACACCTGGCTTAAGATTCTAATTGCTTAACGACTTTATTGTGATGTCATAATCCAATGTTAAGTCTATGGGAGAATTTTTTTTTTTTTTTAAATCATATAAATTAAACGATAAAGTTTTCAAAGTTGAAATGAGATGGGGTAAAACTGAGCGAATGAGGATTTACCACTGATCTATAAATAGGTAATTGAGATTGTTAGGTGTTGCTAAGACATATATGGTTGCTAGGTTGACGTGGTTTAATAAATGTTGATAGGCAGATAGTTTAATAGACATAGTTTAAGGGCTGTGTAGAGGTAGACAGTTTAATGGATGTTGATAAGACAGATAGTTTAATGAATGTTGATAGACAAATAGTTTAATGGATGTATAGGTAGATTAATGGATGTTGATAGGAGGACAGTTTAATGAAGGAATAAATAGTTGGAAGTAAATGGATGGAGAGAAAGTGGAAATGGAAAGTTGAATTGAATGGAAAGTGGTCTTTGTTAACATTACTAGGGTGATTGCGATGATTTCTATATTGTTGCAAGGGTAATTGAGATAGCTGTTAGGTTTATCATAGGGTATTCATAGTGGTTACTCTGCTATGTAGGTTGCTAAATTAGGTGGAAGTTCCTAGGTGGTAATTGAATCAGACATGAGTGTTGATAAACAGAAGGACAATTTCCAAACTGATCATATATAGATAACACCAGCATGGAGCTCTTGAACAGTCCAAAGGCAAACTAGGCTTAGTTTATTTTATAACCTACTGTAACATCGATATTATGTTGTGATATGAAGTCATGCATTTATGGTTAAACCATGAATGGTTGTTTTTTTTTTTTGCTACAATAAACTCTGCAATTTAGCATGAGAGCACGAGGGTTCACAGCAAGAGATAATTTGAGTAGACAATATGCGTGGATAAATTAACTTTTTTAGAAATGGTGAAATCTTCAGAGGTCATTCTTTTACTGTCTATCATGCAGGCTCACATTGCCTATGTTAAACATCATAATTGTATTGCGTTATCGTGACTGTAGAAGAGCTAGGGTGTGCATTGCACACAAAAATCACAGTTAGGCGACGCCGACGTTATTGGCTGAATGATTAGGTCTATATTTTTCAAATTGATAAAATATTCAACGGTCATTTCGGCAGGCTGTGTAGCCGAATTACATTGATATCATATAATTGTGATATCCTCTTTATTCGGTTGTTAAGTCCGACGTCAAGGACCCAGCAGCTATTTTGTGAAAAGACGTTTATTAGCGCAGCCAGACGGGTTTTGCTACTTGTAAACTTTGTCATCACCATCCTCGTTTTAGCGGTTTTAAAACAAAATCGCTAAACTTTAACAAAGTAATCACTGTAGCTATGCAGCCAGATGATATATGAATGGGTAACGTCCTGAAATAGTTGTGTCCCTTTAAGGGGAACTTAGGGGTGGAGTTTTAGGTACGGGCAATTCCATATCAGTTGGAACAGGTCCGACACCATGGTCCTCAGTTTTTCCTGATTTTTGGTGCACATGTTCCTCCATGTCTCATTAGAAGAAAACCAAAATTTTAGCTTGTTATCTTGTTTGGTTTCTGAGATATGGCTCTTCAAATGTGGATAGACGCATCCTAAAAAAAGGCTGAAAATTCCTGTAATTAATGAGCACCACTTTTTTTTAAACCCCTCTCCTCTCTTAAGGCTACCATATTATTTTCTAAAAATTTGAACACTGGGGCAGTACCCTGTGTTGTTGTCCAAAATCACAAAGGAATTACAGTCCTTCCCACCATTGGAGACTTATTCATCGAAACAAACCCATATTTTTTTTGAAAGCAATGGAAAAAAAAAACCTGTGTTTGTTCTCTTATGGTGATGAATGGCTAGCACTCACAGTTTTAAAACTCTACATATATATAGTCCATGAGTAAGAGAACATGTTGACAAAAAATTGAGAATGTTAGTTTTCGTATTTCGAGGCTATGAGCCTTCAAAGTTGGCCAAAATGGCGTTTTTTCCTAAAAATGCCACTTTTATTGCCTTTTTCCAAGGACAAGATGAAATGCAAATCCAACATTTCTTTTTTTCTGCAATAGTGTGGCACTTTGTAGATCATGTGAATGTGGTAGATCCAACCTGTCCATTTTAATATCCCCACAGCACATGTCTGAAGTTAGAAAAAATGAAAAAATGTCTTGGCTGAAGGAGGTGTTGGTTTGATTTGTATGAACCTCTTAGAAGGACAATATGGGGTGTAAACCCATTTTGTCTTTTTGAGGCATCAGCATGCCATCCTGTAAACAGGATAAAAATCTTATATCCCATTTTTACTCTTTATTGATCCCTTAGAATATGTCCAAAAGCTGTCATAAATGAAAAAAGGCGACTAAATTGAGGGGCTTAAATGGCCAAGTGGATCAAGTCACACAAGGCTAAAAATGAAATATAAGACAGAAGAGATACTGAGGGAGAACACTGAAATGTATAACCCCTGCTATGATGGCCTTTGAACCCACTGTGTCCTTAACTGAGGTTCATTCTTATTAAACAAATTTCTTCTGCATGAAGCATATTGTCTCCTGGTTGCTGTTGGAGTTACCGTTGGATGCAGCATGCATTGTGATTTGTTCTAATGGTATCCCTGGACAATTAACCCGAGATCCACTTAGATAAACATAACCCTAGGACCAGTGAAAATCCTACACTTTTTGGTCATCCATATCCATCCATAAGTTAAACCCTAAGGGGGGATTTTTTTTTATGTCACACAAAGTGGGTACCAATCAACTCCAAATGGTCTGAAACATACTCCTACACAATATCTCAAACCATGATTTTGGCCTCAACACTTCTGTTTTTTGTTTTTTCCCATTAGTTTCAATGGGAAATAGTTTTTTGCGAACAACTCTTGAACGGAAGGTCGTAGACTCAATCTGATTTGCTCCATCAGACATAATTCGACCATGAGGATCAAGCAAGAAGTGAATGTTTATTTCTATGACCTTCCGTTCTCTAGATATAGCCTTTTTAAAGTTTATTTCCTGTTTTAAACCAACTTCCGGTTATCACAGGATATTAGGGACACAGTGGGTTCAAAGGCCATCGTAACAGGGTTAAACATTTCACAGTGTTCTCCCTCAGTATCTCATCTGTCTTATATTACATTTGTAGCCTTGTGTGACTTGATCCACTTGGCCATTTAAGCCCCTCAATTTAGTCGCCTTTTTTCATTTATGACAGCTTTTGGACATATTCTAAGGGATCAATAAAGAGTAAAAATGGGATATAAGATTTTTATCCTGTTTACAGGATGGCATGCTGATGCCTCAAAAAGACAAAATGGGTTTACACCCCATATTGTCCTTCTAAGAGGTTCATACAAATCAAACCAACACCTCCTTCAGCCAAGACATTTTTTCATTTTTTCTAACTTCAGACATGTGCTGTGGGGATATTAAAATGGACAGGTTGGATCTACCACATTCACATGATCTACAAAGTGCCACACTATTGCAGAAAAAAAGAAATGTTGGATTTGCATTTCATCTTGTCCTTGGAAAAAGGCAATAAAAGTGGCATTTTTAAGAAAAAACGCCATTTTGGCCAACTTTGAAGGCTCATAGCCTCGAAATACGAAAACTAACATTCTCAATTTTTTGTCAACATGTTCTCTGACTTATGGACTATATATATGTAGAGTTTTAAAACTGTGAGTGCTAGCCATTCATGACCATAACAGAACAAAAACAGTTGTTTTTTTTCATTGCTTTCAAAACAAATATGGGTTTGTTTCGATGAATAAGTCTCCAATGGTGGGAAGGACTGTGATTCCTTTATGACTTTGGACAACAACACAGGGTACTGCCCCAGTGTTCAAATTTTTAGAAAATAATATGGTAGCCTTAAGAGAGGAGAGGGGTTTAAAAAAAAGTGGTGCTCATTAAATACAGGAATTTTCAGCCTTTTTTTAGGACGCGTCTAACCACATTTGAAGAGCCATATCTCAGAAACTAAACAAGATACCCAGCTAAAATTTTGGTTTTCTTCTAATGAGACATGGAGGAACATTTGGACCAAAAATCAGGAAAAACGGAGGACCATGGTGTCGGACCTGTTCCAACTGATATGGAATTGCCCGTACGTGTGTTTGCGTGTGTTTGTTTGAGCAGGTTGTCGGAGTCGGAGAGTGAAGGAGTTGGACAGAGAGGTCTGTTAAATAATGCTCTGTTAAAAGCGTGAGTTGTGGCTAAGACAGCAACTCGGTTGTGATATGGCTACTTGGTTGATAAATAAAGCACGGGAAGTTTCCCTCAAGTGTGACAAAGTGTCTGGAGTATTACAATATTCATCCTGGCTGTAGCCTAACTTTAGATGAAGCAGGCTATGAGTTTCACAATAGGCTATTAACGGTGGTAAACATTTAAATGTTATGCCTAATCGCCTGCCAAAAGACGGGGATCAACACCGGGAGTTGACATTGATTCAGTGAAGTTAGCTTTATTTACAGCTTAACTATCTAGGTCTCTCGTGGTCTGCGTTATTTTAATTCACGTAGCCTAGGCTAGCAATTGTGCCTGGCTTGATAACGTTAGGCTATTTGTTTTAGTCGGAAATCGTTTGGTTTGTTATGTTAACCGCACTTTGTGCATACATATGCCAGATGTGCTGCCAGATGTGGACTTCTAATGGCAGAAGCAAGCTCGGACCAGTCCAAGTTGTTTGTTGCCTATAGCCTGCTAGTTAGCGAGACAGTCTAGTGCTTCAGATTATATCCAGTGGTTTATCTAGCCCAAGTATGTTCAGGTGGCATACACAACAATCCGTTTGAATGTTTTTATGTTGACAACAAGTCAGAAACACGATAGTTCATTTCAGTGGGCTAGCGATTTAGCTATGTGTTTTCAATAGGTTATAATGGGTCAACAAGCTAACAAGCTAACTCTACTGTTAGAGAGCTTACATTAACCTACAATGATCTGTGTGTCCTGAACACATTTATGTCGCATATAAACAATAAACTGTATAAAAAATAAACCATTAAAGGTGGTCAAGAAACCTTAATTCACATTTAATATTTCCAGTTACGAGCCCCAGGGCCGCCGCCATTGTTTTCTGATTTTATTTGTTACTCCCGCCTCTGTGTACAACACAGGCTTCTGATTTGCTCTGAGTGGTTCATTTGCATAAAGATTCTATGATGTCATGATCACAATGTTAAGTCAATGGGGAAATTTTAATAGTTTTTATTTAATAGTTCAAAAAGTATAAAAGTTACATAGTTGAAAATAACATAGCTGAAGTCACCTAAGTAAGATCTACGCAGCGCAGTTTGAATGAAGTTTCTACGTTAAACGGTTGAAGCTGAATTAGACGCACAAAAAGCGTTAGAAGAATAATAAGAAGAAGAAATCGGATAACAGTAGAGTGCATTTTCATGCACTCTAATAAGAAACCTAGGGAGAACAATATAGTGCATTTTCATGCACTATAATAAGAAAACTTGGAATAACAGTATAGTGCATTTTCATGCACTATAATAATAAGAAGAAGATGCCTAGGAAGAGCAGAACAGTGCATTTGCAACGCACTGTAATAATAAGAAACCTAGGAAGAACAATATAGTGCATTTTCATGCACTATAATAAGAAGATGCCCAGGAAGAACAGAACAGTGCATTTGCATGCACTGTAATAAATATATAATATCTATAAACCCTCTCAACAGTATAGACAAACGTGTGTTCCAAAGGCAATTCCGGTAGCCTGGCAAGCCAAACTACACAGAAATGTATAGTCTGGGGTCAGACTATTCACAGAGTTGAAGCCTGTGGGTGGGATGAACAGTTGTCTTTCAAACTGCCTCTGCACGTAATAGGCCAGCATTTGTGACCAATCGTAGCCGGTTGGCAAAACGGCAAATACATCCTTCTTTAAAACGAATGACTTGAGTGCTTCTTTCTGCTCAAACTTCAAAGAAAAGCCCAAGTCTAACTCTTCCAAAGCCGATTCAAACGAGCGCGCTTCGTTAGCCTCATCCATCTTTTGTTTTTCTCTGGTTGTGCGATACGGTCTCAAACCCAACTCGTCGAACGAGGACGCATGGTCCAGCCCCCTGGCGTCTTATCGGAAGCCGAAGGTGAGCTAAGGCGGGCTCAAGGACTCTGTACACAGATAGAGCGTTCTGATTGGCTAGGCTGAACTCGAGCATAGCGCAGGCTTGGCCTCAACGGTGCGACACTAGACCATCCCGCTAGGCAGAAATATTTTTGCCCGCTAGGGTGCGTCTAGATTTCTAGGCTACAATTCCGGTGGTGACACAGAAAATAATATTAAACTTGGAGACAAACAAATAATTAAAACAGTTTTAGAGGGATACAAAGTAGTAGTTTTGGGTATTTTTGAATGTACAGTAGAGCACCCCCAGAGTCTAATTAATTTTCATTCAAGAATTTACATAGGTTTTGAACATTTCAATCGGAAACCAGGGACAGATTGAAAGGGTCGATAGATTGAGGAGATTATACTGTAGGTGTGGTGCCACTGACAGGTAGTGTGAGAGGTGTTACTAAGACTAAGTCATCTAAGGACTCTCCAAAGTGAACCGGAAGTGGTGGAACTTGTGCTTACAGTGTTACTATTAGTATCAAGTATACCAAATAGGCTATCTGTCTGATCACTCCCTTATACCCACTGCGCAAAGACATCCAGTATTGACATGTACAGGACCTCTGACGTTCCAAAAAGGTATCATATTGCCTTGCAGTCGTCCAGAATTGGTCTTGAACCAACGGACATAATAAAGACATGATCTGCACATCCATCAAACATCTATTTTTTAGTGGGTAATCCAACAGTACCTGTAACATCAGTACAAGTCATTATAGATACATACAACAAGTGTTAAAATCCTTGTGCTACAGGTGGGTCAAATATGTGAGCAAAATGAGATCCAAACACAAACACATCTTAAAGCTGCAATAGACATTTTCTTATACTCATGTTGGGTGTGACACCACTGTAAAAAACATAAATCCCTAAACTGAATTCTTCAACATTGCTAAAAACAAATGCTTCTCTCAAATTCTTTGTATTTAGGCAGGCAAATATTTTTTTAAATTTCTTTATCTAGGCAATATTACGTTGCTATTTAACTGTTCATTTTGCTATTGTTTATTCATGTCATTGTAAGTCTGCAGGTGTACGGCCATACGCACTGTGCTTCTCAACAATAAGAGAGAATTTCCCCTCTGTGTGTGTATTCACACCAAAATAGCCGACCATAAATTCTCAACTCTGCACAGTCTCGCATTAACTGCATGACAGTGCTGTAAACCCGTTACCAAAATCCACTTAATGCACAACTTTACACACCTTTTGTTTGAGCAGAACAGTGAATAACAGCACATGCACACAGCAGTTATAGAAGTTGTAGGCTAGACTACTTTCTTTTACTGTCTATGGTTGCAGTTATCAGCAAACAAAGCTATTTCACTAGTTCAAGTCTTCAATTTCATCATGGCTACAACAAAACAACAAAAACAGAAAGGATGGAGGCGTAGATGGGTGCGTGTATCATAGCATTCATCCCTGTAAGCGCCCCCTGCTAAGGACCATAAATATAAACATAAACAATTACCAGAGTGTTGGGATTCAGGGGCCATCTCTGGGTTTCGTCCAGTCTTATCTGCTGCACTCATGTCCAATTGCAATACCTGTCTTCTCAGAAGCTGTGCTGGCACTACTGAAGTGACACTGAACCTTTTATAGAGGTTACCCACTCTTTCTTCTCTTTCTGTGGATGTTTATCAGGCTTATCAGGTGAAGGGTATTCACAGAAAAGGGAAGTATACCTCCCTGAGTCAGAATTAAAGCCTAAAATTAAAGCCGATCAACCAGACACAGCACAGGGATCGCATCTATAGATGCTATCACAGATGTCAAATTTCATGTTCTCAGAAGCTGTACTGGCACTACTGAGGTGACACTGGACTTCATGCAATGCCACTGAACCTTTTTATAGAAGATAGGCCTACCCACTGTTTCTTCTCTTGTGGATGTTTATCAAGTTCATCATGCAGGTGAAGGATATTCACAGAAAACCGGAAATGGTAAAGTAACTCTCTTATAACGAATGTGTTGGAAACAACACAAACTGTTGTCCCTATCTGTACTCAGAAATATTTCAAAACAATACAAGTTGTGTTATTTTTTCAACATATAACAAAAAGCAATGTGTCCCTATCTGGACACAGAGATGTTGTCACGATCCGCTCCGGATCATTCTTTATCCGGATCATGTTTTCCCTGTCTGGTGCTCCAGGTCATGTGCTCTCTCCCTCTCTCTGTGCTCCAGGTTTTGCTCCGCCCACGTCTCTACCTCTACCTTGCGCTGCTACACACCTGTGGCCAATTGGCCCTCGTCTGAGCCTGTACTTACAGTGGGTACGGGTTGAGAATGCACCTTTTGCAGCGGCAATCCCGAAGAGATCCCGTATAAGCACATCAAACTATCAAAAACTCGGACCCAAACTCCAATAATTATGGACGTTATCTGACATAAGCATAGGCCTCTTGCCGCCTACAAAAAGGCTTAACGTGGAATAAGGTTGGAAAATAACGACCAATGATCACCAAATTTCTCTCTTATATTACTTCTCATAAGCACATAAAACTCTCAAAATATCGAATCCAATCATTCCAATCATTATGGACGTTATCTCAATTTTCACGTTAAGCTTTTTCATGTTAAGAGTTTTAGAATGTCCCAGCTGCTGTAGGCTACGATTTCACAGCGCAGCAGAGCGCGGGGTTAAATGTAACACGCAGTTTTTATGTAGATGTAACACGCACAAGCCTTCTTAAATTGCATGCTTTAGAAAGTTAACGTAATGGAGATGTTCAAAATAACTAGCCTACTTTTTTAGCTAATGGCAAACTGTCCTAAACATTGTGTTCGTTTTTGACTTATGAAGCATATCCATGATAAGTTGAGCAGACACTGCTGTTTCATTGAAAGAAGGTAGGCCTAATAAGCATTTCTCTCCCTCTCCATTGACCAGAGAGTGTTTTTCCGGCATGAGCCGAACCTGCATGTTATTAGGGCGGTCTTATGTTGCCCCCCTGCGGTTGCAGTTTTAATTACAATGCCGCACCTTTGGCATTCCCGATGTGCGGGAAAGAAAGGAGCATTCTCAACTCGTACCATCTGTAACTCCAGCCCTGAAGCTCCTTCATTGCTGGATTATCTCCTCACCAAGCACATTGTCAAAAGCCTATTCAAGCTGTACCCCTCTACGACCACGCCAACTACAAACCTCGACCACAGCCACGTCTTCGCCTTTGCCCTGCCTGGATCCTTCTGCCTTGAATTTTTCCCTTTTCTCTGCTCTCCTTTGTTGGATTTTGGACTTGCCTATTTTGCTGCTTGCTGCTTTTTGCCTGGCCTGTGAGTTTTTGCCTGCTACTCGCCTAAGTGTTGCCGTTCAAGTGTGATTCCAAGTTTTTTGATTATCATGGACTCTGGATTGAACTCAAGATTTCTGTGTTTCCCTGTGTGAAGACTACTTTCATTAAAAACAATTATTTGACTGAAGTTTACTGGTGTCTGCATTTGGTTCCACTTTTGTTAAACCCGGCCACAGTGGCCGTGACAGATGTGTTAAAAACAACACTAGTTGTGTTTTCAACACATTTCAGTGGCATGTTTTTAGACTAAACTAGAATGCATTTCCCGGTGGGAAAGTGCGAAGTGTGCTTGCTCCGACGCGCCGCAACAGCGCTCCGGCAGAGGACGCGACCGCTCGCCCTCAGGTCAAAACGCTAAAGTTTGGCCAATGCGCGAAGCTGCTTCGAGTTTGGCGGCATTGCCCTCGATTGCCGAATTCTTACACTGACGTGACGGGTTGCCTAGGTTCATCAGTGGTATGTCCCAGAGCACCTCCAATGTAAAAATGTGGATGTCATCCCAAAGACGTAAAGAGATATGAGACAAAATGCATTTTTGCTAATTGCGACGCCCCCTAGTGGCCAAATTACACCAAATTTACTGAGGCTACTTTGGATGGTGTCCAAAATCATCCCGCCAAATATGGTCTTGACACCTCAAAGCGTTTCCGAGATTTGACCTCACTTCCTGTTTGGAGGCTTCACCATCGAATTTGATTGGCTGCCATGGGCGAACGCTTTGATGTATGGAAATGAAATGTACACCTCTAAGGTCTGTAGAGCTTGTGTTGAATTATGTATGAGTTGTTCACGTGTAGCCAGCATGAAACACGTAACCACTGAAAGAAGGAAGGAGCCTAAGGAACTAGGCATGTTTCTAGAACAAATATGAGTAATGTTAGGAGTATTGCGGGAACATCTGCTGTTTACTCACTGTTGAGTAAGTTGCAATGTGTTATAGCCTCAAATTGATGGTAGAATAAACAGGACGACTCACCTGTTCAAATGGTGTAACAGGATCAAATTTGGGGTTGATATGTCAAAGCAACCAGGCTGTTACTGGTTAACGTGTCTGAATATGAAATCGATTTTGGATAGGTTGCATGTGATAAAAGCTATGCCATTTCCTGTCCAGACAGCATTCATATTCAGAAATACTGTACACCAGCAACAAGGCACACACACACACAAACACACACACACACACACACACACACCTCTTCCAAACAGAAGCGCCAGTCCGTTACATCTGCCTCTTGTCCACAAACTGCATGTTGCTGAGTTGACCCACAACAGCACCAGCAACGAAGACTTTCACACAAACACACACACACACACACACACACACACCACCCCCTCAAACCCAAATATCTGTCTGTTACGTCTACCTCTTGTCCACAAACTGCATGTTGCACAGTTCACCCACATCTACCCACAATTCTTTGATTTATAAATAATCCCAGCATTAAAAAACTGCAATGTGTCCAATCTTAATATATATATATATATATATATATATATATATATATATATATGTATATACTGTATGGGCAATTCCATGCAAAACTGTCAAGTCCATAACCCCACACAGCGTCAAACTATGATGTGGATGATGATTTCTTAAAAGTTTACCATTTTGCTCTTCTTGTTTGTACAACATATTCAATGACATTGTTAACTTAATCATTTGCATTATATAAATGTAACCTATTTTTCCACCCTTATGTCTCAACATATACTGGAGTCACATTCATAAACATAAACAGGATCCTAGGTTCTCAATTTGCTGGACTCACTGTCTACCATAAAGTTAAAGAATAGTAATAACAGAAGAAAAGGTAAGACGATGTTGATAGCGTGATTAACTAGGGTGGTGCCTCCACTGAAGAATGTCTTTACCACTGCCCTGGTGGAAATATGTAAATCCTCAGAAATGTCAAGTGCTACAGTTACTTCTACCTGCTTTGATATAGCTTATCCTAAATGAAATACTATGGAACCATGACAAAACATTTATTGTATCCTTTGTTGTTTTTAACTCTTAGAATTCAGTTCAGTATGACATTATAAAATGAAAGTACAAAAACAGTTTTTAAACCCCTTTTTAAAAGTTCAACCTATCACTTTCAATGAAATCTCAATTAAGGATTACGTAGTTCTAAATAGTAACTGTGTGGTAATAATTCACCTATACCACCCATAGCCTAAATTAATTAAATGTTTACCATGAACAATAGTTAAATGAAACACACAGTAATACTTTCTATAACACTTTGTGTTGGATGTAATTAATTGAACCTAAAATTGTTAACTGCTATACAATAATTGGGCCAAACTTCACAGTTTAAGTCTCCACACATAAGCTTGCCTACTGAGTCTAAAAACATAGCTCCCACTTTCCTTAGCTGGAGGGGAATTCTGAGATTTCTCCCTAAAGCAGAAACTATTATTTTTACCTAATTATTATTACTATTATTATTGGGAGGTTATAGGTTTGCACTGATTCGGGTAGGTTAGTGGCACTATACTGGATGGTATATCGGTTAGAATATAGGACAGAGAAGAGATGGGGTTTAACTTTGTATTGTTCCAGCAGACCCAGATAGCAATTTCCTTTGGGCCGGATCCGCATGAAAGCCTTTAGATCCGTATGTAGCGGACCTACGGTATCTGACTGTGGGCCAGATGTGGCCCACACACAATAAGCAGACCCGAATTGCAGATCCGTACAACACAGAATAAGCGGACCCGTGTCACACACAATAAATGGAACCATATTGCAGATCCGTACCACACACAAGAAGCGGACCCGTACCACACACAAGAGGCGGACCCGTATTGCAGATCCGTACAACACAGAATAAGAGGACCCGTGCCACACACACACAATAAAAGGACCCGTATTGCAGATCCATACCACACACAAGAAGCAGACCTGTACCACACACAAGAGGCAGACCCGTATTCATGGGTTTCATCAGGTCCCTTTGCACAGGTGTATCAATCACCATGCAGTCTGCATTGATAATCAAGGTGCTTCATTTTATACACCTGTGGAAAGGGACCTGATGAAACCCATGAATTGCAGATCCGTATACCACACACCAGAGCGGTAGATAAAACAGAGTGGCGACACTCCCATAGACCTCCGTAGGAAAAAAAGGCAGTGCTTTTTCCAGGCTATTTCCTCGTTATGGGACTTTTGGAACTATTTACAGCCAATCTCTTGGTCAGTAGTTAATGAGTTAATTTATTACACCTTCCAGCATCTAGAAGTACATCCCACCCTCCTGGAATTCAGCCATTCAGCGCAGGTTTTTTGGAACTTTTGATCGCGTGGCGGCTACATCAAAGCGTGTCGCAACTCTCTCTGCTCTCTCTATGGCTCTGCCACACACAAGAAGCAGACCCGTACCACACACAATAAGCGGACCCGTATTGCAGATCCATACCACACACAAGAAGCGGACCTGTACGGGTTCGCTTACTGTGTGTGGTACGGATCTGCAATACAGTTCCGCCTCTTATGTGTGGTACGGGTCCGCTTATAGGGCTCGGGATCATGACGTGAAAACTTTGCGGGCACAGCACAGCTAATACTATATTTCTGCTTCTTGTCTTCTGCATCTGAATGAATGGACATCACGTTCAGTGCGCTACCAACATGGCGGCAATATTCCTGGAATGCAAGTCGTGTGCCCGAGCCCTATTGTGTGTGGTACGGATCTGCAATGCGGTTCCGCCTCTTATGTGTGGTACGGGTCCGCTTCTTGTGTGTGGTACGGATCTGCAATGCAGGTCCCATATCACATATGACTTTAAGCAGACATTCACAACATCCCCAACTGGTCACCACTATAAAAAACTTTGCAGAAGAATTAAGGATGCTTATCACAATTTTATGACTTTATAAACCTTATGGTTTAGATATAAAATATAACCTAGACATTCTCTGATAACTTTAATTATATTTTGTGTAGGCCTACTTTGTTTGCTTGTTTGTTTGCTTTGTTTGCTTCCCAGCATGCATTGCAAATATGTGTCGTTCCACGGCAAAACCAGTCGCTTGTCGCAACAGGCGTTTCTGAGAAAAATGGCTATTTATGTCACTTGTGCTAAAATCGTGGAATTTTTTTTGTAAGTGTTTTGAAACAGTGGGAGGTCTACACTGTACGGCCGTGAATACATTTCGCCGAAAAACTGACCTTTTGTAGTCTAAAAACGTGAGTTTGTTGAGGTGAGAAAGTTAGAGGAAGCAGGAAGTTAGAGGCGTCTCGTTTTTGCCGCTCTATTCCAATATTTACGGTAATTGCACTCATTGACAACCACCAAGCCATCCGTGTGCTGTGTCGTTGATACAAGTACCGTAAATCTTGTAATAGCGGCGACCTTACAAAGCGTTCGTGAGTGTTGAGCCGACGGTTAACTTCAGAGGCAGATTTCTCCGTTTTTCTATTGGCATGACAGGATGAACTCAACTCCTTTGAATGTTTATATTTCAGTAATATGACGTTCAATTCATTAGATATAGGTATCGTTTTGAAGGTTGATTATGCCCCTTCCTGAAAACGTAATAACTTTGATTTTGAAAATTTGGACATTGTGACTGATTTCGCCGTGGAAGGTCACATATTAGTTTTGAATTTTGAAACAATGTGGTTGGGACATTTTAGCTTATAGGCTAACCTACTCCACTGATGTTTTGAACAACAACATTACCAGATATGACCATTGACTTAGTAATTTATTAGGGGGGAAATACACCGTAGTCGTGAAAGTATTAGACCTAACCAGGTATAAATATCCAGCTAACTTAACCAATTATTATTCATCTGGACGTGATCATCAATCTCCAAGCCGCTTCCATAGGTAAGATAAATAAGTGTGTGAAATGACATGTTAGACAGAATTGCAAATCATTACTGCATACCAATTACTGCTTAGCAATGTTGACAGCTGTTTCACTCACAGTATCCTAACGCCACACACTTCGTGACAGATTGACTTGGGTACTCTACATCGCGCAAATGCTAAACGGTGAACAGATAGTTGGGTGAAATTCGATTTTTCCGTCGCAGTGACAAAATACGTTTTTTAAAATGCTCTGAATCATCCCCGGGACGTTATCTTGTTTGTTGGGAGCAGTCTTAGCCCTTATTGCCACCAGATCAGTTAAACGGATCCAAAAAAAATTTGGACCGATGTGCGTTTGGATGCCGGATCAGGTCCACTATTCAGATCCATGCCGGATGTCGTGGTAGGTGTGTTTTGCTATCTGGGACGGACCTGGACGAGTGCAAGTTCATATCTACCGCAAATCCGTCAAACAGATCCAAAACAATTTTTGACCGATGTGCGTTTGGACGCCGGATCAGGTCCATTATAAAGATCCGTGCCGAATGTTGTGGTACATGTGGCCCAGTTCCGTCCCAGTGCAGTTTTGCTATCTGGGGAGACATTCAGGATTTCCATACATACAGAGAAATATAGGTTATAGTACCTAAATATAGGTTTTGTTCGTGACTACAGTTATTATGTGGTCAATTACGCCATCTAGCGGCGTAAACGGTACTGTGTAATAGCGTTAACTCGCACAGGTACAAACTTCCTCCAGTAGGAGATTGTTAATGAGGGCTATCTTTTACTGTCTATGGGGCTAAAGAAGGACTGTATGGATTGATGGATTGTGTTGCTTGGGTGGCGTCAGTTAGAACCAAAGATCATAGAGCGCTAGAATCTTTGGTTAGAACACCGGTTGTGAAGCAGTAGTTTCTCCTTAGTTTCTTTATTGAGTTTTCTTCCACCATACAACAGCATGAATAAACTTATAATGTATAGTTGTCTGTAAAGAACCAAATAAACTGTCATTAATATGGTCACTAAAGCCCTATTCGCACGGGATTAGTATTACCTGTGGACCTCTGGTCATTTTCAAATTATCGCCCCACCTCTGTGTTACTTGCAGCGCATTCGCACAGGATAAGCAAAGTCTGTAAATCACTCTATTTTCACTGACATTACACCCGGATATGTCGTATGCTAACGTCCGAAAACAACGCAGAAAGTAGAAAAGATATAGCCTGGGTTTCCCATACTGCCTTGCGCGGTGATTTCTTTCACGCTGCTAAGGCAGTCTGGAAACTAACGCCCCCATGTTCGCCTGATGTTGGAGGCCAATCACAGAACAGGGGAGAAAGCAAGACCATGAAGAGCTATGCAGAGACACATTTGATTGACATCCGTGGCGCCCAATGAACGGATCTGGGCATTTTTTCAAATACGAGAAAATGAACGTCTGGTTGCCAGACCACGTCTCATTTGAGAAGTGGGAGGCGTTAGCCAGGCTAGAAAAGATATGCAATTGCAGTAGCAATCACTGAGATGCAGATTCGCACGGGATTAGTATTATCACCGGACGTCTGTGTTTGGCGAAATACAGTAGGTAATTTGCGGCGGAATTTTTACTTCACAAATTACAGACATGGCACATTCGCACGGGACTAAGATCTCAGGCATTCTCCGCAATTATCACAAATCACCAAAGGTCCACAGGTAATGCTAATTCCGTGCGAATAGGGCTTAAATAAACTGTATCGCTATCTCTCATTCTATGAGCACAACTTCTCACACAAGTAACATAAACAGGCTTCCTTCATTCAAACCCTTAATGCTAATGCTCCGCTTAGCATGCTCAGACCTGCCAACCTTTAAAGAATTTTATGAGTAACCCATACAAATTACAAATTACATATAAAGGCTACTCTTCACATAAAATATAATGTGGGTGTGTGCAATCTACAAAAGTCTTTTTTTTTTTTTTATTTGAACATGGTTCAGGCCTTAAAACAAAGACAGCTGCTGTGTTCGAAATTTTGTGCTAAGTACTACATACTGCATACTGGTCAAGTATACACTGTGTACTGCACACTACGCCCCCCACCCCAGTACGCAGTACGTTACCAGCAGCACAGCGTACTAAATCACTGTTTGAAATGGGTGGTGAGTACTAGTCGCATACTGATACTGACGTGAACCTAGCGAGCAGTATGCAGTGTGTGAAAAAATAGATTTTACCAGTATGCAAAAGTTCCCAGGATGTTGTACTAATGGTGGCAAAATCCTCAGTGTACCAATGATGCTCACTACTCAGATACTGCATCCCATAATGCATAGCGATTATTTCCAGTTTCAGAAAAATTCAACAACGCTGGCAGACAGCGAAAGGACAAGCCTATGGCAAACCGGAGGCGAAGAATACAAATGTGATTATTGTTTGGGTGTTTTGGTATGGAACGTTTCGTGGCTTCTGTTATTGTGGAACTTTTAGTAGGCTAGCAGGCTACTTGTGTTCATGTGCAAGTGAAATAGCCCAGCTTATCCAAAGTTAACATGAACTAGCTGGCGCTCAATGGAAATGAATGATATTAGAAAGAAGTCGCTAAGCATGAAGCTTGTCTAGCTCTTGTTAACGTCGTTATTAACATTTACCAGTGTTCGCTTAATTATTAGTTATCGTTCTTGGTGTGAACGACCCTCTCCTTAGTGTTCTGTATAACTGTCAGAACTCTATTCATAAGTTTAGTCAGCACCGCAACAAAGCGTTTAGCCAACCAACTTTGTCAGCATAAATTGGTCGACTAGTCTGTGACCTTTACCATCGCTAGCGTATCTGATGCACCTGTGGAAAACAGCTGATGGATTAGTAAAATCAAGAGCAAGCTTACGGTGACGTTGGTCATTTTAACGCAATGCCGCAATGCATTCTAGAGAGCTCAACGTAGATTTTAATCAATAGTCCTACCATGTTATAGTTAGGCTGTTCTGTTCTGAGTAGCCTATTTAGAGGTAGACTTGGAGAAACTGTCTAAACTAATCAATTTAAAGTGAGCGCAATTACGTCTGATATTTTGGGGAGTTCTTCACGTTTATCCCGTTAGTGACACATGCTCAGGCTAATGATTTGTGTTCGTTGCTAAACGAAGCGAATCTAAATGTGGAGTAGCCTACTGAGCATGTTCCTCCAGTCTAGTTGTGTCCAGATATAGGCTTTTTATACAGTGATGCATCTACAGCCTACAGCACGCACCGCCACCTACTTGCAAGAAAAACGTCTGGTATTGGCAATTAGTCGAACTAGTCCTCATTCATTTGTATAAGACTGCAGTGGGAAACGAGTTAAGCTGAAATGCATTAATCATTGCATTTCAATTCTAGCGTTCTTGGAAATTTAGAACATCACAAGTTTGCTTTTGTTTATGTAAAGCACGTTGCATGAAATGGGCTATAAATAAACTTGACTTGACATGGCAGGAGGATTGTTCTGTTTACTTATCAAATCAGCCAGCTTTTGGGCTACACTGGAGTCTGGACATCTGGAGAAAGCATAGCCTACCCATGAAGAATCTCTGTGTGTGATGTTTCATATATAATATGTTTATGGATAAATAAAATCACCTACAAGCTTATTAATCCAGACTCAATTTCGGATATAATGGAATTTAAATAACAGAAAAGAATACAATGAATTGATACAAAAGTTATAAGAGTTAGGCTAAGAGGATGCACAAGCTGTGAAATCAGGTAAGTGCAGTGTTATAAAATTATTGTTGTGCTGCCATCAGCGTGCCAACAATGTTCATAAAACATTTCTCTAGTGTTGATCAGTGGAGAGAGTAGCACTTCTGTGTGTCCTACCGTTTTGATATGTCTTAGGCTACCTCTCTGCAGAGCCAACAAACAAGCAAGGAGAAGAAGGTCTGCAATACTGATGGTCTTTAATCTCGTTCTTCAGCAGGAATTCAGAGTGATTAGACCAATATGCCTAGAGAAACTAACAATATTGTAGCCCACAGTTGTCTTTTCTTATGAAGGCGTATGCAACCATGGTTAATGGATCAAAAAGGTGTCATTATTGGCAAGACTTGGGTTTGCAACTAAGTGAAATGTGAAATTAAGTAAATGTAACTGTGTTACACTGACAATTGATAATCCCATAATGACCACTGTATGACAGTTACCTTACAAATGACACTCAACATTAAACAAAATACTTTCAATTTAATGATTAAAATGTCTGAACTTTAACATCAAGAAAAACAACAAGTGTACATTCTCTCAGAATGACCCCAGTGGACAATATTGCTAACTGAATGGCAACACTATTCTATCTATTGTCCAGTGGCGGTTTTAGGTACGGGCGAACCGGGCGGTCGCCCGGGGCGGCATCTTGTATGGGGCGGCACGAGCGCTTAACCCTATGAGCCCGACTGACGCAAAGTGCGTCAAAAAACACTCATGGGGGCGCTCGTGGAGGATCTCGCCTGGGGAGTAATTCAGTCTAGAACCGCCACTGCTATTGTCCGTCTCCTCTTTGGAGATGTGGATCTGAAGAACGACTTCTGTCAATGCCCTTGTGGACACACTTGAAGTGGACTGTGATGGAGGCTGGGGGAGAGACTGGAGGTTGTCATCATTCAGTATTGGTTAAACAGTGCCACCTCCTACAGGGTTGTTGCAGAAGCCTTCGATGTTCCCAAGACCACTGTGCATGACGTTGTGCCAGTCCTAGAGATAGAGGTTACATCTTTTACCATCTTAGACACTTTCTTATAAACACTCATTTAAAATCAAATATTAGTAAGGAGAAAATTATTTTCTGCCATTACCATTTTATTTTCCATCGTTAGGCTATACCAGAGCCCTAGACATTCTCTGGTTATACCCAAATCCGGCTATGATATCACTTATCAAAGAGCAGGCTTAAACTGGGAACTGTTTTGAACCAGGTGCTCATTTCTCAGTAGATACCAAAGCAACTTAGCTATCAAAGATTTTCACATTACACTTTGGAAATTAAACTTAATTTTTAAAAGTACGAATAGAGTTCTGTCAGTTATAACTGACAGAACACTTAGGAGATAAGGGCCGTTCACACCAAGAACGATAACCATAACGATAACTAGGCTATAAATAAACATTGCTCTCGTTAATGTGAATGACGACGTTTCCTAGAGGCTAGAAAATCGTCATGCTACTTAGCGACTTAGCAAGCTAACAGGTTTCTACCATTCATTTCCATTGAGCGCCAGTTAGTTTACGTTAGCTTTGGTTAAGTTGGGCTATTTATTCACTTGCATATACACAAATACAGCTCTACAGTAATAAAACTTCCACAATAACAGAAGCCACGAAACATTCCATACCAAAACACCCAGCTAATACTCACATTTGTGCTCTTCATCTCCGGTTTTTGCCATACTTGTCCCTTCGATGTCCGCCATTGTTACTGAACTTTTCTGAAGCTGGAAACAATGGCTATGCATTATGGGATGCAGTATCCCATCAGTATAACATCCGGGAAACTTTTGTGTACTGGTAATATTACATTTTCCAAACACTGCATACTATTTGCTACTTCACGTCATTATCAGTATGTGACTAGTATTTAGCACGCAGTTTCGAACACAGCCAATATCTGAGCCTGAATTATCAGGCTTTTGAAGAGGTCATAGGCCTTACGGAAACCTATTAGCATATCCTACTGAAGTAAGTATGACAAGATAGGCTATTGGAACAAATCAGAACCTATAAACTAGCCTACATTAAGCTTGCATTTGTAAAGTTGATCTGAAATGTTTAACCTGCAGCCTAAGCTACTTGCAGATTATTTTGCTTAACTAACAATGTTGTGAAAACAGTATTCATTCACATTGCATGTTAACACTAGAAGCGCCGCGCCGTTCTGACCCACTTATACCTAGAAGCGCTGCGCCCCGGTCATTTGACCGCTTTGACGACCTACTAGAAGCGCCGTGCTGTTGTGAACTACTTAAAGCGCTGCGAGGCGGTCAAATGACCGCTGAGTCCTTAGACTGGGAGGCTTTTACTTACACATAATGATCGCTAGATGGCGCTTCGTGCGCGAATGAAATCGTTTGGTCATAAATTCAGTTTGCACTAAGCCATGTGTCATTCGTGTCAGACCGTGTTGTTGATAATTAGTGTGCTTGCAAAAGCACACTATTGTTAGTGTGCTTGCAAAAGCACACTATTGTTCTCCGTGCGTTTCATATACTACTTATTAGTGTGCTTGCTGAAAGCAGCACACTATTGTTCTTCCTATTATTATTATCATATATCTTAACGCCAACTTTTGTCTCCCTGTCTTGTCCTAGGGATTTGGAGCTAGAGACGCCGTTCCACCTCTCACGCGTGCGTCCTGATGGGAGGATGGTGGCTTGTATACAGCTTTTTGATACGCCTTGTCGTTCTCCCGTTATTCCAGTTTTTCCGGTCGATTTTTTCCCATAGGAATGAATGGAAAAGCGACTTTTGAGCGCTGATGCCCACACATTTTTCCACCTGTAGCCCAAACCGTAAAACATAAAGTCATGAAATTTGGTACGCTGATAGAAGAGACTACCCTGATTGACACCACCAGGTTTCATGCTCGCCGCTCTCACGCCCTAGCGCCACCAACTGGTCAAAGCTGGAAAACACGTTAATGCCCGTAACGTTTGATCCGTATGGCCGATTTTGATAAAACTTATACCGTTGGAATCCTCTGACTCGGCCGATTCCAACGCACTATGTGACGTCATTTTCCGCCATGATGGATTTTCCACCATTTTGAATTTTGTCCAAAGTCAAAGTAAACCAACTCTGGCCACATAGTTTATCCGATCGTCATGAAACTTGGCACGCGTGATCTACAGACCAAGGCGGATCAACCGCCTCGATTTCGCCTTCATACGTCCAAGCGTTCGCCTGTGACAACCAATTAAATTCAGCGAGCGAAGCCGCCAAACAGGAAGTGGGCCTATCTTGGAAAAGCTGTGACGTATGAAAGCCATATTTGGTGGGATGACTTGAGACCCCATCCAAAGCATCCTCAATAAATTTGGTGTTATTTGGTCTGTCGATGGCTCTATAATTAGCAAAAACGTGTGTGTTGGTGAATGTATACTATTATTCGGAATAGCTCATCTTAAATTGCTTAGGTCATGCAGAAATGACATTTCAGAGTGATTTAAGATACAATGTTGATATTTAAAAAAAAAAATCAAATCAAGGCCATTCTTGTAAAAAATTTTGATGTAATTATCACAGTACTATGGAGTACTGACATGTTTTTTCATACTTTCATTGTGGTATGACGGACACCTACTGTTCAGTCTCCCATTGGATGATATTGAGTTTTCCGCAACGGTACAATGTGGGTATGGTTCTAGGATGGTCCGCATCGGGTTGTCTCATCCTGAGACTGGTTATATCTGAGCAATGCCGTGACCCCGAGGGGCAAGTACGGGCTTATAAGCTGTTAAATACACTGTGTGTTCATTTGGTATATATACTAGACAATCACACGATGTTTCATACTGACGGTGTGTTTTGGATGATTTGTATTGACCTGAGCATTCTGGGTAACCTTCACAGTCGGCGAAATACCGGAAGTAGAGCGTTCGCCCTGTCTGCAGTGTGCGTGAGGCAACGAGGATTTTAAGTTTCGTTTTCTGTTGTGATGATGAGCAGACGGCTGTGCACAAAAAAAAAAATAGATAATTAATTTACCCTTAGACAATTCCTGCAGTTATCCTGAGTAATCCAGCCCTTGACATTCAGAGATGCGATCATTGACAAAAAGTAAGTTTGATGTTTACATCGTTAATTCACACTGGTATGCAAGAGGTTTGCTAATACACTTAAACTTGCTCTTGACATGATTTCCATGAAGTAATATACTGTAAGTGTTCTCTGAAATTATAATACTTCATGTGTTTAGCTTAAGAATCTACTGTTTAGCGTTTCTACTGTAAGGACGTAGACTAGTCTTGCATCTCTGTACTCTTCTTTTGTTGAGGTGCTGTTGCCTAGTTACGCCCTCTCGTGCAGCCTCATGTTAGTTCATTAGAGACGTTAGATCTAGTAGTATTACACCACAGTGTTGGTGAAGTTCATGACGTTAGTTTTGAGTGAGTTTACTGCCAATTACCTTAAGTTGAAGTTGTGTGCGTGTATGACAACAAAAGTAAGTGAACGTAACCTTCGGTCATGTGTATTGGGAGTGGGATGCATCTTTCATGTTGATATGCAAGGACTTAGCATGCTAAGCGGAGCATTAGCATTGAATGAAGGAAGCCTGTTACTTGTGTGAGAAGTTGTGCTCATAGAATGAGAGATAGCGATACAGTTTATTTAGTGACCATATTAATGACAGTTTATTTGGTTCTTTACAGACCACTATACATTATAAGTTTATTCATGCTGTTGTATGGTGGAAGAAAACTCAATAAAGAAACTAAGGAGAAACTACTGCTTCACAACCAGTGCTCTAACCAAAGATTCTAGCGCTCTATGATCTTTGGTTCTAACTGACGCCACCCAAGCAACACAATCAATCAATCCATACAGTCCTTTAGCCCCATAGACAGTAAAAGATAGCCCTCATTAACAATCTCCGACTGGAGGAAGTTTGTACCTGTGCGAGTTAACCCTATTACACAGTACTGTTTACGCCGCTAGATGGCGTAATTGACCACATAATAACTGTAGTCACGAACAAAAAGGTTTCTTTTCTTTCTTGAAGGGGTTAGCGTTGCCGTTGCTGTATGTGTGTTCTGGCTTACAATTCAGTTTAATGAGCTTAGTATTCAATGCATTTCTGTATGCTGCAGATATATTATCTATATAAATAGCCATCTACCTATATTTCTCTGTATGTATGGAATCCTGAATGTCTCTGCTGGAACAATACAAAGTTAAACCCCATCTTTTCTCCGTCCTATATTCTAACCGATATACCATCCAGTATAGTGCCACTACCCTACCCGAATCAGTGCAAACCTATAACCTCCCCAATAATAATAGTAATAATAATTAGGTAAAAATAATAGTTTCTGCTTTAGGGAGAAATCTCAGAATTCCCCTCCAGCTAAGGAAAGTGGGAGCTATGTTTTTAGACTCAGTAGGCAAGCTTATGTGTGGAGACTTAAACTGTGAAGTTTGGCCCACTTATTGTATAGCAGTTAACAATTCTAGGTTCAATTAATTACATCCAACACAAAGTGTTATAGAAAGTATTACTGTGTGTTTCATTTAACTATTGTTCATGGTAAACATTTAATTAATTTAGGCTATGGGTGGTATAGGTGAAGTATTACCACACAGTTACTATTTAAAACTACGTAATCCTTAATTGAGATTTCATTGAAAGTGATAGGTTGAACTTTTAAAAAGGGGTTTTAAAAACTGTTTTTGTACTTTCATTTTATTATGTCATACTGAACTGAATTCTAAGAGTTAAAAACAAAGGATACAATAAATGTTTTGTGATGCTTGCATTGCATAGTATTTCATTTAGGATAAGCTATATCAAAGCAGGTAGAAGTAACTGTAGTCACTTGACATTTCTGAGGATTTGCATATTTCCACCAGGGCAGTGGTAAAGACATTCTTCAGTGGAGGCACCACACTAGTTAATCACGCTATCAACATCTTCTTACCTTTTCTTCTGTTATTACTATTCTTTAACTTTATGGTAGACAGTGAGTCCAGCAAATTGAGAACCTAGGATCCTGTTTATGTTTATGAATGTGACTATGTGTATAGTATATGTTGAGACATAAGGGTGGAAAAATAGGTTACTTTTATATAATGCAAATGATTAAGTTCACAATGTCATTGAATATGTTGTAAACAAGAAGAGCGAAATGGTAAACTTTTAAGAAATCATCATCCACATCATAGTTTGACGCTGTGTGGGGTTATGGACTTAACAGTTTTGCATGGAATTGCTCATACAGTATATACATATGTGTGTGTGTGTGTGTGTATGTGTGTGTCTGTGTGTGTGTGTGTGTGTGTGTGTGTGTGTGTGTGTGTGTGTGTGTGTGTGCCTTGTTGCCGGTGTACAGTATTTCTGAATATGAATGCTGTCTGGACAGGAAATGGCATAGCTTTTATCACATGCAACCAATCCAAAATCGATTTCATATTAGGGATGTTAACCGGTGACTGTTTGACCGATGGTTGACCGTATCCACGTTAACCGACCAAAGTTGTCGCTAGTCGGTTAACAAAAAAAAAAAAGAGGCATCTTTAAATTAGCCTAAAGACAGTGGACTAAACGTTACTACAGCTAGCCATCTCATTCCAAGAAGATCTTTTTTTCGTGAAGTTAACAAATTATCCCTCACACTCAATTTTTCATAACTCGCCTGCTTGTAGGCTAGGCTACGTAATAAACCAATAAAAACATTTGGTACGAGGTCACAGCGGTGGCCGGTGCGTCTTTTGCAATCTGGAAGTGAGCTGTTTTATCCATTGGTTTTATCGTGTTGCAGTCTAGGCAACTTTCCGCATAAGATGGGCTTAGATTTGGAAAGACATTACATCTACATTTCAGGAAGGGTCATCAATGGTAACAGATAAGGTAATGATCATCTTTCGTTATTATTGTTAGCACTTCCTCAAACTAAGCTGCGTCTCTTCTGAGCTGTCATTTTCATAAGTGAGCCGCGGCCATTTCAGCTTCAAAGGAGCTTCCAACGCTAGACAAACGCCTTTATTTGCAACGCGATCACCTTGTACCCAAACCATTTTCGGAGCGAAGGAACCATTTGTCCTCCACTTACAAGCTCCTTGGTTTGCAGGACTCATGTTTGGCGCTGTAGGGGATTTAAAAAAGTGACGTGAGTGAAAGGGCGGCGCCGGGGCTGTGTGTAGCCTATGAGCGGGGGAAAGAGAGATGAGAGTTGGGAAATTGCGTGGCTGTTATTTCAAATAGCATAATTTATTTTAAACGAATCGGTTAACCGGTTTCAACCGGCTAATGAGCCTCGGTGGTCGGTCAAGAAAATTTGTAGTTTTCGCCATCCCTATTTCATATTCAGACACGTTAACCAGTAACAGCGAGGGGCCTATTGCACAAAACTAGGATAAGGGATTAACCCGGGATATCTTGGTTATCCTGGCTCAATTTATCCGTGATCCAGTTGCACAAAAGCGGGATAGGGGGCAGCAGGATATGTTATGGTATAAGTTACCATGGCGATTTATTCTGTGGAGCTAGCCTGCTCCTGACCAGGCTCACAGCCAAGATAAGTTGATTCTAATGGTAATTACATAATCTGATTGGTTCAGCTAGCTGTCATTCAAATGAGACCTCCACGTGATTTTTTTTTAATGAGCTGTAGATTCCATTTAAATATTATTTGCAACATGCATTTACTCGCAAAACACAGCAGAATGTCTGCCTAATACCACATGGATGTCATTTAAATTATGGTGGCCTTATGATTAATAACATAGCCTACTCGTTGTTTACTTCTTTTTTGACAGATGTTTGATGAATAGGCTGCTGTAGTAGTTGATTGGAAGTGGAGGGGACATTTTTCGAAGGTGTTTTGAACTAATTCGGCTTTTAAGACAAATTAAGATACTTTGTGCATCTTTGCGGTGGCAAAGCGCTTCCTAATGACGTTGCGTGCCGAGACAAGGAAGCTCTCACACACGTGGGTGCATACGTAAATTTGCATTCAGTTTATCTGCCACACCTACTCCCGCTATGTAACAGAAATAATCATGATCCCCCATCCAAAAAAGTACAACTTTACCTCGTTGTTAGTCTATATCAAAAGCGGTTATTCACTTCGTGTGCAAGACGCTATTTTTCGCGTCTTTTTTATTCCAACCGTGAGTTATTTGGGGGAGAAACGAGAACGCGCACACATACCGGATAACTTACACCTGGCTTGATGAATCCGTGTCTGCTTATCCTGGATTGGTCTCTGTGCAACCAATTAAGCCGGTATGCTCATGTTTTGGATTCAGTGATCGCAGCTCAGTAACTTATCCCGGATATCTTAATTCTGCTTTTGTGCAACGGGCCCCTGGTTGCTTTGACATATCAACACCAAATTTGATCTTATTACACCATTTGAACAGGTGAGTCGTCCTATTTATTCTACCATCAATTTGAGGCTATAACACATTGCAACTTACTCAACAGTGAGTAAACAGCAGATGTTCCCGCAATACTCCTAACATTACTCGTATTTGTTCTAGAAACATGCCTAGTTCCTTAGGCTCCTTCCTTCTTTCACTGGTTACGTGTTTCATGCTGGCTACACGTGAACAACTCATACATAATTCAACACAAGGTCTACAGACCTTAGAGGTGTACATTTCATTTCCATACATCAAAGCATTCGCCCATGGCAGCCAATCAAATTCGATGGCGAAGCCTCCAAACAGGAAGTGAGGTCAAATCTCGGAAACGCTTTGAGGTGTCAAGACCATATTTGGTGGGATGATTTTGGACACAATCCAAAGTAGCCTTAGTAAATTTGGTGTAATTTGGCCACTATGGGGCGTCGCAATTAGCAAAAATGCATTTTATCGCATATCTCTTTACATCTTTGGGATGACATCCACATTTTTACATTGGGAGGTGCTCTGAGACATACCACTGATGAACCTAGGCAACCCGTCACGTCAGTGTAAGAATTCGGCAATCGAGGGTAACGCCGCCAAACTCGAAGCAGCTTTGCGTCTTGGCCAAACTTTAGCGTTTTGACCTGAGGGCGAGCGGTCGCGTCTCCTGCCGGAGCGCTTTCGCGGCGCGTCGGAGCAAGCACACTTCGCACTTTCCCACCGGGAAATGCATTCTAGTTTATCTTAAGTCAAACTTTTGTCTCCCTATCTTGTCCTAGGGATTTAGAGCTAGAGACGCCGTTCCACCTCTCACGCGTCGGTCCTGATGCGAGGATGGTGGCTTGTATACAGCTTTTTGATACGCCTTGTCGTTCTCCCGTTATTCCAGTTTTTCCGGTCGATTTTTTCCCATAGGAATGAATGGAAAAGTGATTTTTGAGCGCTGATGCCCACACATTTTTCCACCTATAGCCCAAACCGTAAGACATAAAGTCATGAAATTTGGTACGCTGATAGAGGAGACTACCCTGATTGACACCACCAGGTTTCATGCTCGCCACTCTCACGCTTTAGTGCCACCAACTGGTCAAAGTTGGAAAACACGTTCATGCCCGTAACGTTTGATCCGTATGGCCGATTTTGATAAAACTTATACCGTTGGAATCCTCTGACTCGGCTGATTCCAACGCACTATGTGACGTAATTTTCCGCCATGATGGATTTTCCACCATTTTGAATTTTGTCCAAAGTCAAAGTAAAGCGACTCTGGCCGCATAGTTCATCCGATCGTCATGAAACTTGGCACGCGTGATCTACAGACCAAGGCGGATCAACTGCCTCGATTTCGCCTTCAAACGTCCAAGCGTTCGCCTGTGACAACCAATTAAATTCAGCGAGCGAAGCCGCCAAACAGGAAGTGGGCCTATCTTGGAAATGCTGTGACGTATGAAAGCCATATTTGGTGGGATGACTTGAGATCCCATCCAAAGCACCCTCAATAAATTTGGTGTTATTTGGTCTTTCAATGGCTCTATAATTAGCAAAAACGTGTGTTTTGGCGAATGTATACTATTATTCGGAATAGCTCATCTTAAATTGCTTAGGTCATGCAGAAATGACATTTCAGAGTGATTTAAGATACAATGTTGATATTTTTTAAAAAAAAATCAAATCAAGGCCATTCTTGTAAAACATATTCGTGCAATTCTCACAGCACTATGGAGTTCTGCCATGTCCTGACATACATTCACTAGCGTATGATAGTAGAGTCATACCTTTCAATTTTTCATTGGATGTCAGAGATGGTCCGCAACGGTGCAATGTGGGTAGCATTAGGATTATCTGCAACGTAGTGTCTCATCCTGAGACTTGTTAGATCTAAGCAATGCCATGGCCCCGAAGGACAAGTACGGACTTACGCGCTGTTAAATGTTGTGAGTGTTCATTTGGTATATATACTCGACAATTACACGATGTTTCATACTGACGGTGTGTTTTGGATGATTTGTATTGACCTGAGCATTCTGGGTAAACTTCACTCCCAACGTCGGCGAAATACCGGAAGTAGAGCGGTCGCCCTGTCGGCGGTGTGCTTGAGGCAACGAGGATTTTAATTAGAATGTAATGGCAGTTACACTTCCAACATAAAGTGTGTATATTTAGACTTCAAATTTCGGAATTTGAGAAGTCTAGTTATGAGGGTAGGCTAAACTAACTGCAGTTCAAATTGTTGGTTTTAACTTTACCAAGGCTGTTTTAATACTGAATTGCAACTGCTGTTATGAAGACAGTTTGGAGCCTGGCAGACATGAAGGCAGTGAAAGGTAATTAACCCTTAGATGCATAGGCTACCAATACCTACACTCTTCCATGAGTGGGGTCAAAAATGACCCCAATTAGAATGCATGCGTTTTTTGCTGTAAACTCAAATAATGTCTCTCATTTTGGTTAAAGATGATGATTTTTATTATATATTTGTCTAAAATGTTTTTATTTCATGTTGGACATATTGATGCATCACTTTTTATTAACATTTTATTACAAAACAGCTTTTAGATAGACAAAAAAGGTAAACATCCTAAAATTATCTCAACATAGGTGAATAGGGTAACATTTTTAACTTAGAGATATCTTCATGAAACTTTACCAGTTGAATACCCACATAAATAGGAGAAAAAAACGTATTGCAAGTTTTCTGTATTTATGTGTAAATATGCTAATTAGGTAATGTCTAATTAAATATGCGCTAATTTGCATATATGTTTTGATGCGAAGAATCTGATCATTGGAAAAAGCCAGGTTGAAAATATTTTTTTTGTAGTGTTAATATATCAAATAAAAAAACATTTACAGAGGTGATTATGAATATCTTCTTTTGTTATCCAGTAAATCAGAAGGTATTGCCAATTGGCTTAAAAAAATGGATTTTTGCCCTATTTTTAGGCATAAAAAGTCATACAAATCAGGCCAAGAATGCTATATCAACAAATCCCCCTGTAAATATCGCTTGGTGAATTCTGCTTCACAATTATAGGAAGAGTGGACATCAAAGGATCAAAAAGCGACGTCGCTATGAACGCTTGGCCGCCAAATTATATGATGATACTTAGATTTATGTTGTTGTGTAAAAATAGCCTTCAGGATGGTGAAACTGCTGACATGAGATGTGATAATCAACAGTAAATGTATACCTGACTGCCACAGTTGATAAAAATCAAAAGATCCTAGGGTTAACTTTTGAAATTCCATAGAAAATGCTTGGGGTCATTTTTGACCCCACCTATGCGGATCGGTGGTACTGATACAAAACATTAAATTACTTTAAAAATATAACAGTTAGACACAAATCCAAATGGCCTCATGTCAAAGACAACTTATTTGAGGAATACATAGAAGGTTAAATGGAAAAAAAATTAAAATGAAGAAGATACTGCAAGAAAACAACCTCTGGGGTCATTTTTGACCCCACTTATGCATCTAAGGGTTAAATGCATGGTAGTGTAGTAGGGTAGACTGACTGTTGGCCCTGTGTCTTCCCTCTGGCCTGCCTTGCTAACGAGGGGCGGGGCAATGACCCTTAATTGGTTAACTGGCTCTGCAGCCTATTTAAGAGCTTGGATGGTTAGCAACAGTGGAGGCTCTGCTGCGAGAAGGTGTGTGCGAGCACACCAGAGCCTTCCACCAGGTATGCCATCTTTTTTAAGTGTTTCTGTTTGTATTAGTTTTGTCATTGTGGTTAATGTTTATCATTTTATGTACTGTAGCTGGGTGCCCTGCCTGTCCGGACCACAGCAGTGGTGATGTTTCCTGCTCTCCGGACTGTTACAGTTGGTCAGGCTGCTGTCTTGTCTTCCTTTAGTTTTGTTTGATATTTGATTTACTATTTTGTCTGTTACTTTTGGTTTGATTGTCTTTGTCCATTGTCTTTCTTTTGTGAGCAGGCAGAGTGTTAATGGGGGGGGGCCTAGTCACCTGCTGGGGAACTATAGTAATTGCACGTGTGTGTACAGAGTTGCTTGCTGTGGAGAGCTGCATTACTACTTAACACTTTCATACTGTAGAATTGCTGTGTTGGGTACAAACTTCTCACCCTTGATATTAGCCTGCCCCCTCAGGCAAGCTCTGTCTGCCTTTGTTAGAACGTCTGTGTTGTCTCTTTTGTTTAATAAATACTGTGTTTAAGGAATTCATGTCTCCATAATGCTTAATCGAACCTGTGATGCTAAAGGTCTCAATCTCTTAAAGGTTCCCTGAGGCGCTAGGCCCCAGGGTGGCGTAGTCAGGCTACAGATATGGGGTGGTTGCCCTGACCACCCTGTTACAGTAGCAAACTATGTTGTTAACTGTAAATTTAATATGGACCGAGTGGTACGTGTTGCTGATGTCGTTTCGCAACTCATCGAGCTAGCAATTGCTGTCAAGCATCAGGCAGTGCATAGATAGATAATATTATGACACTTTTTTACAGTCAGTGAAGCACCGAGTGAAAGTCAACGTTTGCTTTATATCCAGTGACAGTGGTGCTGTCGTTTGAATAAGTACAGTAAACTTAGTCAGAAGATCTAAAAATATTTGCAATTATTGCTAGCTATGGTCTATGCCACCAAGTTGAAGTAGGCTGGTCATGTCTAAAGCGTGATTATTTTCAATAACTACTCCTCCTGATTGATTGTCATTGACACCGTCAGCGTGATTATTTTCAATAACTACTCCTCCTGATTGATTGTCAACGACACCGTCAGGATATGACTATAGGGAGAAAGTAAGCTGTGTATGGCAGGTGCTTGTGTGGTAGGCTAGGCAGTGCTATTTCATGTAAACTGCAGTGTAAGTGGTGGACTCAGTGGACTGCGTGATCGCTGGTCAGGCCGGTCAGGCCGGTCAGGCCACCCCAAAGAGTAGCCTAGGGCTAGGCATCACCATAATCATAATGGCTTCAGCCCACCCAAAATATTTCCAAGCCCCCCCTATTATTTTGGGTCGGATTTAAATAAATAAACAAATAAAAAATAGTGCAGATATTAACTTAACTTGACAACAAAGCGAGTCAGACTATAAATACAAGTCTGTTTATTGAATGAAAGTATCGTTATGATTCCCATGCCTCAGAGCCTTAGCGCTCTGGCTAGCGCGGTAGGCAGGCGAGCGTAACGTTCCCGTGCTGTGGGCGGAAGAGAGGACACAATTCGCAGTGAACGACATTGTGAGATTGTAAGTTGATATTAGTAGGCTAATTGTTAATTGCTTAACGTTGCCTACATTTAGCTATGGGGAAGGAAATGTGATATTGCAGCCTGGCGATATTGTAAGCTATATTTGTCTATTTGCTTTTGGCAGCTAAATGGAACGTTATGGAAAATGCCAACATCGAACAACCAAACTCAGGCTAACAGCTTCTTATTGCGAGTGAAAACTAAATGGCATTGTATAGCATTAGTTTTTGGCATGGGAACATTTAGACTGTCTTTCAATTCATTGGCTAGATGATACAAAGATGTTTCAAGAAGTTAGTGAGGAGCAGGAGAGAGAGAGACTGATGCTGCGGTGGTCTGCGTGATTGAGGTCAGTAAAGGTCTATGAACGATGTTAAAGATGATTAAACGTTGCAAATGTCACATAAGCCGAATGGGAACCGGAGGAAAAGTTTCAAAACGTTGTGGCCGCTGAACTTGGCTTTTGCAACAGGCTTTTGACTGAGTTCGTTTTATTTTGTATGATGGTTGTGTCAGAATCAGAAATGTCACCTTATCGCAAAGTGTGTAGCCTAATTAGATTAGCCAACAGTGTAGGCTACTATAGGCTGTGTAGACAACATGCACAGCAATATGTGTAGCCTATGTAGAGACAACATGCACAGCATTCAACTCAGTTGATTGGCATAGGCTAATAACAATGAAAAGGCGAAAAGAAAGTAATCTTCATATTTATATGCATGTTATCAAAGTTGGATAAAAACACAAAACAAATAGTGATGATCCATGTGTAGGCTATAGGCCTAATGCATCTCAAACTCAACCCAGGCATTCCCAACCCCTCCTAAGGAATTGTCTTATTCATGCCCTTTATGCCCTTATTTCATATAATTCTGGCCAACTTGTTGCTCTCACTGTGTAGGCTTAGCCTAAAACCTACATTAAATAGTCAGGATGTAAAAAACAGGCATAGGCTACCTTATGCATTTATTTTAGTAATAGTAGGCCTACCCCATTCCCAACATCATCTAGAAATGTTGGTTCTGATAAATGTTCTTCAAACAATGACGAAGCCTTTGTAGGAACAATGAAAAATATAGCTGCAAGCAGCAATGAGGGGGCCAAGCAGTAGGCCGGAGTAACTACGGCAACTCGACACTGTTGGCTCAATGCCGCAATGAGACATATGGCCGTAAGCAGTCAGAACAAGTTTCATGTCTAACACGTCAAAAGTTACAAGCGAACTTGCATTTTTGCTAATTGAAGCTATCCTAAAGGTCAAAGGTCACCAATTTTCTTGAGAGTCCTCGCGATCTGGTCACGAGCCCATGCACTAAGTTTGGTTTTGATAGATTCAAAGGTTGCTGAGATATGAGCTCACTTCCTGTTTGGCGGCTTCACACCCTAGAGGTCAAAGGTCACCAAATGTATTGGGTGTCATCCCGATTAGGTCACAAGCCCATATACTAAGTTTGGTGTTGATAGATGCAAAGGCTGCTAAGATATGGGCTCACTTCCTGTTTGCCAGCTTCGCCGCGAATTTCGATTGGCTGCGACGGGCAAACGCTTCTGTCAATTGTTACAGAAATCAGAACACTAACAAGGCATGGTCTGAAGATGGTCTGTGCCAATTTTGGTGAGGATCAGTTGAAATTTGTGACCTAGGGAAATTTGTTAGTGTTTTTGATTAAATCCAATATGGCGGCCGAATCAATTACGTTGATGCCACAAGTTGTCATCTGTCAACATCAGTATCTTCCAAAGTATTACTAGACATCACTAGTACATTGTAATTCTAAGCACAACAGCAGTTATAGGCCAAAAAGCCTGTTTTTGAATAACAGCGCCCCCTAGAGGTCAAAGGTCACCAAATTTCTTGAGGGTCCTCCAGATGGGGTGATGAGTCCACGTACTAAGTTTAGTTTTGATGCGTGAAAGGGTTGCTGAAATATGAGCCCACTTCCTGTTTGGCGGCCTCGCCGCAAATTTCGATTCGCTGTTTTGGGCGAACGGTAATACTTCCGAAGACAAAAAGCAATGCGTTGGTAAGGCATCATCTGAGGATGCTCCATGTAAAGTTTGGTGTCGGTCGGACAAAATTTGTGACCCCTGATACATTTTGAGTGTTTTTGACAAAATCCAAAATGGCGGGAAATCCATCATGGCGGAAAATGACGTCACAGGGTGCGTTTAACTCGGGCAGGTCCAAGGATTCCAATGATACCTGACTTTTGAAAATCGGATCAACGGGTCAAAAGTTACGTGCATGAAGGCACCTCTAATTTTGACCTGTTGGTGGCGCTAGAGGGTTCGAGGTGCCGACATGAAATTTAATGACATGAATAATGGGACTGTCCCTAATCAGTGTGCCAAATTTTACAACTTTTCACCAGTCGGTTCTATGGGCTGCCATTGACTCCCATGGCGGATTCATAATAATAAATATAGCTGCAAGCAGCAATGTGGGGGCCAAGCAGGAAGGTCAAAAGGCCAGAGTTGCCATGGTAACTCAATGCTGTTCAGTCAGGTATATAGTTTTAAGCAGTCACAAGAATTTTGATGTCAAACAACCCAAGATTGGCCGAGATGCAAGCCCACTTCCTGTTTGGCGGCTTCGCCGCTATTTTCGATTGGCTGTTGCGGGAGAACGGTTTAAGACATCATTACGAAAACCAAGGCCTATATTAGGCTCGGGCTGAAGATCATCCGTGTGAAGTTTCGTGCAGATCGGATACACTTTGTGACCTGTGGAAATGTTTAGGGGGTTTTGATTAAATCCAATATGGCGGCCGAATCAAATAGGTTGATGTCACAAATTGAGCTGGGTCAGCCTAAGTAGCTCCCACAGTATAACCAGACACCAGTAGCAAGTTTAAATTCCAAACACATCAACAGCTACAGGCCAAAATGCCTTTTTGCTAATTGCAGCGCCCCCTAGAGGTCAAAGGTCACCAAATTTCTTGAGCCTCCTCCTGATGGGGTCCTGAGTACATGTACCAAGTTTAGTTTTGATGCGTGCAAGGGTTGCTGAAATATGATCCCACTTCCTGTTTGGCGGCTTCGCCGCGAATTTCTATTGGCTGTTATGGGCCAACAGTAAAAGTTCCGAAGACGAAAAGCACGAGCTGAATTAGTCTTGGTCTGAAGATGCTCTGTGTCAAATTTGGTGAAAATCAGAGAAAAAATGTGACCTCCAATACATTTTAGGTGTTTTTGATAAAATCCAAAATGGCGGAAAATCCATCATGGCGGAAAATGACGTCACAGGGTGCGTTGAACTTGGGCAGGTCCAAGCATTCCAACGATACCTGACTTTTGAAAATTGGACTTACGGGTCAAAAGTTACGTGCGTGAACGCACATCCAACTTTGACCTGTTGGTGGCGCTAGAGGGTTCAAGGTGCCGGCATGAAACTTGGTGACATGAATGATGGGACAGTGCCAAATTAGTGTGCCAAATTTCACAACTTTCCCGTAGTCGGTTCTATGGGCTGCCATTGACTTCAATGGCAGAGGAATAACAATAAATATAGCTGCAAGCAGCAATGTGGGGGCCAAGCAGACATGTCAAAAAGGCCAGAGTTGCCACGGTAACTGAATGCAGTTACGTCAGGTATGTAGTTTTAAGCAGTCACAAGAATTTTGATGTCAAACAACCCAAGATTGGCCGAGATTCAAGCCCACTTTCTGTTCTGCGGCTTCGCCGCCAATTTCGATTGGCTGTTGCGGGTGAACGGTTTAAGATATCATTCTGAAAAGCAAGGCCTATATTAGACTCGGGCTGAAGATCATCTGTGTGAAGTTTTGTGAAGATCAGACACATTTTGCAACCTTTGGAAATGTTTAAGGGATTTTGATTAAATCCAATATGGCGGCCGAATAAAATATGATGATGTCACAAATTCAGCTGGGACATTCTAAGGACCTCCAACAGTTTATTCAGGCACCAGTAGCAAGTTTTAATTCCAAATACATCAACAGCTACAGGCCAAAATGCCTTTTTGCTAATTGCAGCGCCCCCTAAAGGTCAAAGGTCACCAAATTTCTTGAGCCTCCTCCTGATGGGGTCTTGAGTCCATGTACCAAGTTTAGTTTTGATGCGTGCAAGGGTTGCTGAAATATGAGCCCACTTCCTGTTTGGCGGCTTCGCCGCGACTTTTGATTGGCTGTTTTGGGCCAACGGTAAAAGTTCCGAAGACGAAAAGCACGAGCTAAATTAGTCTTGGTCTGAAGATGCTATGTGTCAAATTTGGTGAAAATCAGAGAAAAAATGTGATCTCCAATACATTTTAAGTGTTTTTGATAAAATCCAAAATGGCGGAAAATCCATCATGGCGGAAAATGATGTCACAGGGTGCGTTGAACTCGGGTTGGTCCAAGGATTACAAAGATACCTGAGTTTTGAAAATTGGCCAAAGGGGTCAAAAGTTACGTGCGTGAATGCACGTCCAACTTTGACCTGTTGGTGGCGCTAGAGAGTTTGAGGTGCCGACATGAAACTTGGTGACATGAATTATGGGACTGTCCCTAATCAGTGTGTTAAATTTCACAACTTTCCCGTAGTCGGTTCTATGGGCTGCCATTGACTTCAATGGCAGAGGAATAATAATAATAGTTTATAAATATAGCTGCAAGCAGCAATGTGGGGGCCAAGCAGGCAGGTCAAAAGGCCAGAGTTGCCATGGTAACTCAATGCTGTTCAGTCAGGTATATAGTTTTAAGCAGTCACAAGAATTTTGATGTCAAACAACCCAAGATTGGCCGAGATGCAAGCCCACTTCCTGTTTGGCGGCTTCGCCACTATTTTCGATTGGCTGTTGCGGGAGAACGGTTTAAGACATCATTACGAAAACCAAGGCCTATATTAGGCTCGGGCTGAAGATCATCTGTGTGAAGTTTTGTGAAGATCGGATAAACTTTGTGACCTGTGGAAATGTTTAGGGGGTTTTGATTAAATCCAATATGGCGGCCGAATCAAATAGGTTGATGTCACAAATTGAGCTGGGTCAGCCTAAGGACCTCCCACAGTACAACCAGACACCAGTAGCAAGTTTAAATTCCAAACAAATCAACAGCTACAGGCCAAAATGTCTTTTTACTAATTGCAGCGCCCCCTAGAGGTCAAAGGTCACCAAATTTCTTGAGCCTCCTCCTGATGGGGTCCAGAGTACATGTACTAAATTTGGTTTTGATGCGTGCGAGGGTTGCTGAAATATGAGCCCACTTCCTGTTTGGCGGCTTCGCCGTGAGTTTCGATTGGCTGTTTTGGGCCAACGGTAAAAGTTCCGAAGACAAAAAGCACGAGCTGTATTTGTCTTAGTCTGAAGATGCTCTGTGTGAAATTTGGTGAATATCAGAGAAAAATTGTGACCTCCAATACATTTTAAGTGTTTTTGATAAAATCCAAAATGGCGGAAAATCCATCATGGCGGAAAATGACGTCATAGGGTGCGTTGAACTCGGGCTGGTCCAAGGATCCCATAGATACCTGATTTGTGAAAATTGGACCAACGGGTCAATAGTTACGTGTGTGAACGCACGTCCAACTTTGACCTGTTGGTGGCGCTAGAGGGCTTGAGCTGCCAACATGAAACTTGGTTTAAAGAATATTCAGACTGTCCCCAATCAGTGTGCCAAATTTCACAACTTTCCCGTAGTTGGTTCTATGGGCTGCCATTGGTTTCAATGCACAGAGGAATAATAATAGTTTATAATAATAATAATAAGAAAACTAACAAACACAATGGGGTCCTCGCAGCTTCGCTGCTTGGCCCCCAAATATAGCTGCAAGCAGCAATGAGGGGGCCAAGCAGGCAGGACAAAAAGGCCAGAGTTGCCATGGTAACTCTATGCCGTTCAGTCAGGTATGTAGTTTTAAGCAGTCACAAGAATTTTGATGTCAAACAACCCAAGATTGGCCGAGAAGCGAGCTCACTTCCTGTTCGGCGGATTCGCCGTCAATTTCGATTGGCTGTTGCGGGCGAACGGTTTAAGATATCTTTCCGAAAAGCAAGGCATGTGTTACACTCGGGCTGAAGATCATCCGTCTGAAGTTTCGTGCAGATCGGATACATTTTGTGACCTGTGAAAATGTTTAAGGGATTTTGATTAAATCCAATATGGCAGCCGAATAAAATATGATGATGTCACGAATTGAACAGGGTCAGCGTAAGGACCTCCAACAGTATAACCAGGCACCAGTAGCAAGTTTTAATTCCAAACATATCAACAGCTACAGGCCAAAAGGCCTTTTTGCTAATTACGGCGCCCCCTAGAGGTCAAAGGTCACCAAATTTCTTGAGCCTCCTCCTGATGGGGTCCTGAGTCAAAGTGCCAAGTTTGGTTTTGATGCGTGCAAGGGTTGCTGAAATATGAGCCCACTTCCTGTTTGGCGGCTTCGCCACGGATTTCGATTGGCTGTTATGGGCGAACGGTACAAGTTCCGAAGACGAAAAGCACAAGCTGTATTTGTCTTGGTCTGAAGATGCGCTGTGTCAAATTTGGTGAAAATCAGAGACAAATTGTGACCTCCAATACATTTTAAGTGTTTTTGATGAAATCCAAAATGGCGGAAAATCCATCATGGCGGAAAATGACGTCACAGGGTGCGTTGAACTCGGGCTGGTCCAAGGATTCCAAAGATACCTGGTTTTTGAAAATTGGCCCAAGGGTTCAAAAGTCACGTGCATGAACGCACGTCCAACTTTGACCTGTTGGTGGCGCTAGAGAGTTCGAGGTGCCGACATGCAATTTGGTGACATGAATAATGGGACTGTCCCTAATCAGTGTGCAAAATTTCACAACTTTCCCGTAGTTGGTTCTATGGGCTGCCATTGACTTCAATGGCAGAGGAATAATAATAATAGTTTATAATAATAATAATAATAGTAAGAAAACATAGAAACACAATGGGTGCCTTCGCAGCTTCGCTGCTTGGCCCCCAAATATAGCTGCAAGCAGCAATGTGGGGGCCAAGCAGGCAGGACAAAAAGGCCAGAGTTGCCATGGTAACTCATGCTGTTATGTCATGTATGTAGTTTTAAGCAGTCACAAGAATTTTAACGTCAAACAACCCAAGATTGGCCGAGAAGCGAGCTCACTTCCTGTTCGGCGGCTTTGTCGCCAATTTCGATTCGCTGTTGCGGGCGAACGGTTTAAGATATCAATCCGAAAAGCAAGGCCTATGTTAGAATCGGGCTGAAGATCATCCGTGTCAAGTTTCGTGAAGATCGGACACATTTTGCGACCTGTGGAAATGTTTAAGGGATTTTGATTAAATCCAATATGGCGGCCGAATCAAAAAGGTTGATGTCACAAATTGACCTGGGTCAGCCTGAGGACCTCCAACAGTATAACAAGGCACCAGTAGCAAGTTTTAATTCCAAACACATCAACAGCTACAGGCCAAAATGCCTTTTTGCTAATTGCAGCGCCCCCTAGAGGTCAAAGGTCACCAAATTTCTTGAGCCTCCTTCTGATGGGGTCCTGAGTCCATGTACTAAGGTTGGTTTTGATGCGTGCAAGGGTTGCTGAAATATGAGCCCACTTCCTGTTTGGCGGCTTCGCCGCGAATTTCGATTGGCTGTTTTGGGCCAACGGTAAAAGTTCTGAAGACAAAAAGCACGAGCTGTATTTGACTTGGTCTGAAGATGCTCTGTGTCAAATTTGGTGAAAATCAGAGAAAAATTGTGACCTCCAATACATTTTAAGTGTTTTTGATAAAATCCAAAATGGCGGAAAATCCATCATGGCGGAAAATGACGTCATAGGGTGCGTTGAACTCGGGCAGGTCCAAGGATTCCATAGATACCTGATTTTTGAAAATTGGCCCAAGGGGTCAAAAGTTACTCGCGTGATTGTACGTCTAACTTTGACCCGTTGGTGGCGCTAGAGGGCTTGAGCTGCCGACGTGATACTTGGTCAGAAGAATATTCTGACTGTCCCTAATTAGTGTGCCAAATTTCACAACTTTTCACCAGTCGGTTCTATGGGCTGCCATTGGTTTCAATGCACAGAGGAATAATAATAGTTTATAAATATAGCTGCAAGCAGCAATGTGGGGGCCAAGCAGGCAGGACAAAAAGGCCAGAGTTGCCATGGTAACTCAATGCTGTTCAGTCAGGTATATAGTTTTAAGCAGTCACAAGAATTTTGATGTCAAACAACCCAAGATTGGCCGAGATGCAAGCCCACTTCCTGTTTGGCGGCTTCGCCGCTATTTTCGATTGGCTGTTGCGGGAGAACAGTTTAAGACATCATTACGAAAACCAAGGCCTATATTAGGCTCGGGCTGAAGATCATCCGTGTGAAGTTTCGTGCAGATCGGATAAACTTTGTGACCTGTGGAAATGTTTAGGGGGTTTTGATTAAATCCAATATGGCGGCCGAATCAAATAGGTTGATGTCACAAATTGAGCTGGGTCAGCCTAAGGACCTCCCACAGTATAACCACAAACCAGTAGCAAGTTTAAATTCCAAACAAATCAACAGCTACAGGCCAAAATGTTTTTTTACTAATTGCAGCGCCCCCTAAAGGTCAAAGGTCACCACATTTCTTGAGCCTCCTCCTGATGGGGTCCTGAGTCCATGCACCAAGTTTGGTTTTGATGCGTGCAAGGGTTGCTGAAATATGAGCCCACTTCCTGTTTGGCGGCTTCGCCGTGAATTTTGATTTGCTGTCACAGTGCAACGGTTAAAGTTCCGAAGACAAAAAGCACGAGCTGAATAGACCATGGTCTGAGGATGCTCTGTGTCAAGTTTGGTGTCGATCGGACAAAATTTGTGACCCCTGATACATTTTGAGTGTTTTTGACAAAATCCAAAATGGCGGGAAATCCATCATGGCGGAAAATGACGTCACAGGGTGCGTTTAACTCGGGCTGGTCCAAGGATTCCAAAGATACCTGGTTTTTGAAAATTGGCCCAAGGGTTCAAAAGTTACGTGCGTGAACGCATGTCCAACTTTGACCTGTTGGTGGCGCTACAGCATATGAGGTGCCGACATGAAACTTGGTGTAATTAATTATTGGCCTGTCCCCAATCAGTGTGCCAAATTTCACAACTTTTCACCAGTCGGTTCTATGGGCTGCCATTGACTCCAATGGCAGAGGTATAATAGTTTATAATAATAAGAAAACATAGAAACACAATGGGTGCCTTCGCAGCTTCGCTGCTTGGCCCCCAAATATAGCTGCAAGCAGCAATGTGGGGGCCAAGCAGGCAGGCAAAAGGCCAGAGTTGCCACGGTAACTCAATGCTGTTAAGTCAGGTATATAGTTTTAAGCATTCACAAGAATTTTCATGTCAAACAACCCAAGATTGCCCGAGATGCGAGCCCACTTCCTGTTTGGCGGCTTCGCCCCCAATTTCGGTTGGCTGTTGCAGGCGAACGGTGTAAGATATTGTTCCGAAAAGCAAGGGATATATTAGACACGGACTGAAAATCATCTGTATGAAGTTTCGTGCAGATCGGATACATTTTGTGACCTGTGGAAATGTTTAAGGGATTCTGTTGAGTTATGCTACTGTACTGTTGCAGCTAACGTTGCATTCGGAAGAAAAGAGTTGTTCAGTGTTCTTTAGCCTTTGGCATATTTATTCAGTAACCTGCAGTTGACACATCATTCTCACGGTCAAGCTGCTATTCTTCTTCTACTACTATAATCCCCGCTAGAACAATTAACCAATGAGGCACAGCGCCTCCTCGTGGCACAAGCATATACACAGACAGTGCACAGCACACATCAATGCAACAACACATCACACACAACTGAGGTCATACTTTAACACCCCCACTTGAACTCAGGTTGCTATACTCTTAAGCAAAAAGAAAACAAAGATAGAATGAATGTGAACCCCTGTCATACACATATCAATCCCCAAAAAGAGCACCTGCAAACTTATCCAGTTTCAACTTATTCACAGGTTTGGTCATCACATCAGCAACCATATTATCAGTAGAACAATACATCAAAGCCACTCTTCCCTCATTCACAGTAGATCTGATGAAGTGATACTTTATGTCGATATGTTTACACCTCTTTCTGTTCACAGGGTTTTTGGCAAGAGCGATTGTTCCCTGATTATCTTCATGTACTATAGTTTGTGTGTACTTGTAGTTGTCTATGCCCCCCAATAACTGCTCTAGGTATAGACACTCTTGTATGGTGGATGCCAGCGCCATGTATTCTGCCTCGCATGTGGATAGCGCAACGGTAGGTTGCTTTCTAGTCTTCCACGAGACTAGGGAGCTGTTCTGACTAAGGCTCACACAGTATCCTGTGGTACTGCGTCTATCACTGGTATCAGCCGCCCAGTCGGCATCACTGTAGGCCTGTATACCTAGCTCCTTACTGTCGTTTCTCCTAAAACTTAACCCTTTCTCTGCAGTGCCTTTGAGGTATCTTAGCACGTGTTTTACAGTGACCCACTGCTCCTCTGTAGGCTCAGCAAAGTACTGTGATAACCTGCTCACTACAAAACTTATGTCTGGTCTGGTACAAGTAGTTAGGTAGATAAGACTTCCTACAGCCTCCCGGTACAGCCTGACATCTTCCATCTTCACTGCATCCTCAGTATACTCTAGTTTTTGCTCACAGGGTGTCTCTCTGATCCTACAGTCTTGCATATTAAAACGCTGCAGTATCTTGTTAGTGTACCTTTCCTGTGACATCTTTATACATCCATCTGTCTGACTGAAATCGATACCCAGAAAATGCTTTAGTTCACCTAAATCTTTCATTTTAAACTGTTCTGCCAGCATCTCTTTCACCTTTTTCAGTTTCTCTTCATTGCTTGCCGCAATAATCAAGTCATCGACCCATATGATTATGATCACCTTCCCTTCATTTGACTCTTGAGCATAAACACAGTGGTCAGCTGGGTTTTGTGTAAACCCATTCTCAGTTAAACAATCATGCAAAACCCTATTCCAATTGCGTCCAGATTGTTTAAGACCATAAAGTGATTTCTCTAGCTTATACACTATATCCTCTTTCTCTTGATAACCCTCTGGTGGATTGATGTAGATCTCATAGTCTATGGGAGCGTGCAAGTACGCCGTTTTCACGTCCATTTGGTGCAGGAGTAAATTCTCCTGTACCGCTTTCTGTAGCACTACTCTAACACTCGTCAGGTCTGCCGTAGGTGAAAACGTCTCCCCATAGTCTACTCCCATTTTCTGGCTGTAACCCTTAGCTACAAACCGTGCTTTGTATTTGTCTTTTCCCTCTACATCAGTCTTAATAGCGTAAACCCACCTACCCCCCACTGTCTTCTTGCCTATTGGTAGTGGTGTCGGGGTAAAGGTCTTGTTCTCGTTTAAGGACTGAATTTCCTCATCCATGGCTTTTACCCATTGCTTTGAGTTAGCTGACCCCATTGCTTCCCCAAATGTCTGTGGAATGCCACACACGGCTCTGCAGCAGTAGTCTACCGTGATATGAACCCCATCTTGATCACAGTCATCAGTAACGAAGTCACCTAAGTAGCTTGGTGTTCTCCTCACTCTATCTGGATATCTTCTACTCTCGGGTTCATCACTTGTGGCACTCTCCTGTGTGTGATTATGGTCACTAGACCGTGTTCCTACACCTGGACTATCACCATGAGCACTTCTACTTCGCACACTTGGTTCTGAAGCATTTTCTGTACTCCCCTGCGTGATCTCACTAGCCCTGGGTCCCACACTGTCATCGCCATCGCTTGGATCTGGCTCACCTGTCTGTGTCTGTTTTTCCACAGCTGCCCTGCTCACAAACTTCACTAGCCTGTGTTTTTGTACTTTGTTCGTATCTGGATGATACACCAAATACGCCGGGCTGTTCTTGTCGTAACCTACAAAACGCCCCTGGTCACACCTGGAATCAAGTTTTCCCTTGTCCTGTTTGTAAGTGTAGCATACAGACCCAAACTTTTGCATTTTAGACACATTGGGTTTCTTGTCGGTCAGCAGCTCATAAGGAGTCTGCCCTGTACGCCTGTTATAACACCTGTTGCGTACCATTGCTGCTGTTTGTACGGCATATTGCCATAACTGCTTTGGTAGCGCACTTTCAACAAGCATGCACCTTCCCATCTCAAAAAGAGTACGCCAACCCCTCTCTGCAGTTCCGTTTTGATGTGGGGAATACGGAGCTGACGTCTCATGTCTGATATTGTTTTTCCTGAGCAGTGCCTGAAAATCACCGCATGTGAACTCTGTTCCGTTGTCAGATCGCAGGCACTTCACTTTCCCATAAGGGGATATATCTGCTAGGAACTTTTCCGTAGCTTGCAATGCATCACTTTTCTTTTTGAGAAAATAAACAAACACTGCGCTTGAGTAATCGTCAGTAAAAGACTGTGCATATTTGTACCCATCTATTGACTCTGTGGCTACAGGACCTGCAAGGTCTGTGTGTACCATCTGTAAGGGAGCCTTTGCTCTAGTATCAGGGTCCCTATTTCTGGTTTGGGCAAACTTTCCCTGAATACACACCTCACACTTTTGTTCAGGCCTACACATTTTTCCCTTGATCTGCATACCTTCAACAACATTTTGTAACTTAAGAACATCCTCATAGTTACAGTGGCCTAGTATCTCATGCCATGCTTGTATGTCGTGACATGCATTACACTTATCATTAGACTCAGTTTCAGTATGCAAATAATACAACCTGTCATAAACATGAATGTTAAATCTGGTACCGTCTCTGGTAATCAAGGCGTCTTTATCTTCTTTAAAGACAACTGTAGCCCCACTCGCAGTCGCCGCCTTCACCGAGAAGATGCACTGGGGGTACGACGGTACAAGTAAAGCGTCTTTCAGCGTCGCCTTGTGTCGCTGTCCTCTGCTGTCGATGAGGGAAACCTCAGCATTCCCCCTCCGCTGAGCGACCCCGCTGCACCGGGTGCCATCTGCCAGCTCGACCGTGTGCGTCTCTGGCCTGAACGCACAGTCGAAACTCTTAAACATGGTGATGTCGGTGACGATATGAGACGTAGCCCCCGTGTCCACCATCAGGCCCCTCTCTTGGATGCTGCGTGCCGGCTGTTGCTGGATTCCTCCGTCTCTCACTCTGAACATGTAGTCCTCCTCAGCGTCTTCTGAAACTTTACTCACACCATCCTTTTTGTCTTTACAGTTCTTGTCCTTGCGCCTGCATGTGGCGTCTTTGTGCGTGTCACTTCTGCAAAAACTGCACCATGTCTTCTGTCGACACGCTTTCGCTCTGTGGCCTTTGGTGCCACACTTGAAGCACACCATCTCCGAGTCGTCTTTGTTCCAGCCACGCGCGCTCGTCTTGCCTGGCCGCCATCCGGTTTTCCCTTGTGTTTTCATCACACTATCGCTGGAGTCGGCTGCTCTTATCTTTTCTGTCTCTTCAAAACTACGCAGTTTAGTCTTGAAATCTGCAAACGTGATGTCATCGTCTGTATGGGCCACATGTATTGCGAATGGCCTGAAACTCTCAGGCAATCCTTTTAAAGCCATAGCAACTAGCAGGCTGTCTCCTAACGTTTCTCCCGCGTTCCGCAGTGCTGTGATGGCGGTTTCAGCTCTAATGATATAGTCCATTACACTTTCATCGTTAGCCTTCTGAAGCGATGTCAACGTAGTGTACAAGTTGATTATACGGGGCTTTCCCCTCCCTGCATAATACTCTCTCAATATTTTCAGCGCTTTTCTCCCATTGTTGGGCGCATCTCTCATAACTAGTGAGAGGCTTTTGTCGTCTAACAGCAAAATCAACTCCGCATAAGCGTCAGCATTTCTCTTTGTATCTGTTGCTATCTCGACATCTGTCCTCGGTTCTCTTAACACAGTATTCTTTAGTCCTGACAAATGAAGGTGTCCCAACATTTTCGTCTCCCAAAGTTCATACTTAGTCTCATCTCCGTCGAACGTCAGTCGAGGCAATCTCCTTCGTTGATCCGCCATGTTAGCTTGCTAGTTTTCTTAGTTAGCAGTCACGTTAGCACGCGGTCCGTTGCGACTTTCTAAACGGTGTTGGCAAACGTATCTTCCGAACGACTCCTGGGCCCATAACCTGTTGAGTTATGCTACTGTACTGTTGCAGCTAACGTTGCATTCGGAAGAAAAGAGTTGTTCAGTGTTCTTTAGCCTTTGGCATATTTATTCAGTAACCTGCAGTTGACACATCATTCTCACGGTCAAGCTGCTATTCTTCTTCTACTACTATAATCCCCGCTAGAACAATTAACCAATGAGGCACAGCGCCTCCTCGTGGCACAAGCATATACACAGACAGTGCACAGCACACATCAATGCAACAACACATCACACACAACTGAGGTCATACTTTAACAGATTCTGATTAAATCCAATATGGCGGCCGAATCAAAAAGGTTGATGTCACAAATTGAGCTGGGTCAGCCTAAGGACCTTCCACAGTATAACCAGACACCAGTAGCAAGTTCAAATTCCAAACACATCAACAGTTACAGGCCAAAATGCCTTTTTGCTAATTACAGCGCCCTCTAGAGGTCAAAGTTCACCAAATTTCTTGAGCCTCCTCCTGATGGGGTCCTGAGTCCATGTGCCAAGTTTGGTTCTGATGCGTGCAAGGTTTGCTGAAATATGAGCCAACTTCCTGTTTGGCGGCTTCGCCGCGAATTTCGATTGGCTGTTACGGGCTAACGGTAAAATTTCTGAAGACGAAAAACAAGGCCTGTATTAGTCTTGGTCTAAAGATGCTATGTGTCAAATTTGGTGAAAATCAGTGTAAAATTGTGACCTTCAATACATTTTAAGTGTTTTTGATAAAATCCAAAATGGCGGAAAATCCATCATGGCGGAAAATGACGTCACAGGGTGCGTTGAACTCAGGCAGGTCCAAGGATTCCATAGATACCTGACTTGTGAAAATTGGCCTGAGGGGTCAAAAGTTACGTGCGTGAACGCAAGTCCAACTTTGACCTGTTGGTGGCGCTAGAGGGCTTGAGCTGCCGACATGAAACTTGGTCACATGAATTATCAGACTGTCCCTAATCAGTGTGCAAAATTTCACAACTTTTCAACAGTTGGTTCTATGGGCTGCCATTGACTTCAATGGCAGAATAATAATAATAATAATAATAAGAACAAATAGAAAAACAATGGGTGCCTTCGCAGCTTCGCTGCTTGGCCCCCAAATATAGCTGCAAGCAGCAATGAAGGGGCCAAGCAGTAGGCCAGAGTAACCACGGCAACTCGACGCTGTTAGCTCAATGAGACATTATGGCCGTAAGCAGTCAGAGCAAGTTTCATGTCTAACACGTGAAAAGTTACAGGCCAACTTGCATTTTTGCTAATTGCAGGTATCCTAAAGGTCAAAGGTCACCAAATGTCTTGGGCGTCCTCATGATCGGTTCACGAGTCCATAAGTCCAAGTTTGGTTTTGATAGGTTCAAAGGTTGCTGAGATACGAGCTAACTTCCTGTTTGGCTGCTTCGCACCCCAGAGGTCAAAGGTCACCAAACTGCTTGGACGTCCTCCCGATGGGATCACAAGTCCATATGCCAAGTTTGGTTTTGATAGACGCAAAGGCTGCTGAGATCTGAGCTCACTTCCTGTTTGGTGGCTTCGCCAAGAATTTCGATTGGCTGCGACGGGAAAACGCTTCTGTCAATTGTTACAGAAATCAACACACTAACAAGGCATGGTCTGAAGATGGTCTGTGCCAATTTTGGTGAGGATCAGATGAAATTTGTGACCTCCGAAAACGTATTAGTGTTTTCGATTAAATACAATATGGCGGCCGAATCAATTACGTTGAAGTCAGAAATTGCCATCTGTCCGCATAAGGATCTTCCACAGTATTACTAGACATCACTAGTATATTGTAATTCTAAGCACAACGGCAGTTATAGGCCAAAAGGCATGCTTCTGAATTACAGCGCCCCCTAGAGGTCAAAGGTCACTAAATTTCTTGAGCGTCCTCCTGATTAGGTCATCAGTCCATCTATTAAGTTTGCTTTTGATACATGCAAGGGTTGCTGAGATATGAGCTCACTTCCTGTTTGGCGGCTTCGCCGCCAATTTTGATTGGCGGCTAGGGGCTAACGGTGATAGTTCCGAAGACAAAAAGCAATGCGTTAGTAAGGCATGGTCTGATGATGATGTTTGTCAAATTTGGTGTCCATCGGACAAAATTTGTGACCTCTGATACGTTAGTTTCACTTTGGCTAAAATCCAAGATGGCGGAAAATCCATCATGGCGGAAAATGACGTCATAGGGCGCGTTGAACTCGGGCAAGTCAAAGGATTCCAACAACACCTGTTTCCTGAAAATCGGACCAACGGTTCAAAAGTTACGTGCGTGAACGCACGTCCAACTTTGACCTGTTGGTGGCGCTAGAGCGCTTGAGCTGCCAACATGAAACTTGGTCACATGACTCAAGAGACTGTCCCCAATCAGTGTGCAAAATTTCACAACTTTCGACCAGTCGGTTCTATGGGCTGCCATTGACTTCAATGGCAGAAGAAAAAAATCATAGAAACACAATAGGTGCCTCCGCAGCTTCGCTGCTTGGCCCCTAATAATAATAATAATAGTAATAATAAGAAAACATAGAAACACAATGGGTGCCTTCGCAGCTTCGCTGCTTGGCCCCCAAATATAGCTGCAAGCAGCAATGTGGGGGCCAAGCAGGCATGTCAAAAAGGCCAGAGTTGCCATGGTAACTCAATGCTGTTACGTCAGGTATGTAGTTTTAAGCAGTCACAAGAATTTTGACGTCAAACAACCCAAGATTGGCCGAGAAGCGAGTTCACTTCCTGTTTGGCGGCTTCGCCGCCAATTTCAATTGGCTGTTGCGGGCGAACGGTTTAAGATATCCTTCCGAAAAGCAAGGCCTATGTTAGAATCGGGCTGAAGATCATCCGTGTCAAATTTCGTGAAGATCGGACACATTTTGCGACCTGTGGAAATGTTTAAGGGATTTTGATTAAATCCAATATGGCGGCCGAATCAAAAAGGTTGATGTCACAAATTGAGCTGGGTCAGCCTGAGGACCTCCAACAGTATAACCAGGCACCAGTAGCAAGTTTTAATTCCAAACACATCAACAGCTACAGGCCAACATGCCTTTTTACTAATTGCAGCGCCCCCTAGAGGTCAAAGATCCCCAAATTTCTTGAGCCTCCTCCTGATGGGGTAAAAAGTACATGTACCAAGTTTGGTTTTGATGCGTGCAAGGGTTGCTGAAATATGAGCCCACTTCCTGTTTGGCGGCTTCGCCGTGAATTTCGATTGGCTGGTTTGGGCGAACGGTAATAGTTCCGAAGACGAAAAGCAGGAGCTGTATTTGTATTGGCCTGAAGATGCTCTCTGTGAAATTTGGTGAAAATCAGAGAAAAATTGTGACCTCCAATACATTTTAAGTGTTTTTGATGAAATTCAAAATGGCGGAAAATCCATCATGGCGGAAAATAACGTCACAGGGTGTGTTGAACTCGGGCTGGTCCAAGGATTACAAAGATATCTGGTTTTTGAAAATTGGCCCAAGGGTTCAAAAGTTACGTGCGTGAACGCACGTCCAACTTTGACCTATTGGTGGCGCTAGAGAGTTTGAGGTGCCGACATGAAATTTGGTGACATGAATATTGGGACTGTCCCTAATCAGTGTGCTAAATTTCACAACTTTCCCGTAGTCGGTTCTATGGGCTGCCATTGGTTTCAATGCACAGAGGAATAATAATAATAATAGTTTATAATAAGAAAACTAACAAACACAATGGGGTCCTCGCAGCTTCGCTGCTTGGCCCCCAATAATAGTTTATAAATATAGCTGCAAGCAGCAATGTGGGGGCCAAGCAGGCAGGGCAAAAAGGCAAGAGTTGCCACGGTAACTCGATGCCGTTACGTGAGGTTTGTAATTTTAAGCAGTCACAAGAATTTTGATGTCAAACAACCCAAGATTGGCCGAGATTCAAGCCCATTTCCTTTTCGGCGGCTTCGCCACCAAATTCGATTGGCTGTTGCGGGTGAACGGTTTAAGATATCATTCCGAAAACCAAGGCCTATATTAGACTCAGGCTGAAGATCATTTGTGTGAAGTTTCGTGAAGATCGGACACATTTTGCTACCTGTGGAAATGTTTAAAGGATTTTGATTAAATCCAATATGGCGGCCGAATTAAATATGATGATGTCACAAATTGAGCTGGGTCATCCTAAGGACCTTCAACAGTATAACCAGGCACCAGTAGCAAGTTTTAATTTCAAACACATCAACAGCTACAGGCCAAAATGCCTTTTTGCTAATTGCAGTGCCCCCTAGAGGTCAAAGGTCACCTAATTTCTTGAGCCTCCTTCTGATGGGGTCTTGAGTCCATATACCAAGGTTGGTTTTGATGCGTGCAAGGGTTGCTGAAATATGAGCCCACTTCCTGTTTGGCGGCTTCGCCGCGAATTTCGATTGGCTGTTTTGGGCCAACGGTACAAGTTCTGAAGACAAAAAGCACGAGCTGTATTTGTCTTGGTCTGAAGATGCTCTGTGTCAAATTTGGTGAAAATCAGAGAAAAATTGTGACCTCCAATACATTTTAAGTGTTTTTGATAAAATCCAAAATGGCGGAAAATCCATCATGGCGGAAAATTACGTCATAGGGTGCGTTGAATTCGGGCAGGTCCAAGGATTCCATAGATACCTGATTTTTGAAAATTGGCCTAAGGGTTCAAAAGTTACGTGTGTGAACGCACGTCCAACTTTGACCTGTTGGTGGCGCTAGAGGGCTTGAGCTGCAGACATGACACTTGGTCAAAAGAATATTCAGACTGTCCCCAATCAGTGTGCCAAATTTCACAAAATCTGAGAAGTCGGTTCTATGGGCTGCCATTGACTTCAATGGCAGAATCATAATAATAATAGCAAATATAGCTGCAAGCAGCAATGTGGGGGCCAAGCAGGTAGGTCAAAAGGCCAGAGTTGCCACGGTAACTCAATGCTGTTACGTCAGGTATGTAGTTTTAAGCAGTCACAAGAATTTTGACGTCAAACAACCCAAGATTGGCCGAGATGCGAGCTCACTTCCTGTTTGGCGGCTTCGCCGCCAATTTCGATTGGCTGTTGCGGGCGAACGGTTTAAGATATCGTTTCGAAAAGCAAGGCCTATATTAGACTCGGGCTGAAGATCATCTGGGTGAAGTTTTGTGAAGATCAGACACATTTTGCGACCTGTGGATATGTTTAAGGGATTTTGATTAAATCCAATATGGCGGCCAAATTAAATATGATGATGTCACAAATTGAGATGGGTCATCCTAAGGACCTCCAACAGTATAACCAGGCACCAGTAGCAAGTTTTAATTCCAAACACATCAACAGCTACAGGCCAAAAGGCCTTTTTGCTAATTGCGGCGCCCCCCAGAGGTCAAAGGTCACCAAATTTCTTGAGCCTCCCCCTGATGGGGTCCTGAGTCCATGTATAAAGTTTGGTTTTGATGCGTGCAAGGGTTGCTGAAATATGAGCCCACTTCCTGTTTGGCGGCTTCGTTGCGAATTTCGATTGGCTGTTATGGTCGAACGGTAAAAGTTCCGAAGACGAAAAGCACGAGCTGAATTAGTCTTAGTCTGAAGATGCTCTGTGTCAAATTTGGTGAAAATCAAAGAAAAATTGTGACCTCCAATACATTTTAAGTGTTTTTGATAAAATCCAAAATGGCGGAAAATCCATCATGGCGGAAAATGACGTCACAGGGTGCGTTGAACTCGGGCTGGTCCAAGGATTACAAATATACCTGGTTTTTGAAAATTGGCCCAAGGGTTCAAAAGTTACGTGCGTGAACGCACATCCAAATTTGACCTGTTGGTGGCGCTAGACGGCTTGAGTTGCCGACATGAAACTTGGTCACATGAATCAACAGACTGTCCCTAATCAGTGTGCCAAATTTCACAACTTTTCACCAGTTGGTTCTATGGGCTGCCATTGACTCCAATGGCAGAGGTATAATAGTTTATAATAATAAATATAGCTGCAAGCAGCAATGAGGGGGCCAAGCAGGCAGGACAAAAAGGCCAGAGTTGCCATGGTAACTCTATGCCGTTCAGTCAGGTATGTAGTTTTAAGCAGTCACAAGAATTTTGATGTCAAACAACCCAAGATTGGCCGAGAAGCGAGCTCACTTCCTGTTCGGCGGATTCGCCGTCAATTTCGATTGGCTGTTGCGGGCGAACGGTTTAAGATATCTTTCCGAAAAGCAAGGCATGTGTTACACTCGGGCTGAAGATCATCCGTCTGAAGTTTCGTGCAGATCGGATACATTTTGTGACCTGTGAAAATGTTTAAGGGATTTTGATTAAATCCAATATGGCAGCCGAATAAAATATGATGATGTCACGAATTGAACAGGGTCAGCGTAAGGACCTCCAACAGTATAACCAGGCACCAGTAGCAAGTTTTAATTCCAAACATATCAACAGCTACAGGCCAAAAGGCCTTTTTGCTAATTACGGCGCCCCCTAGAGGTCAAAGGTCACCAAATTTCTTGAGCCTCCTCCTGATGGGGTCCTGAGTCAAAGTGCCAAGTTTGGTTTTGATGCGTGCAAGGGTTGCTGAAATATGAGCCCACTTCCTGTTTGGCGGCTTCGCCACGGATTTCGATTGGCTGTTATGGGCGAACGGTACAAGTTCCGAAGACGAAAAGCACAAGCTGTATTTGTCTTGGTCTGAAGATGCGCTGTGTCAAATTTGGTGAAAATCAGAGACAAATTGTGACCTCCAATACATTTTAAGTGTTTTTGATGAAATCCAAAATGGCGGAAAATCCATCATGGCGGAAAATGACGTCACAGGGTGCGTTGAACTCGGGCTGGTCCAAGGATTCCAAAGATACCTGGTTTTTGAAAATTGGCCCAAGGGTTCAAAAGTCACGTGCATGAACGCACGTCCAACTTTGACCTGTTGGTGGCGCTAGAGAGTTCGAGGTGCCGACATGCAATTTGGTGACATGAATAATGGGACTGTCCCTAATCAGTGTGCAAAATTTCACAACTTTCCCGTAGTTGGTTCTATGGGCTGCCATTGACTTCAATGGCAGAGGAATAATAATAATAGTTTATAATAATAATAATAATAGTAAGAAAACATAGAAACACAATGGGTGCCTTCGCAGCTTCGCTGCTTGGCCCCCAATAATAAGAAAACATAGAAACACAATGGGTGCCTTCGCAGCTTCGCTGCTTGGCCCCCAAATATAGCTGCAAGCAGCAATGTGGGGGCCAAGCAGGCAGGACAAAAAGGCCAGAGTTGCCACGGTAACTCAATGTTGCTACGTCAGGTATGTAGTTTTAAGCAGTCACAAGAATTTTGATTTCAAACAACCCAAGATTGGCCGAGAAGCGAGCTCACTTCCTGTTCGGCGGCTTCGCCGTCAATTTCGATTAGCTGTTGCGGGCAAACGGTTTAAGATATCCTTCCGAAAAGCAAGGCCTATGTTACACTCGGGCTGAAGATCATCCCTGTGAAGTTTCGTGCAGATCGGATAAATTTTGTGACCTGTGGAAATGTTAAAGGGATTTTGATTAAATCCAATATGGCAGCTGAATTAAATATGATGATGTCACAAATTGAGCTGGGTCATCCTAAGGACCTTTAACAGTATAACCAGGCACCAGTAGCAAGTTTTAATTTCAAACACATCAACAGCTACAGGCCAAAATGCCTTTTTGCTAATTGCAGCACCCCCTAGAGGTCAAAGGTCACCAAATTTCTTGAGCCTCCTTCTGATGAGGTTTTGAGTAAATGTAGTAAGTTTGGTTTTGATGCGTGCAAGGGTTGCTGAAATATGATCCCACTTCCTGTTTAGCGGCTTCGCCGCGGATTTTGATTGGCTGTTATGGGCGAACGGTAAAAGTTCCGAAGACCAAAAGCACGAGCTGGATTTGTCATGGGCTGAAGATGCTCTGTGTCAAATTTGGTGAAAATCAGAGAAAAATTGTGACCTCCAATGCATTTTAAGTGTTTTTGATAAAATCCAAAATGGCGGAAAATCCATCATGGCGGAAAATGACGTCACAGGGTGCGTTGAACTTGGGCTGGTCCAAGGATTCCATAGATACCTGTTTTTTGAAAATTGGCCCAAGGGTTCAAAAGTTACGTGCGTGAACGCACGTCCAACTTTGACCTGTTGGTGGCGCTAGAGCGCTTGAGCTGCCAACATGACACTTGGTCACAGTCATCATCAGACTGTCCCCAATCAGTGTGCCAAATTTCACAACTTTTGACCAGTCGGTTCTATGGGTTGCCATTGACTTCAATGCACAGAAGAATAATAATAATAGTTTATAATAATAATAATAAGAAAACTAACAAACACAATGGGGTCCTCGCAGCTTCGCTGCTTGGCCCCCAATAATAAGAACAAATAGAAACACAATGGGTGCCTTCGCAGCTTCGCTGCTTGGCCCCCAATAATAATAATAAGAAAACTAACAAACACAATGGGGTCCTCGCAGCTTCGCTGCTTGGCCCCCAATTAAAGCTGCGAGCAGCAATGTGGGGGCCAAGCTTTGGAAATTTGGAAAGACACGCCCCCCACCGCCCCTCCCCCTGTGACCACCATAGAGGAGTATTTGTTTGCTTTTGTCTGGGCTTGAGAGAGAGAGAGAGAGAGAGAGATGAAATCGTTACTGAAAAATGAGCTTACTTCCTGTGATTATAGCGCCCCCCTAGTGGTCAAAAGACATGACATGGGAGGGTGGGCGTGTGCAAATGGAACCCCCCCCCCCCCCACGACAAACCATAGAGGAGGGTGTGTGTGTGCTTGTGTCTGGGTAAGAGAGCGAGAGAGTTGAAAGCATTAATGAAAAATGAGCTGACTTCCTGTGATTCTAGCGCCCCCCTAGTGGTCAAAAGACATGACATGGGAGAGTGGGCATGTGCAAATGGACCCCCCCCCCCCCCCCACGACCACCATAGAGGAGGGTGTGTGTGCTTGTGTCTGGGTTTGAGAGAGCGAGAGATGAAAGCATTACTGAAAAATGAGCTGACTTCCTGTGATTATAGCGCCCCCCCTAGTGGTCAAAAGACATAAAATGGGAGAGTGGGCGTGTGCAAATGGAACCCCCCCCCCCCCCACGACCACCATAGAGGAGTTTGGGACAGAGAGAGAGTGGATGTGAAGAAAATAGCCAAAATTATTTTCATTTTTTTTTTTGGTGTGTGTGTGTCCTTGGATGTGTTCCTAAGTCCACTTACCAAGTTTGGTTTTGATAGGTGAAATTGTTGTTTGTTATAGCGCCCCTAGTGGTCAAACGTCACCAAATTTAGTGTAGGTCCTCAGGATGTGCTCACAAGTCCATGTACCAAGTTTGGTGTTGATACGAGAAAGTTTTGCTAATTATAGCGCCCCTAGTGGTCAGAGTACACCAAATGTATTGTGCGTCCTCAGGGTGGGGTCCCAAGTCCATATACCAAGTTTGGTTTGGATACGTGAAAGCATTGCTGAGATATGAGCCTACTTCCTGTTACTATAGCGCCCCCACAGTTGTCAAAGGGCACCAAAGTTGTTGAGGCTTCCCTTAATTAGGTTCTGAACCCATGTTCTAAGTTTGGTCTTGATACGTGAAAGCCTTGCTGAGATATAGGTTCACTTCCTGTGTGGCGGCTTCGCCGCCAATTTGGATTGGCTGTTACAGGCGAGCACTTCCGTCAATTGTTCCATAAAGCAATGCAATTATAAGTCATGGTCTGAAGATGGTCTGTGCAAATTTTGGTGAGAATCGGATGAAATATGTGACCTGTGAAACTTTTTGAAAGTTTTGACCTTGGTCTATTGGTGGCGCTACAGCGTTTGTTGAAAAGTCTTGTTAATTGGTGGGTGGGGCTATACCTATTGCGTTAATGTACTGAGCAAGTTTCAGCTTGATAGGTCTAAGCATTTTAGAGTTATTTGCATTAATGTTGTTGAAAAATTGATGAATTTTGACCTGTTGGTGGCGCTGGAGTTTTGGGCTCTGGGGTCTGAAAATTGAGGTATGTGGTCATTGGCTTAGGGAGAATAAGTGTACCAAATATCCCAACTTTTTACTGTATGGTTCTTTGGTTACATAGAGAATAGGTTCACATGCTGTTTTTTGGTGCGTCACCAACTTTGATTGGCTGTGACAGGCAAACGCTTATGAATATTTATTAACAAAGTGATAAGTCTTGAGTGGCCTTGTCTGAAGGTCATGTGTGACAAGTTTGGTGAGAATCGGATGAAATCTCTGACCTGTGAAAGTTTTTGAAAGTTTTGACCTTGGTCTATTGGTGGCGCTACAGCGTTTGTGGAAAAGTCTTGTTAATTGGTGGGTGGGGCTATACCTATTGCGTTAATGTACTGAGCAAGTTTCAGCTTGATAGGTCTAAGCATTTTAGAGTTATTTGCATTAATGTTGTTGAAAAATTGATGAATTTTGACCTGTTGGTGGCGCTGGAGTTTTGGGCTCTGGGGTCTGAAAATTGAGGTATGTGGTCATTGGCTTAGGGAGAATAAGTGTACCAAATATCCCAACTTTTTACTGTATGGTTCTTTGGTTACATAGAGAATAGGTTCACATGCTGTTTTTTGGTGCGTCACCAACTTTGATTGGCTGTGACAGGCAAACGCTTATGAATATTTATTAACAAAGTGATAAGTCTTGAGTGGCCTTGTCTGAAGGTCATGTGTGACAAGTTTGGTAAGAAATGGACAAAATGTGAGACCTGGGTAACTTTTAGAAAAATTCAGCCTGACCTGTTGGTGGCGCTGGAGTTTTGGGGTTTGTTGTCTGTAAATTTAATAGATTCGGGCAAATTTGAAGTTGAATGAGTGTGCCAAATTTCAGAACTCTGGAGTGTATGGTTGGCTGGGAAATGGGCAATGTGTAATAATAATAATAATTAAAGCTGCGAGCAGCAATGTGGGGGCCAAGCTTTGGAAATTTGGAAAGACAACCCCCCCTCCGCCCCTCCCCCTGTGACCACCATAGAGGAGTATTTGTGTGCTTTTGTCTGGGCTTGAGAGAGAGAGAGAGAGATGAAAGCGTTACTGAAAAATGAGCTGACTTTCTGTGATTATAGCGCCCCCCCTAGTGGTCAAAATTCATGAAATGGGAGAGTGGCCGTGTGCAAATGGAACCCCCCCCCCCCCACGACCACCATAGAGGAGGGTGTGTGTGCTTGTGTCTGGGTTAGAGAGCGAGAGAGATGAAAGCATTAATGAAAAATGAGCTGACTTCCTATGATTATAGCGCCCCCCTAGTGGTCAAAAGACATGAAATGGGAGAGTGGGCGTGTGCAAATGGACCCCCCCCCCCCCCACGACCACCATAGAGGAGGGTGTGTGTGCTTGTGTCTGGGTTTGAGAGAGCGAGAGATGAAAGCATTACTGAAAAATGAGCTGACTTCCTGTGATTATAGCGCCCCCCTAGTTGTCAAAAGACATGAAATGGGAGAGTGGGCGTGTGCAAGTGGAACCCCCCCCCCCCCCCCCCCACGACCACCATAGAGGAGTTTGGGACAGAGAGAGAGTGGATGTGAAGAAAATAGCCAAAATTATTTTCTAATTTTTTTTTGGTGTGTGTGTGTCCTTGGGATGTGTTCCTAAGTCCACTTACCAAGTTTGGTTTTGATAGGTGAAAGTTTTGTTTATTATAGCGCCCCTAGTGGTCAAACGTCACCAAATTTAGTGTAGGTCCTCAGGATGTGCTCACAAGTCCATGTACCAAGTTTGGTGTTGATACGAGAAAGTTTTGCTAATTATAGCGCCCCTAGTGGTCAGAGTACACCAAATGTATTGTGCGTCCTCAGGGTGGGGTCCCAAGTCTATATACCAAGTTTGGTTTCGATACGTGAAAGCATTGCTGAGATATGAGCCTACTTCCTGTTACTATAGCGCCCCCACAGTTGTGAAAGGGCACCAAAGTTGTTGAGGCTTCTCTTAATTGGGTTCTGAGCCCATGTTCTAAGTTTGGTCTTGATACGTGAAAGCCTTGCAGAGATATAGGTTCACTTCCTGTGTGGCGGCTTCGCCGCCAATTTGGATTGGCTGTTACAGGCGAGCACTTCCGTCAATTGTTCCATAAAGCAATGCAATGATAAGTCATGGTCTGAAGATGGTCTGTGCAAATTTTGGTGAGAATCAGATGAAATCTCTGACCTGTGAAACTTTTTGAAAGTTTTGATCTTGGTCTGTTGGTGGCGCTACAGCGTTTGTGGAAAAATCTTGTTAATTGGTGGGTGGGGCTATGCCTTTTGCGTTAATACACTGAGCAAGTTTCAGCTTGATAGGTCTAAGCATTTGAGAGTTATTTGCATTAATGTTGTTGAGAAATTGATGAATTTTGACCTGTTGGTGGCGCTAGAGGTTTGAGGTTAAGAGTCTGTAAATTGGGGAAAGTGGTCATTGGCCATAGAGGAATATGTGTGATAAATTTCAAAACTTTTTACTGTATGGTTCTATGGCTTCCATAGAGATATAGGTTTAATGTCTGTGTGGCGGCTTCGCCGCCGATTTTGATTGGCTGTTAAGGGCAAATAATTTTGTCAATTCTTCCAGAAAGCAATCAGATTAGAAGGCATGGTCTGAAGATGGTGTGTGCAAATTTTGGTGAGAATCGGATGAAATCTCTGACCTGTGAAACTTTTTGAAAGTTTTGACCTTGGTCTATTGGTGGCGCTACAGCGTTTGTGGAAAAGTCTTGTTAATTGGTGGGTGGGGCTATACCTATTGCGTTAATGTACTGAGCAAGTTTCAGCTTGATAGGTCTAAGCATTTTAGAGTTATTTGCATTAATGTTGTTGAAAAATTGATGAATTTTGACCTGTTGGTGGCGCTGGAGTTTTGGGCTCTGGGGTCTGAAAATTGAGGTATGTGGTCATTGGCTTAGGGAGAATAAGTGTACCAAATATCCCAACTTTTTACTGTATGGTTCTTTGGTTACATAGAGAATAGGTTCACATGCTGTTTTTTGGTGCGTCACCAACTTTGATTGGCTGTGACAGGCAAACGCTTATGAATATTTATTAACAAAGTGATAAGTCTTGAGTGGCCTTGTCTGAAGGTCATGTGTGACAAGTTTGGTGAGAATCGGATGAAATCTCTGACCTGTGAAACTTTTTGAAAGTTTTGACCTTGGTCTATTGGTGGCGCTACAGCGTTTGTGGAAAAGTCTTGTTAATTGGTGGGTGGGGCTATATCTATTGCGTTAATTTACTGAGCAAGTTTCAGCTTGATAGGTCTAAGCATTTTAGAGTTATTTGCATTAATGTTGTTGAAAAATTGATGAATTTTGACCTGTTGGTGGCGCTGGAGTTTTGGGCTCTGGGGTCTGAAAATTGAGGTATGTGGCCATTGGCTTAGGGAGAATAAGTGTACCAAAATATCCCAACTTTTTACTGTATGGTTCTTTGGTTACATAGAGAATAGGTTCACATGCTGTTTTTTGGTGCGTCACCAACTTTGATTGGCTGTGACAGGCAAACGCTTTTGAATATTTATTAACAAAGTGATAAGTCTTGAGTGGCCTTGTCTGAAGGTCATGTGTGACAAGTTTGGTAAGAAATGGACAAAATTTGAGACCTGGGTAACTTTTAGAAAAATTCAGCCTGACCTGTTGGTGGCGCTGGAGTTTTGGGGTTTGTTGTCTGTAAATTTAATAGATTCGGGCAAATTTGAAGTTGAATGAGTGTGCCAAATTTCAGAACTCTGGAGTGTATGGTTGGCTGGGAAATGGGCAATGTGTAATAATAATAATAATAATTAAAGCTGCGAGCAGCAATGTGGGGGCCAAGCTTTGGAAATTTGGAAAGACAACCCCCCCTCCGCCCCTCCCCCTGTGACCACCATAGAGGAGTATTTGTGTGCTTTTGTCTGGGCTTGAGAGAGAGAGAGAGAGATGAAAGCGTTACTGAAAAATGAGCTGACTTTCTGTGATTATAGCGCCCCCCTAGTGGTCAAAAGACATGACATGGGAGAGTGGGCGTGTGCAAATGGAACCCACCCCCACGACCACCATAGAGGAGGGTGTGCATGCTTGTGTCTGGGTGAGAGAGCGAGAGAGATGAAAGCGTTAATGAAAAATGAGCTGACTTCCTGTGATTCTAGCACCCACCTAGTGGTCAAAAGACATGAAATGGGAGAGTGGGCGTGTGCAAATGGAACCCCCCCCCCCCCTACGACCACCATAGAGGAGGGTGTGTGTGCTTGTGTCTGGGTTTGAGAGAGAGAGATGAAAGCATTAATGAAAAATGAGCTGACTTCCTGTGATTATAGCGCCCCCCTAGTGGTCAAAAGACATGACATGGGAGAGTGGGCGTGTGCAAATGGACCCCCCCCCCCCTCGACCACCATAGAGGAGAGTGTGTGTGCTTGTGTCTGGGTTTGAGACAGAGAGAGAGTGGATGTGAAGAAAATAGGCAAAATTAATTTCTATTTTTTTTGTTTTTGTGTGTGTGTCCTTGGGATGTGTTCCTAAGTCCACTTACCAAGTTTGGTGTCGATAGGTGAAAGTGTTGATTATTATAGCGCCCCTAGTGTTCAAACGTCACCAAATTTAGTGTAGGTCCTCCGGATGTGCTCACAAGTCCACATACCAAGTTTGGTGTTGATACGAGAAAGCTTTGCTAATTATAGCGCCCCTAGTGGTCAGAGTGCACCAAATGTATTGTACGTCCTCAGGGTGGGGTCCCAAGTCCATATACCAAGTTTGGTTTCGATAAGTGTAAGCATCGCTGAGATATGAGCCTACTTCCTGTTACTATAGCGCCCCCACAGTTGTCAATGGGCACCAAAGTTGTTGAGGCTTCTCTTAATTGGGTTCTGAGCCCATGTTCTAAGTTTGGTCTTGATACGTGAAAGCCTTGCAGAGATATAGGTTCACTTCCTGTGTGGCGGCTTCGCCGCCAAATTGGATTGGCTGTTACAGGCGAGCACTTCCGTCAATTGTTCCATAAAGCAATGCAATGATAAGTCATGGTCTGAAGATGGTCTGTGCAAATTTTGGTGAGAATCGGATGAAATCTCTGACCTGTGAAACTTTTTGAAAGTTTTGATCTTGGTCTGTTGGTGGCGCTACAGCGTTTGTGGAAAAATCTTGTTAATTGGTGGGTGGGGCTATACCTTTTGCGTTAAAACACTGAGCAAGTTTCAGCTTGATAGGTCTAAGCATTTGAGAGTTATTTGCATTAATGTTGTTGAGAAATTGATGAATTTTGACCTGTTGGTGGCGCTAGAGGTTTGAGGTTAAGAGTCTGTAAATTGGGGAAAGTGGTCATTGGCCATAGAGGAATATGTGTGATAAATTTCAAAACTTTTTACTGTATGGTTCTATGGCTTCCATAGAGATATAGGTTTAATGTCTGTGTGGCGGCTTCGCCGCCGATTTTGATTGGCTGTTAAGGGCAAATAATTTTGTCAATTCTTCCAGAAAGCAATCAGATTAGAAGGCATGGTCTGAAGATGGTGTGTGCAAATTTTGGTGAGAATCGGATGAAATCTCTGACCTGTGAAACTTTTTGAAAGTTTTGACCTTGGTCTATTGGTGGCGCTACAGCGTTTGTGGAAAAGTCTTGTTAATTGGTGGGTGGGGCTATACCTATTGCGTTAATGTACTGAGCAAGTTTCAGCTTGATAGGTCTAAGCATTTTAGAGTTATTTGCATTAATGTTGTTGAAAAATTGATGAATTTTGACCTGTTGGTGGCGCTGGAGTTTTGGGCTCTGGGGTCTGAAAATTGAGGTATGTGGTCATTGGCTTAGGGAGAATAAGTGTACCAAATATCCCAACTTTTTACTGTATGGTTCTTTGGTTACATAGAGAATAGGTTCACATGCTGTTTTTTGGTGCGTCACCAACTTTGATTGGCTGTGACAGGCAAACGCTTATGAATATTTATTAACAAAGTGATAAGTCTTGAGTGGCCTTGTCTGAAGGTCATGTGTGACAAGTTTGGTGAGAATCGGATGAAATCTCTGACCTGTGAAACTTTTTGAAAGTTTTGACCTTGGTCTATTGGTGGCGCTACAGCGTTTGTGGAAAAGTCTTGTTAATTGGTGGGTGGGGCTATACCTATTGCGTTAATGTACTGAGCAAGTTTCAGCTTGATAGGTCTAAGCATTTTAGAGTTATTTGCATTAATGTTGTTGAAAAATTGATGAATTTTGACCTGTTGGTGGCGCTGGAGTTTTGGGCTCTGGGGTCTGAAAATTGAGGTATGTGGCCATTGGCTTAGGGAGAATAAGTGTACCAAAATATCCCAACTTTTTACTGTATGGTTCTTTGGTTACATAGAGAATAGGTTCACATGCTGTTTTTTGGTGCGTCACCAACTTTGATTGGCTGTGACAGGCAAACGCTTTTGAATATTTATTAACAAAGTGATAAGTCTTGAGTGGCCTTGTCTGAAGGTCATGTGTGACAAGTTTGGTAAGAAATGGACAAAATTTGAGACCTGGGTAACTTTTAGAAAAATTCAGCCTGACCTGTTGGTGGCGCTGGAGTTTTGGGGTTTGTTGTCTGTAAATTTAATAGATTCGGGCAAATTTGAAGTTGAATGAGTGTGCCAAATTTCAGAACTCTGGAGTGTATGGTTGGCTGGGAAATGGGCAATGTGTAATAATAATAATAATAATAAGAATACGTACAATCACTAGGGGTTGCCTCGCAGCTTCGCTGCTTGGCCCCCAATTAAAGCTGCGAGCAGCAATGTGGGGGCCAAGCTTTGGAAATTTGGAAAGACAACCCCCCCTCCGCCCCTCCCCCTGTGACCACCATAGAGGAGTATTTGTGTGCTTTTGTCTGGGCTTGAGAGAGAGAGAGAGAGATGAAAGCGTTACTGAAAAATGAGCTGACTTTCTGTGATTATAGCGCCTCCCTAGTGGTCAAAAGACATGACATGGGAGAGTGGGCGTGTGCAAATGGAACCCACCCCCACGACCACCATAGAGGAGGGTGTGCATGCTTGTGTCTGGGTGAGAGAGCGAGAGAGATGAAAGCATTAATGAAAAATGAGCTGACTTCCTGTGATTCTAGCACCCACCTAGTGGTCAAAAGACATGAAATGGGAGAGTGGGCGTGTGCAAATGGAACCCCCCCCCCCCCTACGACCACCATAGAGGAGGGTGTGTGTGCTTGTGTCTGGGTTAGAGAGCGAGAGAGATGAAAGCATTAATGAAAAATGAGCTGACTTCCTGTGATTATAGCGCCCCCCTAGTGGTCAAAAGACATGAAATGGGAGAGTGGGCGTGTGCAAATGGAACCCCCCCCCCCCACGACCACCATAGAGGAGGGTGTGTGTGCTTGTGTCTGGGTTTGAGAGAGAGAGATGAAAGCATTAATGAAAAATGAGCTGACTTCCTGTGATTATAGCGCCCCCCTAGTGGTCAAAAGACATGACATGGGAGAGTGGGCGTGTGCAAATGGAACCCCCCCCCCCTCGACCACCATAGAGGAGAGTGTGTGTGCTTGTGTCTGGGTTTGAGACAGAGAGAGAGTGGATGTGAAGAAAATAGGCAAAATTAATTTCTATTTTTTTTGTTTTTGTGTGTGTGTCCTTGGGATGTGTTCCTAAGTCCACTTACCAAGTTTGTTGTCGATAGGTGAAAGTGTTGTTTATTATAGCGCCCCTAGTGTTCAAACGTCACCAAATTTAGTGTAGGTCCTTCGGATGTGCTCACAAGTCCACGTACCAAGTTTGGTGTTGATACGAGAAAGTTTTACTAATTATAGCGCCCCTAGTGGTCAGAGTGCACCAAATGTATTGTACGTCCTCAGGGTGGGGTCCCAAGTCCATATACCAAGTTTGGTTTCGATACGTGTAAGCATCGCTGAGATATGAGCCTACTTCCTGTTACTATAGCGCCCCCACAGTTGTCAATGGGCACCAAAGTTGTTGAGGCTTCTCTTAATTGGGTTCTGAGCCCATGTTCTAAGTTTGGTCTTGATACGTGAAAGCCTTGCAGAGATATAGGTTCACTTCCTGTGTGGCGGCTTCGCCGCCAAATTGGATTGGCTGTTACAGGCGAGCACTTCCGTCAATTGTTTTATAAAGCAATGCAATGATAAGTCATGGTCTGAAGATTGTCTTTGCAAATTTTGGTGAGAATCGGATGAAATCTCTGACCTGTGAAACTTTTTGAAAGTTTTGATCTTGGTCTGTTGGTGGCGCTACAGTGTTTGTGGAAAAATCTTGTTAATTGGTGGGTGGGGCTATGCCTTTTGCGTTAATACACTGAGCAAGTTTCAGCTTGATAGGTCTAAGCATTTTAGAGTTATTTGCATTAATGTTGTTGAAAAATGTATGAATTTTGACCTGTTGGTGGCGCTGGAGTTTTGGGCTCTGGGGTCTGAAAATTGAGGTATGTGGTCATTGGCTTAGGGAGAATAAGTGTACCAAATATCCCAACTTTTTACTGTATGGTTCTTTGGTTACATAGAGAATAGGTTCACATGCTGTTTTTTGGTGCGTCACCAACTTTGATTGGCTGTGACAGGCAAACGCTTATGAATATTTATTAACAAAGTGATAAGTCTTGAGTGGCCTTGTCTGAAGGTCATGTGTGACAAGTTTGGTGAGAATCGGATGAAATCTCTGACCTGTGAAACTTTTTGAAAGTTTTGACCTTGGTCTATTGGTGGCGCTACAGCGTTTGTGGAAAAGTCTTGTTAATTGGTGGGTGGGGCTATACCTATTGCGTTAATGTACTGAGCAAGTTTCAGCTTGATAGGTCTAAGCATTTTAGAGTTATTTGCATTAATGTTGTTGAAAAATTGATGAATTTTGACCTGTTGGTGGCGCTGGAGTTTTGGGCTCTGGGGTCTGAAAATTGAGGTATGTGGTCATTGGCTTAGGGAGAATAAGTGTACCAAATATCCCAACTTTTTACTGTATGGTTCTTTGGTTACATAGAGAATAGGTTCACATGCTGTTTTTTGGTGCGTCACCAACTTTGATTGGCTGTGACAGGCAAACACTTATGAATATTTATTAACAAAGTGATAAGTCTTGAGTGGCCTTGTCTGAAAGTCATGTGTGACAAGTTTGGTGAGAATCGGATGAAATCTCTGACCTGTGAAACTTTTTGAAAGTTTTGACCTTGGTCTATTGGTGCTGCTACAGCGTTTGTGTAAAAGTCTTGTTAATTGGTGGGTGGGGCTATACCTATTGCGTTAATGTACTGAGCAAGTTTCAGCTTGATAGGTCTAAGCATTTTAGAGTTATTTGCATTAATGTTGTTGAAAAATGGATGAATTTTGACCTGTTGGTGGCGCTGGAGTTTTGGGCTCTGGGGTCTGAAAATTGAGGTATGTGGTCATTGGCTTAGGGAGAATAAGTGTACCAAAAAATCCCAACTTTTTACTGTATGGTTCTTTGGTTACATAGAGAATAGGTTCACATGCTGTTTTTTGGTGCGTTGCCAACTTTGATTGGCTGTGACAGGCAAACGCTTTTGAATATTAATTAACAAACTGATAAGTCTTGAGTGGCCTTGTGTGAAGGTCATGTGTGACAAGTTTGGTAAGAAATGGACAAAATTTGAGACCTGGGTAACTTTTAGAAAAATTCAGCCTGACCTGTTGGTGGCGCTGGAGTTTTGGGGTTTGTTGTCTGTAAATTTAATAGATTCGGGCAAATTTGAAGTTGAATGAGTGTGCCAAATTTCAGAACTCTGGAGTGTATGGTTGGCTGGGAAATGGGCAATGTGTAATAATAATAATAATTAAAGCTGCGAGCAGCAATGTGGGGGCCAAGCTTTGGAAATTTGGAAAGACAACCCCCCCTCCGCCCCTCCCCCTGTGACCACCATAGAGGAGTATTTGTGTGCTTTTGTCTGGGCTTGAGAGAGAGAGAGAGAGATGAAAGCGTTACTGAAAAATTAGCTGACTTTCTGTGATTATAGCGCCCCCCTAATGGTCAAAAGACATGACATGGGAGAGTGGGCGTGTGCAAATGGAACTCACCCCCACGACCACCATAGAGGAGGGTGTGCATGCTTGTGTCTGGGTGAGAGAGCGAGAGAGATGAAAGCATTAATGAAAAATGAGCTGACTTCCTGTGATTCTAGCACCCACCTAGTGGTCAAAAGACATGAAATGGGAGAGTGGGCGTGTGCAAATGGAACCCCCCCCCCCCCACGACCACCATAGAGGAGGGTGTGTGTGCTTGTGTCTGGGTTTGAGAGAGAGAGAGATGAAAGCATTAATGAAAAATGAGCTGACTTCCTGTGATTATAGCGCCCCCCTAGTGGTCAAAAGACATGACATGGGAGAGTGGGCGTGTGCAAATGGAACCCCCCCCCCCTCGACCACCATAGAGGAGAGTGTGTGTGCTTGTGTCTGGGTTTGACACAGAGAGAGAGTGGATGTGAAGAAAATAGGCAAAATTAATTTCTATTTTTTTTTGTTTTTGTGTGTGTGTCCTTGGGATGTGTTCCTAAGTCCACTTACCAAGTTTGGTGTCGATAGGTGAAAGTGTTGTTTATTATAGCGCCCCTAGTGTTCAAACGTCACCAAATTTAGTGTAGGTCCTCCGGATGTGCTCACAAGTCCACATACCAAGTTTGGTGTTGATACGAGAAAGTTTTGCTAATTATAGCGCCCCTAGTGGTCAGAGTGCACCAAATGTATTGTACGTCCTCAGGGTGGGGTCCCAAGTCCATATACCAAGTTTGGTTTCGATACGTGTAAGCATCGCTGAGATATGAGCCTACTTCCTGTTACTATAGCGCCCCCACAGTTGTCAATGGGCACCAAAGTTGTTGAGGCTTCTCTTAATTGGGTTCTGAGCCCATGTTCTAAGTTTGGTCTTGATACGTGAAAGCCTTGCAGAGATATAGGTTCACTTCCTGTGTGGCGGCTTCGCCGCCAATTTGGATTGGCTGTTACAGACAAGCACTTCCGTCAATTGTTCCATAAAGCAATGCAATGATAAGTCATGGTCTGAAGATGGTCTGTGCAAATTTTGGTGAGAATCGGATGAAATCTCCGACCTGTGAAACTTTTTGAAAGTTTTGATCTTGGTCTGTTGGTGGCGCTACAGCGTTTGTGGAAAAATCTTGTTAATTGGTGGGTGGGGCTATGCCTTCTGCGTTAATACACTGAACAAGTTTCAGCTTGATAGGTCTAAGCATTTGAGAGTTATTTGCATTAATGTTGTTAAGAAATTGATGAATTTTGACCTGTTGGTGGCGCTAGAGGTTTGAGGTTAAGAGTCTGTAAATTGGGGAAAGTGGTAATTGGCCATAGAGGAATATGTGTGATAAATTTCAAAACTTTTCACTGTATGGTTCTATGGCTTCCATAGAGATGTAGGTTTAATGTCTGTGTGGCGGCTTCACCGCCGATTTTGATTGGCTGTTAAGGGCAAATAATTGTGTCAATTCTTCCAGAAAGCAATCAGATTAGAAGGCATGGTCTGAAGATGGTGTGTGCAAATTTTGGTGAGAATCGGATGAAATCTCTGACCTGTGAAACTTTTTGAAAGTTTTGACCTTGGTCTATTGGTGGCGCTACAGCGTTTGTGAAAAAGTCTTGTTAATTGGTGGGTGGGGCTATACCTATTGCGTTAATGTACTGAGCAAGTTTCAGCTTGATAGGTCTAAGCATTTTAGAGTTATTTGCATTAATGTTGTTGAAAAATTGATGAATTTTGACCTGTTGGTGGCGCTGGAGTTTTGGGCTCTGGGGTCTGAAAATTGAGGTATGTGGTCATTGGCTTAGGGAGAATAAGTGTACCAAATATCCCAACTTTTTACTGTATGGTTCTTTGGTTACATAGAGAATAGGTTCACATGCTGTTTTTTGGTGCGTCACCAACTTTGATTGGCTGTGACAGGCAAACGCTTATGAATATTTATTAACAAAGTGATAAGTCTTGAGTGGCCTTGTCTGAAGGTCATGTGTGACAAGTTTGGTGAGAATCGGATGAAATCTCTGACCTGTGAAACTTTTTGAAAGTTTTGACCTTGGTCTATTGGTGGCGCTACAGCGTTTGTGGAAAAGTCTTGTTAATTGGTGGGTGGGGCTATACCTATTGCGTTAATGTACTGAGCAAGTTTCAGCTTGATAGGTCTACGCATTTTAGAGTTATTTGCATTAATGTTGTTGAAAAATTGATGAATTTTGACCTGTTGGTGGCGCTGGAGTTTTGGGCTCTGGGGTCTGAAAATTGAGGTATGTGGTCATTGGCTTAGGGAGAATAAGTGTACCAAAAAATCCCAACTTTTTACTGTATGGTTCTTTGGTTACATAGATAATAGGTTCACATGCTGTTTTTTGGTGCGTCACCAACTTTGATTGGCTGTGACAGGCAAACGCTTTTGAATATTTATTAACAAAATGATAAGTCTTGAGTGGCCTTGTCTGAAGGTCATGTGTGACAAGTTTGGTAAGAAATGGACAAAATTTGAGACCTGGGTAACTTTTAGAAAAATTCAGCCTGACCTGTTGGTGGCGCTGGAGTTTTGGGGTTTGTTGTCTGTAAATTTAATAGATTCGGGCAAATTTGAAGTTGAATGAGTGTGCCAAATTTCAGAACTCTGGAGTGTATGGTTGGCTGGGAAATGGGCAATGTGTAATAATAATAATAATTAAAGCTGCGAGCAGCAATGTGGGGGCCAAGCTTTGGAAATTTGGAAAGACAACCCCCCCTCCGCCCCTCCCCCTGTGACCACCATAGAGGAGTATTTGTGTGCTTTTGTCTGGGCTTGAGAGAGAGAGAGAGAGATGAAAGCGTTACTGAAAAATGAGCTGACTTTCTGTGATTATAGCGCCCCCATAGTGGTCAAAAGACATGACATGGGAGAGTGGGCATGTGCAAATGGAACCCCCCCCCCACGACCACCATAGAGGAGGGTGTGTGTGCTTGTGTCTGGGTTAGAGAGCGAGAGATATGAAAGCATTAATGAAAAATGAGCTGACTTCCTGTGATTCTAGCACCCCCCTAGTGGTCAAAAGACATGAAATGGGAGAGTGGCCGTGTGCAAATGGAACCCCTCCCCCCCTACGACCACCATAGAGGAGGGTGTGTGTGCTTGTGTCTGGGTTAGAGAGCGAGAGAGATGAAAGCATTAATGAAAAATGAGCTGACTTCCTGTGATTATAGCGCCCCCCTAGTGGTCAAAAGACATGAAATGGGAGAGTGGGCGCGTGCAAATGGAACCCCCCCCCCACACGACCACCATAGAGGAGGGTGTGTGTGCTTGTGTCTGGGTTTGAGAGAGAGAGAGATGAAAGCATTAATGAAAAATAAGCTGACTTCCTGTGATTATAGCACCCCCCTAGTGGTCAAAAGACATGACATGGGAGAGTGGGCGTGTGCAAATGGAACCCCCCCCCCCCTCGACCACCATAGAGGAGGGTGTGTGTGCTTGTGTCTGGGTTTGAGACAGAGAGAGAGTGGATGTGAAGAAAATAGGCAAAATTAATTTCTATTTTTTTTTGTTTTTGTGTGTGTGTCCTTGGGATGTGTTCCTAAGTCCACTTACCAAGTTTGTTGTCGATAGGTGAAAGTGTTGTTTATTATAGCGCCCCTAGTGTTCAAACGTCACCAAATTTAGTGAAGGTCCTCCGGATGTGCTCACAAGTCCACGTACCAAGTTTGGTGTTGATACGAGAAAGTTTTACTAATTATAGCGCCCCTAGTGGTCAGAGTGCACCAAATGTATTGTACGTCCTCAGGGTGGGGTCCCAAGTCCATATACCAAGTTTGGTTTCGATACGTGTAAGCATCGCTGAGATATGAGCCTACTTCCTGTTACTATAGCGCCCCCACAGTTGTCAATGGGCACCAAAGTTGTTGAGGCTTCTCTTAATTGGGTTCTGAGCCCATGTTCTAAGTTTGGTCTTGATACGTGAAAGCCTTGCAGAGATATAGGTTCACTTCCTGTGTGGCGGCTTCGCCGCCAAATTGGATTGGCTGTTACAGGCGAGCACTTCCGTCAATTGTTCCATAAAGCAATGCAATGATAAGTCATGGTCTGAAGATTGTCTGTGCAAATTTTGGTGAGAATCGGATGAAATCTCTGACCTGTAAAACTTTTTGAAAGTTTTGATCTTGGTCTATTGGTGGCGCTACAGCGTTTGTGGAAAAGTCTTGTTAATTGGTGGGTGGGGCTATACCTATTGCGTTAATGTACTGAGCAAGTTTCAGCTTGATAGGTCTAAGCATTTTAGAGTTATTTGCATTAATGTTGTTGAAAAATTGATGAATTTTGACCTGTTGGTGGCGCTGGAGTTTTGGGCTCTGGGGTCTGAAAATTGAGGTATGTGGTCATTGGCTTAGGGAGAATAAGTGTACCAAATATCCCAACTTTTTACTGTATGGTTCTTTGGTTACATAGAGAATAGGTTCACATGCTGTTTTTTGGTGCGTCACCAACTTTGATTGGCTGTGACAGGCAAACGCTTATGAATATTTATTAACAAAGTGATAAGTCTTGAGTGGCCTTGTCTGAAGGTCATGTGTGACAAGTTTGGTGAGAATCGGATGAAATCTCTGACCTGTGAAACTTTTTGAAAGTTTTGACCTTGGTCTATTGGTGGCGCTACAGCGTTTGTGGAAAAGTCTTGTTAATTGGTGGGTGGGGCTATACCTATTGCGTTAATGTACTGAGCAAGTTTCAGCTTGATAGGTCTACGCATTTTAGAGTTATTTGCATTAATGTTGTTGAAAAATTTATGAATTTTGACCTGTTGGTGGCGCTGGAGTTTTGGGCTCTGGGGTCTGAAAATTGAGGTATGTGGTCATTGGCTTAGGGAGAATAAGTGTACCAAAAAATCCCAACTTTTTACTGTATGGTTCTTTGGTTACATAGATAATAGGTTCACATGCTGTTTTTTGGTGCGTCACCAACTTTGATTGGCTGTGACAGGCAAACGCTTTTGAATATTTATTAACAAAATGATAAGTTTTGAGTGGCCTTGTCTGAAGGTCATGTGTGACAAGTTTGGTAAGAAATGGACAAAATTTGAGACCTGGGTAACTTTTAGAAAAATTCAGCCTGACCTGTTGGTGGCGCTGGAGTTTTGGGGTTTGTTGTCTGTAAATTTAATAGATTCGGGCAAATTTGAAGTTGAATGAGTGTGCCAAATTTCAGAACTCTGGAGTGTATGGTTGGCTGGGAAATGGGCAATGTGTAATAATAATAATAATAATAAGAATACGTACAATCACTATGGGTTGCCTCGCAGCTTCGCTGCTTGGCCCCCAATAATAAGAATACGTACAATCACTATGGGTTGCCTCGCAGCTTCGCTGCTTGGCCCCCAATAATAAGAATACGTACAATCACTAGGGGTTGCCTCGCAGCTTCGCTGCTTGGCCCCCAATAATAATAAGAATACGTACAATCACTATGGGTTGCCTCGCAGCTTCGCTGCTTGGCCCCCAAAAACGATGTAGGAACGATGAATTTTTTTTTTGCGCGAGCGAAATGGTAAACTTTTAAGAAATCATCATCCACATCATAGTATGATGCTGTGTGGGGTTATGGACTTGACAGTTTTGCATGGAATTGGCCATACAGTATATACATACAGTATAAATATTTAAGCAATATAGCACGAGTGGGAGTGGGTTGTTGCTAGATATTCCCACGGGTGTTGTTCGGCCGTAGCCTCGAGGCCCGAGGCCGAGTGGCGCAGGCAACTACACCCGTGGGAATATCCAGCAACAACCCACGATCACAAGTGCTATATTGCTTTTATACAACAATTCTACCACTTGTTTTTTGCGCTAATTTCCCATTATAATGTAAATCGCTAAAACTGTCTTGTTTGTAGAACTAACTTCTCTCCGCCACAAAGTTCTATTACTTGCAGGACAAACTGCCGTTACTAGTTCTAAATGGATGGTTGCTATGGCCAAAGGCCAGTCGTTAGTTCTAAAAGCACGTTGCTATGGCCAAAAGCCAGTCGTTAGTTCTATCTCTCCCGTTGTCAAGCAATGCAGAATATAGCCTAATAAACGTTAGCTCGTATTGCGTCTGGTTAGGACATGCTTTTAGCTTTGAAACATCACTATTTTACTTAGCCTACATGCCATCCAACTAGCTAATATCCACCTCCGTCATATTCTATGTTCTGAGTATCTGTATTTCAGCTTGGATGCAACGTGACAGTTCGTTTTACACTTGACAATTTGACATTGTATCGCGGAGTGATTTATTATTAGCTGTGAAAAGTCAGAGTGGATTATCGTGGGATATTTCAACTCATGGAACGTCTCTCGGCCAATCAGAAACAAAGAAACAGCTTCATAGAACCCAATTGTTGTATAATAAGATTTGACACATTGCAGTTTTTTAATGCTGGGGTTATTTATAAATCAAAGAATTGTGGGTAGATGTGGGTGAACTGTGCAACATGCAGTTTGTGGACAAGAGGCAGACGTAACAGACAGATATTTGTGTTTGAAGGGGTGGTGTGTCTGTGTGTGTGTGTAAGTGTGTGTGTGTGTGTGTGTGTGTGTTTATGTGAAAGTCTTCGTTGCTAGTCAACTCAGCGACATGCAGTTTGTGGACAAGAGGCAGATGTAACGGACTGACGTTTCTGTTTGAAAGAGTTGTTTGTGTGTGTGTGTGTGTGTGTGTGTGTGTGTGTCTTTGTTGCCGGTGTACAGTATTTCTGAATATGAATGCTGTCTGGACAGGAAATGGCATAGCTTTTATCACATGCAACCAATCCAAAATCGATTTCATATTCAGAAACGTTAACCAGTAACAGCCTGGTTGCTTTGACATATCAAAACCAAATTTTATCCTATTACATCATTTGAACAGGTGAGTTGTCCTGTTTATTTTACCATCCATTTGAGGCTATAACACATTGCAACTTATTCAACAGTGAGTAAACTGCGGATGTTCCCGCATAACAGGATAGCTATACTCCTAACATTACTCGTATTTGTTCTAGAAACATGCCTAGTTCCTTAGGCTCCTTCCTTCTTTCACTGGTTACGTGTTTCATGCTGGCTACACGTGAACAACTCATACATAATTCAACAGAAGGTCTACAGACCTTAGAGGTGTACATTTCATTTCCATACATCAAAGCATTCGCCCATGGCAGCCAATCAAATTCGATGGCGAAGCCTCCAAACAGGAAGTGAGGTCAAATCTCGGAAACGCTTTGAGGTGTCAAGACCATATTTGGTGGGATGATTTTGGACACAATCCAAAGTAGCCTTAGTAAATTTGGTGTAATTTGGCCACTAGGGGGTGTCGCAATTAGCAAAAATGCATTTTGTCTCATATCTCTTCATAAAGGTAGGAGCAGGCTTCACTCAAGACTTATAACTTTTTTAGAGTGCTGACCAAAGTATAGACTATCATGGAAACAAGAGATAGGCCGCACTATGCATAAACAATCATTTATTCACACAGACGCGTTTCGGCGCTCTGCCTTCCTCAGTGTGTATGTTACAATAGTGGACAGAAGTCTTAAATACCCACACCCATTACAGATCATTCCCTCATCAACCAATAGTAGCAAAATGACAATAATTATTCATCATAATTTAACAATTATGTGATCAGGCCAACACATTACACCAATTAAAAGCTATACACAAAAAATGCAACAAAAAACAACTTAATATCAATTCTTCATTCATTCCATTGGGAATACAAGTGTTCAAATTGAAGATATACCAAGCCTCGCGCTGAAGGAGGCGGTTCTCGCGGTCCCCCCCTCTTGGAGAACGATTCACAATTTCCAAGCCCATAAACCTGAGAGCATTTACATCATGACCCACTGCATTAAAGTGTCTGGCAACTGACGATTTTTCATCCTTTCTTCTAATTGCACTTTTATGTTCAAAAATCCTAGTTTTTAAATGGCGTTTTGTCTTACCCACGTAATGTAACCCACAGGGACATGTCAACAAATACACAACAAATGTTGATAAGCAGGTGATGCGGCCTCGCACTTTGTATGTTCTGTTGTCTACGGGATGAGTGAAACTTTTCTCGGTCATCATGCTGTTACATGCTGCACAATTTAAGCACCTAACATTCCCGTGAGATACTTTAAATGGAAACGGTGAAGACATCGCTGCAGGGAGATATGACCGAACTAACTGGTCCCTCAGATTGGGCGCTCTCTTATAGCAAGTGCGTGGGGGGTCTTGGAACTCTTGGCCAATATTCGGGTCACTACTTAGGATGTGCCAGTGTCGGTTAACAATACCTTTAAGTGTGTTTGATATTTGTCCATAGGTGGACACAAGGGTTACTGGTGTTTTACGTGTCTGTCCATGTGCGCGATTGGTCAGCAAATCAGACCGTTGGATAATACGCACACGCTCCAAAGTCTCCTGCAATAGTGTGGGATCATATCCCCTGTCCAAGAACCTCTGACACATCTCCCCAGCCTGTCTCTCAAACGCTTGTTCACTGTCACAAATGCGACGCACCCGCAAGAGTTGACTATACGGTAGACTACGTTTAAGTGAAGGTGGATGAAAGCTTCGATAATTCAAATAGGCATTACGGTCTGTTTCCTTTCGATAAATCTCAGTGCATAATGAGTTCGCACCCCTCTTCACCAATACATCCAGAAAAGGCATAACATTGGCATCACAGTTCAAAGTGAATTTAAGCGAAGTGAGTCTGCTGTTCACATAATCATTAAAAGCGTCTAATTCATCCCTGGAGCCTTGCCATATAAAAAAGATGTCATCAATGTACCTATACCATACTTTTAAATGATGCTTGAACAAGTTGTTAGAGTAAATGAAATCTTCTTCAAATTTCCCCATAAACAGATTGGCATAGTTTGGTGCCATGGGTGAACCCATTGCAGTCCCCTGGATCTGCAAGAAATACTTGTTCTGAAACATGAAATAGTCTCATATCTCTTTACATCTTTGGGATGACATCCACATTTTTACATTGGAGGTGCTCTGGGACATACCACTGATGAACCTAGGCAACCCGTCACATCAGTGTAAAAATTTGGCAATCGAGGGTAACGCCGCCAAACTCGAAGCAGCTTTGCGTCTTGGCCAAACTTTAGCGTTTTGACCTGAGGGCGAGCGGTCGCGTCTCCTGCCGGAGCGCTTTCGCGGCGCGTCAGAGCAAGCACACTTCGCACTTTCCCACCGGGAAATGCATTCTAGTCTGTGGTTGTTTGTTTCATTATGACATACAGCACGTTTGAGTTATCTGTTCATGTATTTGTGTTGATTTGTGTTGTTTGAGGTAAAAACGTTGGAAGAGTTATTGAACAAACCTTAAGCAAACTTGACTTTCAACTAAAATGCTCTAAAAGTGAATGTGGCTAGTTAGTGTGCTTGCAAAAGCACACTATTGTTATCCGTGCGTTTCATATACTTATTTATCTCAAGTCCAACTTTTGTCTCCCTATCTTGTCCTAGGGATTTAGAGCTAGAGACGTCGTTTCACTTCTCACGCGTGCGTCCTGATGCGAGGATGGTGGCTTGTATACAGCTTTTTGATACGCCTTGTCGTTCTCCCGTTATTCCAGTTTTTCCGGTCGATTTTTCCCCATAGGAATGAATGGAAAAGCGACTTTTGAGCGCTGATGCCCACACATTTTTCCACCTGTAGCCCAAACCGTAAGACATAAAGTCATGAAATTTGGTATGCTGATAGAGGAGACTCATCTGATTGACACCACCAGGTTTCATGCTCGCCACTCTCACGCTCTAGCGCCACCAACTGGTCAAAGATGGAAAATACGTTCATGCCCGTAACTTTTGATCCGTATGGCCGATTTTGATAAAACTTATACCATTGGAATCCTCTGACTCAGCCGATTCCAACGCACCATATGACGTCATTTTCCGCCATGATGGATTTTCCGCCATTTTGAATTTTGTCCAAAGTCAAAGTAAAGCTACTCTGGCCGCATAGTTTATCCGATCGTCATGAAACTTGGCACGCGTGATCTACAGACCAAGGCGGATCAACCGCCTTGATTTCGCCTTCATACGTCCAAGCGTTCGCCTGTGACAACCAATTAAATTCAGCGAGCGAAGCCGCCAAACAGGAAGTGGGCCTATCTTGGAAATGCTGTGACGTATGAAAGCCATATTTGGTGGGATGACTTAAGACCCCATCCAAAGCACCCTCAATAAATTTGGTGTTATTTGGTCTGTCGATGGCTCTATAATTAGCAAAAACGTGTGTGTTGGTGAATGTATACTATTATTCGGAATAGCTCATCTTAAATTGCTTAGGTCATGCAGAAATGACATTTCAGAGTGATTTAAGATACAATGTTGATATTTAAAAAAAAAAAATCAGATCAAGGCCATTCTTGTAAAACATATTGGTGTAATTATCACAGTATTATTGAATTTACCATGCATTGTCGTACTGTCATTATGATACAATAGTAGACTTCTCCTGTTCAACTGTCATTGGATGACAGAGATGGTCCGCAACGGTACAATGACCGTGTGATTCTAGGATGGTCCGCAACGCGGTGTCTCATCCTGAGACCAATTATATCTGAGCAATGCCATGGTCCCGAAGGACAAGTACGGACTTACGCGCTGTTAATTGATGTATGTGTTCATTTGGTATATATACTCGACAATCACCCGATGTTTCATACTGACGGTGTGTTTTGGATGATTTGTATTGACCTGAGCATTCTGGGTAAACTTCACTCCCGTCGGCGAAAGTCGGCGAAATACCGGAAGTAGAGCGGTCGCCCTGTCTGCGGTGTGCATGAAGCAACAAGGATTTTAATTAGAATGTAATCGCAGTTACACTTTCAACATAAAGTGTGTATATTTAGACTTCAAATTTCGGAATTTGAGAGGTCTACTTATGAGGGTAGGCTAAACTAACTGCAGTTCAAATAGTTGCATGGTTTTAACTTTACCAAGGCAAGGCTGTTTTAATACTGAATTGCAACTGCTGTTATGAAGACAGTTTGGAGCCTGGCAGACGTGAAGGCAGTGAAAGGTAATTAAATGCATTATTGCATTATTTTCAATAACTACTCCTCCTGATTGATTGTCATTGACACCGTAAGGGTATGGCTTACGAAGAGAGGGAGAAAGTAAGCTGTGTATGGCAGGTGCTTGTGGTAGCTAGCTAGGCAGTGCTATTCCATGTAAACTGCAGTGGTGGACTGCGTGATCGCTGGTCAGGCCACCCCAAAGAGTATACACTAATCCAGCGCGAACTTTATGGGCGCTGCCATCTTGAATATCGCCATTACTGCGTGCCTGCGAGTGTGACGAGTGACACTTGCCTGTGCTTTTCAATGAAAGCATCCTGTCAGAGAATGTCTAACAAGAGATCCCGCTCATGAAAGAAAATGTCAGGTGAAAGGGAACATTGGATCAATGATGTCAGACTGTGCCAAAACTTACCAATGAAGGTAATTTATTAACAACATAAGGTATTAAGACGTGTATTAATGACAGCTAACCTCTGCAACAGCCGCCTATGGAACCAACGGGCTAATTTCTTAGCAGCCAGTCACGCAGTAATGGCGGTTTTGTGTTACTTCCGTGTTTCGCTGGATTAGTGTATAGAAGTACCGATACAACACTCAATGCGATCGCTACCATAGCAGGACTTTTTCTGCTTGGCTTTTGTTATGAAGCCTTTGACTTGACCTGTCATCGATGCTGCCCCGTCAGTGCAAACTACGCATATCCCTGCTAACTTAACTGGAAAGCTATACCGGACGCGTAACTGAAGCGTTACGTTCGCGACGCGTACAATTCATTTTAGAAGTCTATTTTCCGTCTCTATGCCACATCTGTTGTAGCTAGTGGAAGCTAATTGAACACTTCAGTTCAGCACCTGTAGCTCTCCTGTACGCTCATGGTTTGTAAAGCAGGCAACAATTCTGTGAATATCTCTCCGGTAGTAGCATTGTGCAGTTCTTTGCCAAATAAAATGATCTGAAATCTCATCATCCACGTATCTCACGTTAGCGATCAGCTGGCAAGGCCATTTCTTATGCAGCATCTGGCCCTAGCATCACTTTAACCATTTGCAGGCTAGAACGAGCGACTCTGTTTAATTGTGTGGCTTTTTAAATTTAGCAAGCAAATCTGAAAAACGAGCCACACGCACGATAGAAAGCATAGGTTCAGCATTCGGTGTCTATTTGTTCTGGTGCGGCACATTCCGAGGTCCATGTGGAAGCGAATGCTCTCTTTAAAAACATGATCATTGCGTGTACATGCATTCTGCCGTCTGCTGTCAATACAGAACAACAAACAAACGAACTTAATGTTAACAAAGTTGTACATTACGCCCTGAAGTACAGTACACTAGCCTATTGTTGTTTGTGCTGCAAAGAAAACTTTAATTGATATAATTGCAATATAATTATTATGGCTAAAAAAAAAAGTTATGAAATGAACAAGGCCTGGACCATTATGCGGCACCCCTGAGCATGCGTCACTTTCAAAACCCCTGATGTAAGCTGTGTTGATAGACAGCAATTTCATGCAAGTAATTGTATGCTTTTTTATTATTATTTATTTATTTATTTCGTTTTACGGATAAGGAAAAATGAACATGAATGCAAACTAATGGAATTAATGAACAACTGTCTGGAATAGCAGTTCTACATCCTGAAGCTTCATTCAATATTCAAGAAGTTAGTTATCTGCATAAGCCTTGTTAGGACACAATTGCCAGGGCAGAATAGTAAACATTGAATTCATTTAGGCTAAGGGTGGTATAGGTGTATTATTACCACACAGTTACTATTAAGAACTACAAAATCATTAATTAAGATTTCATTGAAAGTGAGAGGTTGAACTTTTAAAAAGGGGTTTAAAAACAATTTTTGTACTTTCATTTTATTATGTCATACTGAACTGAATTCTAAGAGTTAAAAACAACAAAGGATACAATAAATGTTTTGTCATGGTTCCATAGTAGGCCTATTTCATTTAGGATAAGCTATATCAAAGCAGGTCGAAGTAACTGTAGTCATTTGACATTTCTGAGGATTTACATATTTCCACCAGGGCAGTGGTATAGAAACCACACTAGTTAATCACGCTATCAACAACTTCTTACCTTTTCTTCTGTTATTACTATTCTTTAACTTTATGGTAGACAGTGAGTCCAGCAAATTGAGAACCTAGGATCCTGTTTATGTTTATGAATGTGACTCCAGTATATGTTGAGACATAAGGGTGGAAAAAGGGGTTACATTTATATAATGCAAATGATTATGTTAACAATGTCATCAAACAAGAAGAGAGAAATGGTAAACTTTAACGAAATCATCATCCACATCATAGTTTGATGCTGTGTGGGGTTATGGACTTGACAGTTTTGCATGGAATTGCCCATACAGTATATCCATATATATATATATTAAGATTTGACACATTGCAGTTTTTTTAATGCTGGGGTTATTTATAAATCAAAGAATTGTGGGTAGATGTGGATGAACTGTGCAACATGCAGTTTGTGGACAAGAGGCAGACATAACAGACAGATATTTGTCAAAGAAGATGTAGGTCAGAGGGCTTCGGCGTTCTGTTTAGTAGTGCGAAGGTGCTCTTTTGTTGAACGTAAGTTAGTTGAGAAGTTTTGAAGAAATCCAAGGCACTCTTCGTCTTCATGAAAAAGCTTTTAATTAGATTAGAGCTAGTTCATAATTGAACAATTTGCCAACATGTTTCGGCCTGCAGTGGCCTTCATCAGGACTTCTAAAAGAAGTTCAAACTTCCCCCCACTTCCCTATATGCTTTTCACGTCATGATTTGGTGCGCGTCTCCAGTCCGTGCGCGCCGGTAACGTGCGCGCCATCGGGTCTCTCCAGTTACTCCTTGCGCATGTACCCAAAACAAACATGGTGGAAATCTTTTTGCCCTCACAGCAAATATTACAGACAACAAATTCAGAGTAAATCAACATAGACATATACATACTAATCAAAGGAACCCAACCATGTCTATACAGTCATTTAAGCCAGGGTGTGTCATAGCATTCAGATTATAAATCCACCGGCTCTCCTTCTGGTTGAGTAGTTTCTGCCTGTCCCCTCTTCTTGTGTTTACTGGGATGTGATCGATGCCAATTGCAGTGAATGTAACAGGTGCATTGGCGTGTGTGTCTGTGAAGTGTTTGACCATGGCATAGTCACAATTGTTTTGGGTACATGCGCAAGTAGTAACTGGAGAGACCCGATGGCGCGCACGTTACCGGCGCGCACGGACTGGAGACGCGCACCAAATCATGACGTGAAAAGCATATGGGGAAGTGGGGGGGAAGTTTGAACTTCTTTTAAAAGCCCTGATGAAGGCCACTGCAGGCCGAAACATGTTGGCAAACTGTTCAATTATGAACTAGCTCTAATTTAATTAAAAGCTTTTTAATGAAGACGAAGAGTGCCTTGGATTTCTTCAAAACTTCTCAGACAGATATTTGTGTTTGAGGGGGTGGTGTGTATGTGTGTGTGTGTGTGTGTGTGTGTGTGTGTGTGTTTGTGTGAAAGTCTTCGTTGCTGGTGCTGTTGTGGGTTAACTCAGCAACATGCCGTTTGTGGACAAGAGGCAGATGTAACGGACTGACGTTTCTGTTTGAAAGAGTTAACACATTGCAACTTATTCAACAGTGAGTAAACTGCGGATGTTCCCGCAAAACAGAATAGCTATACTCCTAACATTACTCGTATTTGTTCTAGAAACATGCCTAGTTCCTTAGGCTCCCTCCTTCCTTCAGTGGTTACGTGTTTCATGCTGGCTACACGTGAACAACTCATACTTAATTCAACATAAGGTCTACAGACCTTAGAGGTGTACATTTCATTTCCATACATCAAAGCGTTCGCCCGTGGCAGCCAATCAAATTCGATGGCGAAGCCTCCAAACAGGAAGTGAGGTCAAATCTCGGAAACGCTTTGAGGTGTCAAGACCATATTTGGCGGGATGATTTTGGACACCATCCAAAGTAGTCTCGGTAAATTTGGTGTAATTTGGCCACTAGGGGGCGCCGCTATTGGCAAAAATGCATTTTGGCTCATATCTCTACGTGTTTGGGATGACATCTACATTTTTACATTGGAGGTGCTCTGGGACATACCACTGGTGAACCTAGGCAACCCGTCACGTCAGTGTAAGAATTCGGCAATCGAGGGCAACTCCGCCAAACTCGAAGCAGCTTCGCGTCTTGGCCAAACTTTGGCGCTTTGACCTGAGGGCGAGCGGTCGCATCTCCTGCCGGGGTGCTGTCGCGGCGCGTCGGAGCAAGCACACTTCGCACTTCCCACCGGGGAAATGCTATCTAGTTCTAATTCACTCCCCAAATTCATATTCATTTAATAGGTAGCCTATATGTTCGCGCCGCCGAAAATGATCGGACCTGGTCACCTGGAACAAAGAGCCTAACAGTCTGGTTTCAATGACACAGTAGCCAGGATTTCATGCCGCATTTTACAGGCTACCGTGGCTACTTTCTAAAACAACTTTCATTCATTTAGGGAGAAGCATCTTATAGGGTCTAGGCTAGCTACCTCGGAGGGAGGGAGATAGAGAGAGCTATGCTGAGCAGGCATAGGCGTGAGAAGTAGCATAATTTAAAATAATGAGTGAATGATATTCTCCTTTATGTGTAGGCTATGTTTGCGATGTCTGCTGAAAAAAAGCTATAGGCCTATTCTTTCTAAGCTAACTTCTATGTGAATTCGAGATTCAGCATTGAGACACACATTTTCACGTGCCTGATAAGCAAGGCTGTAGCTCACTGGTTAGAGTTTCGGCCTGAGGACCCAAGGGATGTTGGTTCGATTCCCAACCTATTCATGACGGAAGTCCTTTTGAACAAGGCATCAATAAAGTAGGCTATATTCTATTCTTTTCTATTCACCAGAGACGGTTGAAAAAGGGTATTTAAGTAGCCTATCTTTGTATTCACATAACTACACGCACACTGGCAAATTCGAACATTCTGAAACGCGCATATGCGATGAAACATTGCGCATTCTTCCACGAGTTGCCTAAACAGTCAGCCTACAGACTAGTAGGCCTATGCAGGGACAGATAGATGGGGTGGGGGTGGGGAGGCAGTTCATTGTCCTCAATATCTCGGTGATGTCTGTAGCCTAGCCTTGACGAGTGTATGGGGGAGGGGGGATGATCGGTTTCAAATAGGCTGCAATGGATAGTGTTATGTATAGACCCCGAAGCCATTTGCTTTGAGAACGGCTGGCTGATGAAGTTGTTGGCTGGCTAGCTGGCTCAGCCAAAACCTTAATGCAGCCGCCACAGTTTTCATGACTGATAATGGTTTTAGTTGCCACTTCATGTCTACAGATGTGTATATTGTATTAGATATCAACACACAATGTTATTGTATTGTTTTGGACAACGTTCTGCACGTTTCACTTCAATGTAGACTGCATGCGTTCATTGCGTTGTGAATGCGCAGCAATCTCTGGAAAGGAAACGGTGGAAGTCGCAGCAGTAGCCTAATAGCCTATCACGTTCAATACTGTAAATCCATCTGTTCCAGAATATTCATATCATCAATCTTTGGTTTTGGTGTTTGTGCAACCGGGCCCTGACGATTTAACAAAAGTCTGAGTAACGTAGGAATTAGGAAAGTATGTAGGCCTAAGGTGAGATCAAAATCAGGCTACTTTGTTTCCTTCTTTTCCCCATGTCATTTTCATTGGGCGTCAACTCGCTGTGAGTCCTGTGTATCGTAGCAACGAGCACATACTGATGTGGTGTGTCCAGTGGGAAAATCTCATGCAGGCCTAGTTTCTAAGCTATCGTTTATTTTTTCGCGTGTCACTATGATATAATTATTTTTAGATGCAAAAAGTCTAACTGGCTTAGTCAAAGTTTGTCAGATGGCGGCAGAAAATGATTGGCTGGCGAAATTATTTTTCGTTAATGGTAGGCCTAAACATATTGTGATTCATCCGTTTATTTCAGATAGGTTGTTATTAAAAACCATTAACAAAAAATAATTGTTCATCGACGTTGAAAAACGGTCAGTAAATTAAATTGATATAAGATTCTGTATTTCGCTCCTGCCAAGATATGAACACGGGTCTCTGGCGTTGCAGACAAGGGTGTTAACGCTGCGCCACTTGACTTTGTACGGAAATTGCGTTAGGATAGGTATTTGACTTGACGTAACTCAGTCAGTTCAGCAAATATGTAAGAAAATGCTTATACATTAGTCTGAGCTTTAAAAGATAGCCTACAAATAGAAGGTAAGATATACAACTATGAATGTACGTAGTCATACGCGCCCTACGTACATAAATAGGCTACGACGAAAATATGTTTTACACCTGTAGGCCTGTCGCAACGTTTTCAAAACAAACTCGCATTTTACCACTGTAAATCGCCTCCATAGACTATGCCATGTAAATGAAAAATAGTTATTAAAATAAAGCACATATATAATAGGCTACATATTGCACATATATAAACGATATGTTTTATGGTAAAATATTATTCTCATGCCCGACTGACAGGAAATCCTTGCGACATCTGCTGTGAGAAAAGAGAATAGCAGCCTGGACAAAAATGGCCGAACGCGAGACAACATAGTGTTGTCACATAAGTGAGCGCAAAATAGCTCTAAACTAGCTTGTACCGGTGTGCTTTTGATCATGTAAAAATTCTGGGTGACAAAACACGCGTATTTAGGAAAAGTCGTGAACGTAGGGTCCTGGAATTTAATCGAGTGAAAAGATTTATTTTTTTTTGTAATCGCTGCGGTCAAATGACCGCAGCCCGGCAGTTCTAGGTATATCTAGGTCAAACCCACACGGCGCTTCTAGGAATACGCGTCAGCGGTCAAATGACCGGCGCTTGGCGCTTCTAGTGTTAAACTGTGCCCTGTAGGAAGGAATATTCCAGATGAATAGAACGTTTCTTTGAAAGATTTCAGCATGCCAATCATCATTGCTTTTGTAGAATGACACATGCCAGTTAAGGAGCAATTCATCTTTTATTTACATAGCCTTTGATATACTGATGAAGTTCTCTGTTAAAGTTGTCTGAATTCGCTCCACCGTTTACACCATATATTGTTCAAAATGAATGAATTCTTCATCACAGAATCTCGTTGTAGCCTATGCTACGTCTATTTTTACATAACTCAAGACGGCAACATAGCGGTCTTGTAGTGATAACGTTTGCAATATTAGAAGAAAACACTGCCACACTGCTATACTAATTCACTCGTTTTGAATATAATTGTCAAAGTTTAACTATACCAGCTGTGACACCCCTGTCCTCTGACATGTCAGACGCACCTGCGATTGCACACACTTTCAGTTTAGAATGGCGTGACTGAGGGATGAGAACCGCGAACACAAGTTGCAAAATAAAAGTGTGTTTGTTTATTTTCGGAATAGACGCATATTTTCCCTTTGGGATCTGCAATAGCACGGTCTCTACCGAAATTAATTGACTACTTAGTTGTACTAAGACCTTGTGAATTATATCTATGGCTGTGGCTCTGTAGCGCAGAATCAACTTCACTGACACACACTGACGAAATGCGAGATCAAACGAAATCCCTAGTTTAGAGCATGGAATCGTACCAGCCTACTAGGAGGTCAAAATGCGTACATGTTGGGAGGTCTGCATGCTAAGCAGGCATGGACTGGCCATAGGGCATACCGGGCAATGCCCGGTGGGCCGACGCATATTTGGGCCGAGGCTGTCTATTTAATAATAATAAAAAAAATATTAGGCTCATTTATATAAGGTACGGCCACAACGGTAGCGAATCGCGGCCCATTGGTTGACTGCCTTAATGGACATTGGGCTAGTCCAATGAAATCTCAGGGCCCTCCCTATCTCCCTCCCGGCCTCATCTCCCTCTTGACTGGAGTTCGACCGGAGTTTGAGACCGTCCGTATATGAAAATGTACGAAGACAAACCACAAAAGCGCAAGGGGGGCGCAGAGAAGTTGCGAGATAAAAGGCTAAAGCCTACAAGTGGATGCAGCAAAAATGTGCTAAAATTACAGAAATGTTTGCCACCACAAGTTCAAACAGGGCCGTCGACATAGCAGCAGTGCAGAAGCAGCACCGAGTGCACAGGCTTCAGAGAGGCACATGCGAGTGTGCAACAGAGTTACACAGAGGAATGAGTAGCTATTCAAATTGATTCGGAGGAGGAGGAAGAGGTGAGAGACGTGACCCAGCAGGGACAGATTGAGGAGGAGGTCAGAATAGCTACTGTGAGGCAGGTAAGAAGGAGCCTAAATGTTGGCTGAACTTTTTGGGCGCACAACGAACAATTAAAAGTTTGAAATCTGCGACTGCTTCTTCCCCTTGCTTCTTTTAGATGTATTAACCTGCCTACTATGTAGGATTCAGCACCCAGTTAAGCAAAACAAAGTTTTATAGTGTGAGCGCGTCTTTTTGTGTGGTTTCTGTGTAGGCCTACCCCCCCGCATTTGAATTGCGATACCCATTAAATTAACGAGTTGTCGGCTCGCCATCAACCTTCTGAAATCTTAAGACAGTCACGATTGGTCGAAATTGTTATCAATCTTGACGCAGTACAACAAGCAAACTATCACATTTCTTTCCGTCAAGCAGACACCCATACACACTGACATGCAGTCAGACGCATGGAATGAAACAGGAATGGTGATAGCCCATGGAATTAACAATGAAAATGTTTTGGGATGTGTAGCCTATACATCTTCACTAAATAGTATCAAGGTGAATTGTTGGCTAAAACTGTGCAAATGCTCAACATAAATTATAGCAGGTTTTATTTAGTGAAGCATTTAATAGCATGAGTTTTGTGCACAACCTCATCCTTGCTGGTTTAAAGGTCACTCTAGTGTGTGTGTGTGTGTGTGTGTGTGTGTGTGTGTGTGTGTGTGTGTGTGAGAGAGAGAGAGAGAGAGAGAGTACAATAATAATTAATATTTTTTTAGCAAGGGTAGGCTAGCCTACTCGCTTCCATGCAGGCTACTGCGGTTTACTTAAATATTTTTTACAAACAAAACAGTGTGCACATATGTTTTATCGTGTAAATTATCATGGTGGGCCACTATGGGCAAAAATGCCCGGGCCGTTTTTTGGTCCCAGTCCAGCCCTGATGCTAAGTACTTGCATATCAACGTGAACGATACATCCCACTCCCAATACACATGACCGAAGGTTACGTTCACTTACTTTTGTTGTCATTCACGCACACAACTTCAACTTAAGGTAAGTGGCAGTCTCACTCTATTAATATCTGTAAAGCTAACGTCATGAACTTCACCAACACTGTGGTAATACTACAAGATCTAACGTCTCTAATGAACTAAAGGGGCATTCACATACGTCGCTACTCGCACATCGCTCCTCGCTTTCGTTAACTGTCAATCATCTCTATTCTACATTCTGATTTGGTACTCGCTTCACTCGCATCGCTGGAAGTTAAAATTATTTTAACTTTGTACCCGCCCACATCGCATCGCTAGTCCTCGCATCGCCTGTCCTGGCCACATTCAGCTAGAACACATTCACTTTACATTGACAGTTCTCGCTCAGAGATGGGCGAGTAGCGACGTATGTGAATGCAGCTTAACACGAGGCTGCACGAGAGGGCGTCACTAGGCAACCACACCTCAACAAAAGAAGAGTAGCCTACAGAGATGCTAGACTAGCCTACTACTACGTCCTTACAGTAGAAACGCTAAACAGTAGATTCTTTAGCTAAACACATGAAGTATTATAATTTCAGAGAACACTTACAGTATATTACTTCATGGAAATCATGTCAAGAGCAAGTTTAAGTGTATTAGCAAACCTCTTGCATACCAGTGTGAATTAACGATGTTCACATCAAACTTTTTGACTTTTTGTCAATGATCGCATCTCTGAATGTCGAGGGCTGGATTACTCAGGATAACTGCAGGAATTGTCTAAGAGTAAATTAATTATCTATTTTTTTGTGCACAGCCGTCTGCTCATCATCACAACAGAAAACGAAACTTAAAATCCTCACGCACACCGCAGACAGGGCGACCGCTCTACTTCCGGTATTTCGCCGATTTTGGGAGTGAAGTTTACCCAGAATGCTCAGGTCAATACAAATCATCCAAAACACACCGTCAGTATGAAACATCGTGTGATTGTCGAGTATATATACCAAATGAACACACACAACATCTAACAGCACATAAGTCCGTACTTGCCCCTCGGGGCCATGGCATTGCTAAGATCTAACAGTCTCAGGATGAGACACCCCGATGCGGACCATCCTAGACCACACCTACATGGTACCGTTGCGAACCATCTCTGTCATCCAATGGCAGATTGAGCAGCAGAAGTCTACTATCGTACCATAGTGGGAGTATGAAAAGACATGGCAGAACTCTATAGTACTGTGATAATTACACCAATAAGTGTTTACAAGAATGGCCTTGATTTGATTTTTTTTAAAAAATATCAACATTGTATCTTAAATCACTCTGAAATGTCATTTCTGCATGACCTAAGCAATTTAAGATGAGCTATTCCGAATAATAGTATACATTCACCAACACACACGTTTTTGCTAATTATAGAGCCATCGACAGACCAAATAACATCAAATTTATTGAGGGTGCTTTGGATGGGGTCTCATGTCATCTCACCAAATATGGCTTTCATACGTCACAGAATTTCCAAGATAGGCCCACTTCCTGTTTGGCGGCTTCGCTCGCTGAATTTAATTGGTTATCACAGGCGAACGCTTGGACCTATGAAGGCGAAATCAAGGCGGTTGATCCGCCTTGGTCTGTAGATCATGTGTGCCAAGTTTCATGACGATCGGATAAACTATGCGGCCAGGGTAGCTTTACTTTGACTTTGGACAAAATTCAAAATGGCGGAAAATCCATCATGGCGGAAAATGACATCATATGGTGCGTTGGAATCGGCTGAGTCAGAGGATTCCAATGGTATGAGTTTTATCAAAATCGGCCATACGGATCAAAAGTTACGGGCATGAACGTGTTTTCCATCTTTGACCAGTTGGTGGCGCTAGAGCGTGAGAGTGGCGAGCATGAAACCTGGTGGTGTCAATCAGGGTAGTCTCCTCTATCAGCATACCAAATTTCATGACTTTATGTCTTACGGTTTGGGCTACAGGTGGAAAAATGTGTGGGCATCAGCGCTCAAAAGTCGCTTTTCCATTCATTCCTATGGGGAAAAAAAGCTGTATACAAGCCACCATCCTCGCATCAGGACGCACGCGTGAGAAGTGGAACGGCGTCTCTAGCTCTAAATCCCTAGGACAAGATAGGGAGACAAAAGTTTGACTTAAGATAAATAACTAGAATGCATTTCCCGGTGGGAAAGTGCGAAGTGTGCTTGCTCCGACGCGCCGCGAAAGCGCTCCGGCAGGAGACGCGACCGCTCGCCCTCAGGTCAAAACGCTAAAGTTTGGCCAAGACGCAAAGCTGCTTCGAGTTTGGCGGCGTTACCCTCGATTGCCAAATTCTTACACTGACGTGACGGGTTGCCTAGGTTCATCAGTGGTATGTCCCAGAGCACCTCCAATGTAAAAATGTGGATGTCATCCCAAAGATGTAAAGAGATATGAGACAAAATGCATTTTTGCTAATTGCGACGCCCCCTAGTGGCCAAATTACACCAAATTTACTAAGGCTACTTTGGATTGTGTCCAAAATCGTCCCACCAAATATGGTCTTGACACCTCAAAGCGTTTCCGAGATTTGACCTCACTTCCTGTTTGGAGGCTTCGCCATCGAATTTGATTGGCTGCCATGGGCGAATGCTTTGATGTATGGAAATGAAATGTACACCTCTAAGGTCTGTAGACCTTGTGTTGAATTATGTATGAGTTGTTCACGTGTAGCCAGCATGAAACACGTAACCAGTGAAAGAAGGAAGGAGCCTAAGGAACTAGGCATGTTTCTAGAACAAATACGAGTAATGTTAGGAGTATTGCGGGAACATCTGCTGTTTACTCACTGTTGAGTAAGTTGCAATGTGTTATAGCCTCAAATTGATGGTAGAATAAATAGGACGACTCACCTGTTCAAATGGTGTAATAGGATCAAATTTGGTGTTGATATGTCAAAGCAACCAGGCTGTTACTGGTTAACGTGTCTGAATATGAATTAGGGATGGCGAAAACTACAAATTTTCTTGACCGACCACCGAGGCTCATTAGCCGGTTGAAACCGGTTAACCGGTTCGTTTAAAATAAATTATGCTATTTGAAATAACAGCCACGCAATTTCCCAACTCTCATCTCTCTGTCCCCCGCTCATAGGCTACACACAGCCCCGGCGCCGCCCTTTCACTCACGTCACTTTTTTAAATCCCCTACAGTGCCAGTTTAGTTTGAGGAAGTGCTAACAATAATAACGAAAGATGATCATTACCTTATCTGTTACCATTGATGACCCTTCCTGAAATGTAGATGTAATGTCTTTCCAAATCTAAGCCCATCTTATGCGGAAAGTTGCCTAGACTGCAACACGATAAAACCAATGGATAAAACAGCGCACTTCCAGATTGCAAAAGACGCACCGGCCACCGCTGTGACCTCGTGCCAAATGTTTTTATTGGTTTATTACGTAGCCTAGCCTACAAGCAGGCGAGTTATGAAAAATTGAGTGTGAGGGATAATTTGTTAACTTCACGAAAAAAAGATCTTCTTGGAATGAGATGGCTAGCTGTAGTAACGTTTAGTCCACTGTCTTTAGGCTAATTTAAAGATGCCTCTCTTTTTTTTTTGTTAACCGACTAGCGACAACTTTGGTCGGTTAACGTGGATACGGTCAACCATCGGTCAAACAGTCACCGGTTAACATCCCTAATATGAAATCGATTTTGGATTGGTTGCATGTGATAAAAGCTATGCCATTTCCTGTCCATATTCAGATTCAGAAATACTGTACACCGGCAACAAGGCACACACACACACAGACACACACACACACACACACACACACACACACACACACATATACATATATATATATGTATATACTGTATGAGCAATTCCATGCAAAACTGTCAAGTCCATAACCCCACACAGCATCAAACTATGATGTGGATGATGATTTCTTAAAAGTTTACCATTTCGCTCTTCTTGTTTGTACAACATATTCAATGACATTGTTAACTTAATCATTTGCATTATATAAATGTAACCTATTTTTCCACCCTTATGTCTCAACATATAGGCTACTATACACATAGTCACATTCATAAACATAAACAGGATCCTAGGTTCTCAATTTGCTGGACTCACTGTCTACCATAAAGTTAAAGAATAGTAATAACAGAAGAAAAGGTAAGAAGATGTTGATAGCGTGATTAACTGTGTGGTGCCTCCACTGAAGAATGTCTTTACCACTGCCCTGGTGGAAATATGCAAATCCTCAGAAATGTCAAGTGACTACTGTTACTTCTAACTGCTTTAATATAGCTTATCCTAAATGAAATACTATGCAATGCAAGCATCACAAAACATTTATTTTATCCTTTGTTTTTAACTCTTAGAATTCAGTTCAGTAGGCTATGACATAATAAAATGAAAGTACAAAAACAGTTTTTAAAACCCCTTTTTAAAAGTTCAACCTATCACTTTCAATGAAATCTCAATTAAGGATTACGTAGTTACATTGCATGTAAATGCAATGTACTGTTATCCCTGTTCTTCTTATTATCGTTATAATTATTATTCTGCTTCCGACCAAAATCAACTATCAAAGGCTCTAAAACCACTGAGCCGTTTGACGTCATTCAAGCACTCCTACACAGGACTTGTAACGGAGATTTGTTCTATGTATTTTTCAAATATGTGAACTTTATACTTTTTGAGATATTTACGATAAAAGAAATTAAAATTCCCATAGAGTTTACATTGAGACCCTTTGGCGGCAAAGATTAATTGTTACGTCAGTGCGCAGCTGTCAGTAATCAAGGATCTCTGATCCAAAGCCATGCCACCGCCGATGCGCTGAACCAGGCTACGTGAATGTTACGTTACGTCTACTCATTAAGCTGTAACAGCTGCAGCTGCTGTAAACCAGGACGTTATCGTCTTGTCTCTTAGGCTACTCCTTACTTGATTTGTTTATATCGTTACAGTAGCCTAACCGGTTTGCTCTCGGTAACGTTATCAACAGCTAAAGACAATCTAACCTAACGTCAACGTAAACACTGTATTTAGTTAACGACAACCAAACTTGCTCCAGGCTAACGTTTAACGTCGGAGTAGGCTGCAAGGCGAACAGGGCTTACACAAGGGCTTTCAGCCATCTCTACAGAGCAGCGTTTTAAGTAAAGTCCAACCTGATAGACAGGCCTACTAGTTGATTTAGGTTCAAGCCTTCTCACAGTCGCTTATTCCTATTAGGACAATCACACTCACACACCTGGAAACGGTTTCGAAGAACATACTAGCTCATCCTGTAATATGTGTAGTCTACATAAATTATCCTAGTAAGCTAACGTTACATTTGCAAGATATCCTACCTGTTGCTGCATCATCGTTGATTGGCGTTGTTTGAGATTGTATTCCGTACAGTATTCCAATGGTGTCAGCCTAGGCCTACTTTTAACCTGCATTAGTGTAGATATGAAGGCTATGTAAGCTATCCTACCAGTCGTTTCACTGTAGGCTACTTAGTCAGCTCTTGCAACTTGAAGTTGGCAACTTCATTTCAGTCTTTTAAATTCTAATAAATGAAGAGTTATTTTCCAAAATAGCCTATATCCACAATTTTGATGCATTTTCATAAATCACTTTTTAAATGTGACTTTCCAACTTGGAATTGTAATTGTTATTTATCTATTCTTCAGTTTAGCCTAGTTGTCTTTTTAACTATAGGCCTAATATGTTTTACACAGCTAGCAACCTTTTTGCATTTACATGCAATGGTAATTCCTTCCATGGAATTACATTTTCTAGTTTTAGATAGTAACTGTGTGGTAATAATTCACCTATACCACCCATAGCCTAAATTAATTAAATGTTTACTATGAACAATAGTTAAATGAAACACACAGTAATACTTTCTATAACACTTTGTGTTGGATGTAATTCATTGAACCTAGAATTGTTAACTGCTATACAATAAGTGGGCACAGTTTAAGTCTCCACACATAAGCTTGCCTACTGAGTCTAAAAACATAGCTCCCACTTTCCTTAGCTGGAGGGGAATTCTGAGATTTCTCCCTAAAGCAGAAACTATTATTTTTACCTAATTATTACAGTGCATGAAAATGCACTGTACTGTTATTCCAAAACTTCTTATTATTACAGTGCATGAAAATGCACTGTACTGTTCTTCCTATTCTTCTTATTATTATTACAGTGCATGAAAATGCACTGTACTGTTCTTCCTATTCTTCTTATTATTAGAGTGCATGAAAATGCACTCTACTGTTATCCGATATCTTCTTATTACAGTGCATGAAAATGCACTGTACTGTTCTTCCTATTCTTCTTATTATTATAGTGCATGAAAATGCACTATATTGTTCTTCCTAGGTTTCTTATTATTATAGTGCATGAAAATGCACTATACTGTTCTTCCAAGTCTTCTTCCGCAACTTCTTATTATTCTTCTTCTAACTCACGCAATTCAGCTTGAACCGTTTAACGTAGAAACTTCATTCAAACGTTGTTGCGTAGGTCTTGCTTATGCCATGTGTGCTTTGTATTTTTCAACTTTGTAACTTTTTTACTTTTTAAACTATTAGTTAAAAACTATTACAATTTCCCCCATAGACTTAACATTGCTCATTATGACATCACGGCAGCAATTAGAATCTTAAGCCAGGTGGCCGGCCACCTGGGCACCAACTGTCAGTTTCTCTGGCTTTAAGCATACAGTCTCTCAGAAGACTACACATATCCTGTTAAACTGTTTCCTCTGTCCACAACCGTTTCAAAATAAAAGTCCTCACTGCAATAATACACTATTAAACAATTTAACCATTGAAACTACTCAACTATTGAACTGTTCAACCATTCCAACTGTCAGTTATCATCCACTATGCCTCCAGTCAACTACATGAAACCTCCATGTACCTAGCAACCAACATAGCAACCATTAAAATTAAGTGTTTATGACCGTTTCCATAGCAACCAACATGATTATACTGCAGTAACTTCTTGTTTCCAGATAGTGGCCACCATGGATACCCTAGCAACAAATGTTTCAAAATAAAAGTCCTCACTAGCAAGTTAGCTAGTTATCATGATTAGCATAGTTAACATTGTTAGCATAGTTAGCATTTTAGCATAACTGTTAGAAATCATCAACTAAGTTAGCTTATCAACCTGGTTAGCATTGTCAGCAACTTTAGCATTGTTAGCATAGTTAGCATTTTTAGCATTACTGCTAGAAATCATCAGCTAAGTTAGCTAATCAACCTGGTTAGCATTGTTAATAAAGTTAGCATTGTTACCATAGTTAGCATTGCTAGCATAATTAGCATTTTAGCATAACTGCTAGAAATCATTAGCTAAGTTAGCTAATCAACCTGGTTAGCACTGTTAGCATAGTTAATATTTTTACCATAACTGCAAGAAATCAGTAGCTAAGTTAACCAATCAACCTGGTTATCATTGTTACCATAGTTAACATTTGAACATGAATAGCAATCATTAGTTAAGTTGGAACTGGGATGTTTCAGCTTTAAACTGTCTACCTTCACACTATCAACTTTCTTTAAACTATGGAATCACCATCTTTGCCCTACCTACACCTTTTTAGCCATATCTACATTATCTACAATTTTTTTGCATTTTCATGCACTGGTAATTCCTTGGAATTGCATTTCTAGTTATTCCACTTCTTCTTCTAACGCTCGCAATTCAGCTTGAACCGTTTAACGTAGAAACTTGATTCAAACTTTGCTACGTAGGTCTTACTTAGGAGACCTGTGGAATATATTTTTCAACTTTGTAACTTTTATACTTTTTAAACTATGAATTAAAAACTATTAAAAATGTCCCCATAGACTTAACATTGCTCATTATGACATCACGGCAGCAATTAGAATGTTACGCCAGGTGGCCAGTCCAGGTGCAGCAGCTCTCTCTCTCTCTCAGGCACACTGGCTCTCTTGAGACTACATTTTCTGTTCCCCTGTATCAACTGTATCAACATAAGTCTTCCTAATTCCATCCAACTTTCTATCCATTCATCTTCTTCAAACCATTCACTCATCCACCCATTCTAAACAGTCTGCCTATCAACATCAATTAGACGATCTACATTCAACTTTTAAACAATCTACTCTGTCTCAGGCTTTAAGGATACACTCTGGATCTTAAGACTAGCCAGTTAAATTGATTACACCTGTATCTGTATCCACCACTCTCAGTAGAGAGCTGTGTCTCTCCACTCTACAAGAATATAAGGCACATTCCATCCAACTTTCTATCCATTCATCTTCTTCAGACCATTCACTCATCCACCCATTAAACTGTCTATCAACATCTATTAAACAATCTGCCTATCAACATCCATTAAACTCTCTGTCTATCAACATTAATTAGACTATCTACATTCAACTTTTAAATTATTTACTCTGTCTCTCTGGCTCTCTTAAGACTAGCCAGTTAAATTGATTACACCTGTATCAACTACTCTCACAGAGCTGTATCAGTGTCTCTCTTAACAAGAATATAAGGCACATTCCATCCAACCTTCTATCCATTCATCTTCTTTAGACCATTCACTCATCCACCCATTAAACTGTCAATCAATATCTATTAAACAATCTGCCTATCAACATCCATTAAACATTCTGTCTATCAACATTAATTAGACTATCTACATACAACTTTTAAAGTATTTACTGTGGGTGCCTCTCAAGCAGCGTTTATATGTCCTCCCTCGCTCCTCGCTCCTCACTGATCTACATAAAGAAAGATAGAAGAAGGGCTAGACTATCCCATTGTTGCCGCTCCATCATTCTTTATGTAGATCAGTGAGGATCGAGGAGCGAGAGAAGACACGTAAACGCTATATGAGAGGCACCTTCTGTCTAAGGCTTTAAGCATACAATCTCATTAAGACTACAGATCCTGTTTCACTACTTCCTCTGTCCACAACTGTTTCAAAATAAAAGTCCTCACTGCAATAATACACTATTAAATCATTTAACCATTGAAACTACTCAACTATTGAACTGTTCAACCATTCCAACTGTCAGTTATCATCCACTATGCCTCCGGTCAACTACATGAAACCTCCATGTACCTAGCAACCAACATAGCAACCATTAAAATTAAGTGTTTATGACCGTTTCCATAGCAACCAACATGATTATACTGCAGTAACTTCTTGTTTCCTAATAGTGGCCACCATGGATACCCTAGCAACAAATGTTTCAAAATAAAAGTCCTCACTAGCAAGTTAGCTAGTTAGCATGGTTAGCATTGTTAGCATAGTTAGCATTTTTAGCATAACTGCAAAAAATCATTAACTAAGTTAGCTAATCAAACTGGTTAGCATTGTTAGCAAATTTAGCATTGTTAGCATAGTTAGCATTTTTAGCATTACTGCTAGAAATCATCGGATAAGTTAGCTAATCAACCTGGTTAGCATTGTTAGTAAAGTTAGCATTGCTAGCATAATTAGCATTTTTAGCATAACTGCTAGAAATCATTAGCTAAGTTAGCTAATCAACATTTTAACATGAATATAAATCATTAGTTAAGTTAGAACTGGAATGTTTCATCTACTGTCTACCTTCACACTATCAACTCTCTGTAAACTATGCAACCACCATGTTTACCCTAGCTACATCTGAGTAACCATATCTACATTATCTATCTATTTTTGCATTTTCATGCACTGGTAATTCCTTGGAATTGCATTTCTAGTTATTAAACTTCTTCTTCTAACGCTCGCAATTCAGCTTCAACCGTTTAACGTAGAAACTTCATTCAAACTTTGTTGCGTAGGTCTTGCTTATGCCATATGTGCTTTGTATTTTTCAACTTTGTAACTTTTATACTTTTTAAACTATTAGTTAAAAACTATCACCATTTCCCCCATAGACTTAACATTGCTCATTATGACATCACGGCAGCAATTAGAATGTTACCCCAGCTGGTCAGCCACCTGGGCACCAACTGTCAGTTTCTCTCAGGCTCCTCTCTGAAGACTACATATTCTGTTCCCCTGTATCCTCTGCGCACAACAGTATCAAAATAAGTCCTCCTAATTCCATCCAACTTTATATCCATTCATCTTCTTCAAACCATTCACTCATCCACCCATTCTAAACAGTCTGCCTATCAACAACATCAATTAGACGCTCTACATTGAACTTTTAAACAATCTACTCTGTCTCAGGCTGGCTCTCTTAAGACTAGCCAGTTAAATTGATTACACCTGTATCTGTATCCACTACTCTCAGTAGAGAGCTGTGTCTCTCCATTCTACAAGAATATAAGGCACATTCCATCCAACATTCTATCCATTCATCTTCTTCAGACCATTCACTCATCCACCCATTAAACTGTCTATCAACATCTATTAAACAATCTGTCTATCAACATCCATTAAACTCTCTGTCTATCAACATTAATTAGACTATCTACATTCAACTTTTAAATTATTTACTGTCTCAGGCTTTAAGAGTACACGCTGGCTCTCTTAAGACTAGCCAGTTAAATTGATTACACCTGTGTCAACTACTCTCAGAGAGCTGTATCAGTGTCTCTCTTAACAAGAATATAAGGCACATTCCATCCAACCTTCTATCCATTCATCTTCTTCAGACCATTCACTCATCCACCCATTAAACTGTCAATCAATATCTATTAAACAATCTGCCTATCAACATCCATTAAACATTCTGTCTATCAACATTAATTAGACTATATACAACTTTTAAAGTATTTACTGTGGGTCCCTCTCAAGCAGTGTTTATATTTCCTCCCTCGCTCCTCGATCCTCAATGATCTACATAAAGAAAGATAGAAGAAGGGCTAGACTATCCCATTGTTGCCGCTCCATCATTCTTTATGTAGATCAGTGAGGAGCGAGAGAGGACGCGTAAACGCTATATATGAGAGGCACCTTCTGTCTCAGGCTTTAAGCATACAATCTCATTAAGACTACAGATCCTGTTTCACTACTTCCTCTGTCCACAACTGTTTCAAAATAAAGGTCCTCACTGCAATAATACACTATTAAATCATTTAACCACTGAAACTACTCAACTATTGAACTGTTCAACCATTCCAACTGTCAGTTATCATCCACTATGCCTCCAGTCAACTACATGAAACCTCCATGTACCTAGCAACCAACATAGCAACCATTAAAATTAAGTGTTTATGACCGTTTCCATAGCAACCAACATGATTATACTGCAGTAACTTCTTGTTTCCTGATAGTGGCCACCATGGATACCCTAGCAACAAATGTTTCAAAATAAAAGTCCTCACTAGCAAGTTAGCTAGTTAGCATGGTTAGCATTGTTAGCATTTTTAGCATAACTGCAAAAAATCATAAACTAAGTAAGCTAATCAACCTGGTTAGCATTGTTAGCAAATTTAGCATTGTTAGCATAGTTAGCATTTTTAGCATTACTGCTAGGAATCATCGGTTAAGTTAGCTAATCAACCTGGTTAGCATTTTTAGTAAAGTTAGCATTGCTAGCATAATAAGCATTTTTAGCGTAACTGCTAGAAATCATTAGCTAAGTTAGCTAATCAACATTTTAACATGAATAGAAATCATTAGTTAAGTTAGAACTGGAACGTTTCATCTTTAAACTGTCTACCTTCACACTATCAACTCTCTGTAAACTATGCAACCACCATGTCTACCCTAGCTACACCTTAGTAACCATATCTACATTATCTATCTATTTTTGCATTTTCATGCACTGGTAATTCCTTGGAATTGCATTTCTAGTTATTATTACAGTGCATGAAAATGCACTGTACTGTTCTTCCTAGGTTTCTTATTATTCCAACTTCTTCTAACGCTCGCAATTCAGCTTGAACCGTTTAACGTAGAAACTTGATTCAAACTTTGTTACGTAGGTCTTACTAAGGAGACCTGTGCAATATATTTTTCAACTTTGTAACTTTTATACTTTTTAAACTGTAAATTAAAAACTATTAAACATTTCCCCATAGACTTAACATTGCTCATTATGACATCACGGCAGCAATTAGAATGTTACGCCAGGTGGCCAGTCCAGGTGCAGCAGCTCTCTCTCTCTCTCTCTCTCAGGCTTTAAACTGGCTCTCTTGAGACTACATTTTCTGTTCCCCTGTATCAACGGTATCAACATAAGTCTTCCTAATTCCATCCAACTTTCTATCCATTCATCTTCTTCAAACCATTCACTCATCCACCCATTCTAAACAGTTTGCCTATCAACATCAATTAGACGATCTACATTCAACTTTGAAACAATCTACTCTGTCTCAGGCCTGGCTCTCTTAAGACTAGCCAGTTAAATTGATTACACCTGTATCTGTATCCACTACTCTCTCAGTAGAGAGCTGTGTCTCTCCATTCTACAAGAATATAAGGCACATTCCATCCAACTTTCTATCCATTCATCTTCTTCAGACCATTCACTCATCCACCCATTAAACTGTTTATCAACATCCATTAAAGCAATAGTTCGGAATTTTGGACATAGGACCTCATTTCCAACTCAGTCTGGGTGATATAGGTCGGTGAAGACCATTTTCAGTGAATTTCTGCCCTTCCTATGAGTTGCAGCGTTCATCTCGTGCTAATCTGGTGCCAAGATAACGCAAGTCAACGGTAACATCCAGCCTGCCACTGAAAACACTCCACAGAACACCCGAAACAAATACATTTTAACGTCAGACTACCGATGCACATGCCTAGTGTTGATAGAACCATGTTAGAAATAAAACGAACCTTGCATCGCATTGCAATAGCCTACTTTGTTCTCTGTATGGCAGTGGCGGATTGATATTGAGAAACTAGTCCCTCAAAATGTAATAAATCATTGAGTTGCAAGGTTAGTTTTATTTCTAAAATTATTCTATCAACACGGACATGTATATCGATAGTCCGACGATTTAATTGACTTGTCTCGGGTGTGCGGTGGAGTGAGTACGACTGTTGTTGATGTCAGACTGATGTTACCGTAGAAATGTGTTAGCTCAAAACCAGCGTTAGCAAAGGGGGACGCTGCAACTGAAGGAAGGGGCTAAACGCGATAAAAACGGTCTCCACCGACCTATATCACCTCGGTGAAGTTGGAAATGAGGTCCTATGTCCAAAATTCCGAACTATTCCTTTAAACTCTCTGTCTATCAACATTAATTAGACTAGCTACATTCAACTTTTAAATGATTTACTCTGTCTCAGGCTTTAAGCGTACACTCTGGCTCTCTTAAGACTAGCCAGTCAAATTGATTACACCTGTATCAACAACTCTCAGAGAGCTGTATCAGCGTCTCTCTTAACAAGAATATAAGGCACATTCCATCCAACCTTCTATCCATTCATCTTCTTCAGACCATTCACTCATCCACCCATTAAACTGTCAATCAATATCTATTAAACAATCTGCCTATCAACATCCATTAAACATTCTATCTATCAACATTAATTAGACTATCTACATACAACTTTTAAAGTATTTACTGTGGGTGCCTCTCAAGCAGCGTTTATATGCCCTCCCTCGCTCCTCGATCCTCAATGATCTACATAAAGAAAGATCAGTGAGGATCGAGGAGCGAGAGAGGACGCGTAAACACTATATGAGAGGCACCTTCTGTCTCAGGCTTTAAGCATACAATCTCATTAAGACTACAGATCCTGTTTCACTACTTCCTTTGTCCACAACTGTTTCAAAATAAAGGTCCTCACTGCAATAATACACTATTAAATCATTTAACCATTGTAACTACTCAACTATTTAACTGTTCAACCATTCCAACTGTCAGTTATCAACTAGAACTATGCCTCCAGTCAACTACACGAAAACTCCATGTACCTAGCAACCAATATATCAACCATTAAAATTAAGTGTTTATGACCGTTTCCATAGCAACCAACATGATTATACTGCAGTAACTTCTTGTTTCCTGATAGTGGCCACCATGGATACCCTAGCAACAAATGTTTCAAAATAAAAGTCCTCACTAGCAAGTTAGCATGGTTAGCATAGTTAACATAGTTAGCATTTTTAGCATAACTGCAAAAAACATCAACTAAGTTAGCTAATCAACCTGGTTAGCATTGTTAGCAATTTTAGCATTGTTAGCATTTTTAGCATTATTGCTAGAAATCATCAGTTAAGTTAGCTAATCAACCTGGTTAGCATTGTTAGTTTAAGTTAGCATTGTTACCATAGTTAGCATTGCTAGCATAGTTAGCATGTTTAGCATAACTGCTAGAAATCATTAGCTAAGTTAGCTAATCAACCTGGTTAACACTGTGAGCATAGTTAGCATAGTTAACATTTTTACCATTACTGCATGAAATCAGTAGCTAAGTTAACCAATCAACCTGGTTATCATTGTTACCATAGTTAACATTTTAACATGAATAGTAATCATTAGTTAAGTTAGAACTGGGAATGTTTCAGCTTTAAACTGTCTACCTTCACACTATCAACTCTCTGTAAACTATGCAACCACCATGTTTACCCTAGCTACACCTTAGTAACCATATCTACATTATCTATCTATTTTTGCATTTTCATGCACTGGTAATTCCTTGGAATTGCATTTCTAGTTATTATTACAGTGCATGAAAATGCACTGTACTGTTATTCCAAGTCTTCTTATTACAGTGCATGAAAATGCACTGTACTGTTATTCCAAGTCTTCTTATTACAGTGCATGAAAATGCACTGTACTGTTCTTCCTAGGCTTCTTATTACAGTGCATGAAAATGCACTGTACTGTTCTTCCTAGGTTTCTTATTATTCCAACTTCTTCTAACGCTCGCTATTCAGCTTGAATCGTTTAACGTAGAAACTTGATTCAAACTTTGCTACGTAGGTCTTACTAAGGAGACCTGTGCAATGTATTTTTCAACTTTGTAACTTTTATACTTTTTAAACTATAAATTAAAAACTATTAAAAATTTCCCCATAGACTTAACATTGCTCATTATGACATCACGGCAGCAATTAGAATGTTACGCCAGGTGGCCAGTCCAGGTGCAGCAGCTCTCTCTCTCTCTCAGGCATTAAACAAACACTGGCTCTCTTGAGACTACATTTTCTGTTCCGCTGTATCAACTGTATCAACATAAGTCTTCCTAATTCCATCCAACTTTCTATCCATTCATCTTCTTCAAACCATTTACTCATCCACCCATTCTAAACTATCAACTATCAACTGCCTATCAACATCAATTAGACGCTCTACATTCAACTTTTAAACAATCTACTGTGTCTCAGGCTGGCTCTCTTAAGACTAGCCAGTTAAATTGATTACACCTGTATCTGTATCCACTACTCTCAGTAGAGAGCTGTGTCTCTCCATTCTACAAGAATATAAGGCACATTCCATCCAACATTCTATCCATTCATCTTCTTCAGACCATTCACTCATCCACCCATTAAACTGTCTATCAACATCCATTAAACAATCTGTCTATCAACATCCATTAAACTCTCTGTCTATCAACATTAATTAGACTATCTACATTCAACTTTTAAATTATTTACTCTGTCTCAGGCTTTAAGAGTACACTGGCTCTCTTAAGACTAGCCAGTTAAATTGATTACACCTGTGTCAACTACTCTCAGAGAGCTGTATCAGTGTCTCTCTTAACAAGAATATAAGGCACATTCCATCCAACCTTCTATCCATTCATCTTCTTCAGACCATTCACTCATCCACCCATTAAACTGTCAATCAATATCTATTAAACAATCTGCCTATCAACATCCATTAAACATTCTGTCTATCAACATTAATTAGACTATATACAACTTTTAAAGTATTTACTGTGGGTCCCTCTCAAGCAGCGTTTATATGTCCTGTTTCACTACTTCCTCTGTCCACAACTGTTTCAAAATAAAGGTCCTCACTGCAATAATACACTATTAAATCATTTAACCACTGAAACTACTCAACTATTGAACTGTTCAACCATTCTAACTGTCAGTTATCATCCACTATGCCTCCAGTCAACTTCATGAAACCTCCATGTACCTAGCAACCAACATAGCAACTATTAAAATTAAGTGTTTATGACCGTTTCCATAATAACCAACATGATTATACTGCAGTAACTTCTTGTTTCCTGATAGTGGCCACCATGGATACCCTAGCAACAAATGTTTCAAAATAAAAATCCTCACTAGCAAGTTAGCTAGTTAGCATTGTTAGCATAGTTAGCATTTTTAGCATAACTGCAAAAAATCATCAACTAAGTTAGCTAATCAACCTGGTTAGCATTGTTAGCAAATTTAGCATTTTTAGCATAGTTAGCATTACTGCTAGAAATCATCGGTTAAGTTAGCTAATCAACCTGGTTAGCATTGTTAGTAATGTTAGCATTGCTAGCATAATAAGCATTTTTAGCGTAACTGCTAGAAATCATTAGCTAAGTTAGCTAATCAACATTTTAACATGAATAGAAATCATTAGTTAAGTTAGAACTGGAACGTTGCATCTTTAAACTGTCTACATTCACACTATCAACTCTCTGTAAACTATGCAACCACCATGTTTACCCTAGCTACACCTTAGTAACCATATCTACATTATCTATCTATTTTTGCATTTTCATGCACTGGTAATTCCTTGGAATTGCATTTCTAGTTATTAAACTTCTTCTTCTAACGCTCGCAATTCAGCTTCAACCGTTTAACGTAGAAACTTCATTCAAACTTTGTTGCGTAGGTCTTGCTTATGCCATATGTGCTTTGTATTTTTCAACTTTGTAACTTTTATACTTTTTAAACTATTAGTTAAAAACTATCACCATTTCCCCCATAGACTTAACATTGCTCATTATGACATCACGGCAGCAATTAGAATGTTACCCCAGCTGGTCAGCCACCTGGGCACCAACTGTCAGTTTCTCTCAGGCTCCTCTCTGAAGACTACATATTCTGTTCCCCTGTATCCTCTGTGCACAACAGTATCAAAATAAGTCCTCCTAATTCCATCCAACTTTATATCCATTCATCTTCTTCAAACCATTCACTCATCCACCCATTCTAAACAGTCTGCCTATCAACAACATCAATTAGACGCTCTACATTGAACTTTTAAACAATCTACTCTGTCTCAGGCTGGCTCTCTTAAGACTAGCCAGTTAAATTGATTACACCTGTATCTGTATCCACTACTCTCAGTAGAGAGCTGTGTCTCTCCATTCTACAAGAATATAAGGCACATTCCATCCAACATTCTATCCATTCATCTTCTTCAGACCATTCACTCATCCACCCATTAAACTGTCTATCAACATCTATTAAACAATCTGTCTATCAACATCCATTAAACTCTCTGTCTATCAACATTAATTAGACTATCTACATTCAACTTTTAAATTATTTACTCTGTCTCAGGCTTTAAGAGTACTCTGGCTCTCTTAAGACTAGCCAGTTAAATTGATTACACCTGTGTCAACTACTCTCAGAGAGCTGTATCAGTGTCTCTCTTAACAAGAATATAAGGCACATTCCATCCAACCTTCTATCCATTCATCTTCTTCAGACCATTCACTCATCCACCCATTAAACTTTCAATCAATATAAAACAATCTGCCTATCAACATCCATTAAACATTCTATCTATCAACATTAATTAGACTATCTACATACAACTTTTAAAGTATTTACTGTGGGTCCCTCTCAAGCAGCGTTTATATGTCCTCCCTCGCTCCTCGATCCTCAATGATCTACATAAAGAAAGATAGAAGAAGGGCTAGACTATCCCATTGTTGCCGCTCCATCATTCTTTATGTAGATCAGTGAGGAGCGAGAGAGGACGCGTAAACGCTATGAGAGGCACCTTCTGTCTCAGGCTTTAAGCATACAATCTCATTAAGACTACAGATCCTGTTTCACTACTTCCTCTGTCCACAACTGTTTCAAAATAAAGGTCCTCACTGCAATAATACACTATTAAATCATTTAACCATTGAAACTACTCAACTATTGAACTGTTCAACCATTCCAACTGTCAGTTATCATCCACTATGCCTCCAGTCAACTACATGAAACCTCCATGTACCTAGCAACCAACATAGCAATCATTAAAATTAAGCGTTTATGACCGTTTCCATAGCAACCAACATGATTATACTGCAGTAACTTCTTGTTTCCTGATAGTGGCCACCATGGATACCCTAGCAACAAATGTTTCAAAATAAAAGTCCTCACTAGCAAGTTAGCTAGTTAGCATAGTTAGCATTGTTAACATAGTTAGCATTTTTAACATAACTGCTAGAAATCATCGGTTAAGTTAGCTAATCAACCTGGTTAGCATTGTTAGTAAAGTTAGCATTGCTAGCATAATAAGCATTTTTAGCGTAACTGCTAGAAATCATTAGCTAAGTTAGCTAATCAACATTTTAACATGAATAGAAATCATTAGTTAAGTTAGAACTGGAATGTTTCATCTTTAAACTGTCTACCTTCACACTATCAACTCTCTGTAAACTATGCAACCACCATGTTTACCCTAGCTACACCTTAGTAACCATATCTACATTATCTATCTATTTTTGCATTTTCATGCACTGGTAATTCCTTGGAATTGCATTTCTAGTTATTAAACTTCTTCTTCTAACGCAGCCAATTCAGCTTCAACCGTTTAACGTAGAAACTTCATTCAAACGTTGTTGCGTAAGTCTTGCTTATGCCATGCCTGCTTTGTATTTTTCAACTTTGTAACTTTTATACTTTTTAAACTATTAGTTAAAAACTATTACAATTTCCCCCATAGACTTAACATTGCTCATTATGACATCACGGCAGCAATTAGAATCTTAGGCCAGGTGGCCGGCCACCTGGGCACCAACTGTCAGTTTCTCTGGCTTTAAGCATACAGTCTCTCAGAAGACTACATATCCTGTTAACTGTTTCCTCTGTCCACAACTGTTTCAAAATAAAAGTCCTCACTGCAATAATACACTATTAAATCATTTAACCATTGAAACTACTCAACTATTTAACTGTTCAACCATTCCAACTGTCAGTTATCATCAACTATGCCTCCAGTCAACTACATGAGACCTCCATGTACCTGGCAACCAACATAGCAACCATCAAAATTAAGCGTTTATGACCGTTTCCATAGCAACCAACATGATTTTACTACAGTAACTTCTTTATTCCTGATAGTGGCAGCCATGGATACCCTATCAACAAATGTTTCAAAATAAAAGTCCTCAGTAGCAAGTTAGCTAGTTAGCATGGTTAGCATAGTTAGCATCGTTAGCATTTTTAGCATAGCTGCTAGAAATGATTAGCTAAGTTAGCTAATCAACCTAGTTAGCATTGCTAACATAGTTAGCATTGTTAGCATAGTTAGCATTTTTAGCATAACTGCTAGAAATGATTAGCTAAGTTGGCTAATCAACCTGGTTGGCATTGTTAGCATAGTTGACATTGTTAACGTAGTTAGCATTTTTAACATAACTGCTAGAAATGATTAGCTAAGTTAGCTAATCAACCTGGTTAGCATAGTTAGCATTGTTAGCATAGTTAGCATTTTTAGCATAACTGATAGAAATCATTAGCTAGGTTAGCTAGCCAACCTGGTTAACATTGCTAGCATAGTTAGCATTGTTAGCATAGTTAACATTTTTAACATTTTTGTTAGAAATCATTAGTTAAGTAAGCTGATCAACCTGGTTAGCATTGTTAACATAGTTAGCATTGTTAACATTTTTACCATAACTGTTAGAAATCATTAGCTTAGTAAACCAATCAACCTGGTTATCATTGTTAACATTTTAACATACCTTTTAGAAATCATTAGTTAAGTTACAACTGGAATGTTTAACCTTTAAACTGTCTACCTTCACACATTAACTCTCTTTAAACTATGCAACCACCATGTTTACCCTAGCTACACCTTAGTAACCATATCTACATTATCTATCTATATATTTTTGCATTTTCATGCACTGGTAATTCCTTGGAATTGCATTTCTAGTTATTATTATTATTAAACTTCTTCTTCTAACGCAGCCAATTCAGCTTCAACCGTTTAACGTAGAAACTTCATTCAAACGTTGTTGCGTAGGTCTTGCTTATGCCATGCCTGCTTTATATTTTTCAACTTTGTAACTTTTATACTTTTTAAACTATTAGTTAAAAACTATTACAATTTCCCCCATAGACTTAACATTGCTCATTATGACATCACGGCAGCAATTAGAATCTTACACCAGGTGGCCGGCCACCTGGGCACCAACTGTCAGTTTCTCTCAGGCTCCTCTCTGAAGACTACAGTGAGGAGAAAATGTATTTGATACCATGCTAAAGTTGCCTAAAAAGAGGAATATAAAATCGTCATTTGACAATTGATCTTAATGTCTTAATTCAAAAATTGAGTAAAAATAAAACCGCTAAGTACGCCAATTTTCTTTGTGATGGAAGAATGTTTCGTAAATAAATAAATGTTCTTCCTAAATGCTAGGGGGAAGTAAGTATTTGACCCCCAATGTAACCCTATGGGAATTCAACACATAGGGTTAACATAGGGGCGGGCAGATTTTTATTTTTTAAGGCCAGCTATTTTATGGATTCAGGATATTATGCATCCTGATAAAGTTCCCTTGGCCGTTGGAATTAAGATAGCCCCACATCATTACATACCTTTCACCATAGCTAGAGATTGGCATGGTGCTTTTTCCAGTAGGCCTATTAGCCTGTTTGATGCTCATTGAGCTCAATGCAAATCAAACAGGCTAATAGGCCTACTGGAAAAAGCACCATGCCAATCTCTAGCTATGGTGAAGGGTATGTGATGATGTGGGGCTATTTTAATTTCAAAGGCCAAGGGAAATTTATCGGGATGCATAATATCCTAGATCCATGAAATAGCTGGCCTTTAAAAATAAAAATCTGCCTGCCCCTATGTTAACCCTATGTGTTAAATTCCCATAGGGTTACATAGGGGGTCAAATACTTCCTTCCCCTAGCATTTTGGGAAAAAATTTATCTATTTACGATACATTCTTCAATCACAAAGAAAATTGGTGTCCTTGGCGGTTTGATTTGTACTAATTTTTTGAGTTAAGGCATTAAGATCAATTGTCAAATGATGATTTTATATTCCTGTTTTAGCAGGGTATCAAATACATGTGCTCCTCACTGTACATATTCTGTTCCCCTGTATCCTCTGCGCACAACAGTATCAAAATAAGTCCTCCTAATTCCATTCAACTTTATATCCATTCATCTTCTTCAAACCATTCACTCATCCACCCATTCTAAACAGTCTGCCTATCAACATCAATTAGACGATCTACATTCAACTTTTAAACAATCTACTCTGTCTCAGGCTGGCTCTCTTAAGACTAGCCAGTTAAATTGATTACACCTGTATCTGTATCCACTACTCTCAGTAGAGAGCTGTGTCTCTCCATTCTACAAGAATATAAGGCACATTCCATCCAACATTCTATCCATTCATCTTCTTCAGACCATTCACTCATCCACCCATTAAACTGTCTATCAACATCTATTAAACAATCTGTCTATCAACATCCATTAAACTCTCTGTCTATCAACATTAATTAGACTATCTACATTCAACTTTTAAATTATTTACTCTGAATCAGGCTTTAAGAGTACTCTAGCTCTCTTAAGACTAGCCAGTTAAATTGATTACACCTGTGTCAACTACTCTCAGAGAGCTGTAGTGTCTCTCTTAACAAGAATATAAGGCACATTCCATCCAACCTTCTATCCATTCATCTTCTTCAGACCATTCAATCATCCACCCATTAAACTGTCAATCAATATCTATTAAACAATCTGCCTATCAACATCCATTAAACAGTCTGTCTATCAACATTAATTAGACTATCTACATACAACTTTTAAAGTATTTACTGTGGGTCCCTCTCAAGCAGCGTTTATATGTCCTCCCTCGCTCCTCGATCCACAATGATCTACATAAAGAAAGATAGAAGAAGGGCTAGACTATCCCATTGTTGCCGCTCCATCATTCTTTATGTAGATCAGTGAGGAGCGAGAGAGGACGCGTAAACGCTATATGAGAGGCACCTTCTGTCTCAGGCTTTAAGCATACAATCTCATTAAGACTACAGATCCTGTTTCACTACGTCCTCTGTCCACAACTGTTTCAAAATAAAGGTCCTCACTGCAATAATACACTATTAAATCATTTAACCATTAAAAACTACTCAACTATTGAACTGTTCAACCATTCCAACTGTCAGTTATCATCCACTATGCCTCCAGTCAACTACATGAAACCTCCATGTACCTAGCAACCAACATAGCAACCATTAAAATTAAGTGTTTATGACCGTTTCCATAGCAACTAACATGATTATACTGCAGTAACTTCTTGTTTCCTGATAGTGGACACCATGGATACCCTAGCAACAAATGTTTCAAAATAAAAGTCCTCACTAGCAAGTTAGCTAGTTAGCATGGTTAGCATTGTTAGCATTTTTAGTATAATTGCAAAAAATCATCAACTAAGTTAGCTAATCAACCTGGTTAGCATTGTTAGCAAATTTAGCATTGTTAGCATAGTTAGCATTTTTAGCATTACTGCTAGAAATCATCGGTTAAGTTAGCTAATCAACCTGGTTAGCATTGTTAGTAAAGTTAGCATTGCTAGCATAATAAGCATTTTTAGCATTGCTGCTAGAAATTATTGGTTAAGTTAGCTAATCAACCTGGTTAGCATTGTTAGTAAAGTTAGCATTGCTAGCATAATTAACATTTTTAGCGTAACTGCTAGAAATCATTAGCTAAGTTAGCTAATCAACATTTTAACATGAATAGAAATCCTTAGTTAAGTTAGAACTGGAATGTTTCATCTTTAAACAGTCTACCTTCACACTATCAACTCTCTGTAAACTATGCAACAACCATGTTTACCCTAGCTACATCTTAGCAACCATATCTACATTATCTATCTATTTTTGCATTTTCATGCACTGGTAATTCCTTGGAATTGCATTTCTAGTTAAACTTCTTCTTCTAACGCTCGCAATTCAGCTTCAACCGTTTAACGTAGAAACTTCATTCAAACTTTGTTGCGTAGGTCTTGCTTATGCCATATGTGCTTTATATTTTTCAACTTTGTAACTTTTATACTTTTTAAACTATTAGTTAAAAACTATCACCATTTCCCCCATAGACTTAACATTGCTCATTATGACATCACGGCAGCAATTAGAATGTTACCCCAGCTGGTCAGCCACCTGGGCACCAACTGTCAGTTTCTCTCAGGCTCCTCTCTGAAGACTACATATTCTGTTCCCCTGTATCCTCTGCGCACAACAGTATCAAAATAAGTCCTCCTAATTCCATCCAACTTTATATCCATTCATCTTCTTCAAACCATTCACTCATCCACCCATTCTAAACAGTCTGCCTATCAACAACATCAATTAGACGCTCTACATTGAACTTTTAAACAATCTACTCTGTCTCAGGCTGGCTCTCTTAAGACTAGCCAGTTAAATTGATTACACCTGTATCTGTATCCACTACTCTCAGTAGAGAGCTGTGTCTCTCCATTCTACAAGAATATAAGGCACATTCCATCCAACATTCTATCCATTCATCTTCTTCAGACCATTCACTCATCCACCCATTAAACTGTCTATCAACACCTATTAAACAATCTGTCTATCAACATCCATTAAACTCTCTGTCTATCAACATTAATTAGACTATCTACATTCAACTTTTAAATTATTTACTGTCTCAGGCTTTAAGAGTACACGCTGGCTCTCTTAAGACTAGCCAGTTAAATTGATTACACCTGTGTCAACTACTCTCAGAGAGCTGTATCAGTGTCTCTCTTAACAAGAATATAAGGCACATTCCATCCAACCTTCTATCCATTCATCTTCTTCAGACCATTCACTCATCCACCCATTAAACTGTCAATCAATATCTATTAAACAATCTGCCTATCAACATCCATTAAACATTCTGTCTATCAACATTAATTAGACTATATACAACTTTTAAAGTATTTACTGTGGGTCCCTCTCAAGCAGTGTTTATATGTCCTCCCTCGCTCCTCGATCCTCAATGATCTACATAAAGAAAGATAGAAGAAGGGCTAGACTATCCCATTGTTGCCGCTCCATCATTCTTTATGTAGATCAGTGAGGAGCGAGAGAGGACGCGTAAACGCTATATATGAGAGGCACCTTCTGTCTCAGGCTTTAAGCATACAATCTCATTAAGACTACAGATCCTGTTTCACTACTTCCTCTGTCCACAACTGTTTCAAAATAAAGGTCCTCACTGCAATAATACACTATTAAATCATTTAACCACTGAAACTACTCAACTATTGAACTGTTCAACCATTCCAACTGTCAGTTATCATCCACTATGCCTCCAGTCAACTACATGAAACCTCCATGTACCTAGCAACCAACATAGCAACCATTAAAATTAAGTGTTTATGACCGTTTCCATAGCAACCAACATGATTATACTGCAGTAACTTCTTGTTTCCTGATAGTGGCCACCATGGATACCCTAGCAACAAATGTTTCAAAATAAAAGTCCTCACTAGCAAGTTAGCTAGTTAGCATGGTTAGCATAGTTAGCATTGTTAGCATTTTTAGCATAACTGCAAAAAATCATAAACTAAGTAAGCTAATCAACCTGGTTAGCATTGTTAGCAAATTTAGCATTGTTAGCATAGTTAGCATTTTTAGCATTACTGCTAGGAATCATCGGTTAAGTTAGCTAATCAACCTGGTTAGCATTTTTAGTAAAGTTAGCATTGCTAGCATAATAAGCATTTTTAACGTAACTGCTAGAAATCATTAGCTAAGTTAGCTAATCAACATTTTAACATGAATAGAAATCATTAGTTAAGTTAGAACTGGAACGTTTCATCTTTAAACTGTCTACCTTCACACTATCAACTCTCTGTAAACTATGCAACCACCATGTCTACCCTAGCTACACCTTAGTAACCATATCTACATTATCTATCTATTTTTGCATTTTCATGCACTGGTAATTCCTTGGAATTGCATTTCTAGTTATTTTTATTTTTCTTCTAACGTTTTTGTGCGTTCAATTCAGCTTCAACCGTTTAACGTAGAAACTTCGTTCAAACTGCGCTGCGTAGGTCTTACTTAGGTGACTTCAGCTTTGTATTTTTCAACTTTGTAACTTTTATACTTTTTGAACTATTAAATAAAAACTATTAAAATTCTCCCCATAGACTTAACATTGTGATTATGACATCATAATAGGGCAATTAGAATCTTATGCCAGGTGGCCTGTCCAGGTGCAGCAGCTCTCTCTCTCTCTCAGGCTTTAAGCATACAATCTCATTAAGACTACAGATCATGATGTTTCACTACTTCCTCTGTCCACAACTGTTTCAAAATAAAAGTCCTCACTGCAATAATACACTATTAAATCATTTAACCATTGAAAATACTCAACTATTTAACTGTTCAACCATTCCAACTGTCAGTTATCATCAACTATGCCTCCAGTCAACTACATGAAACCTCCACGTACCTAGCAACCAACATAGCAACCATTAAAATTAAGCTTTTATGACAGTTTCCATAACAATCAACATGATTATACTACAGTAACTTCTTTATTTCTGATAGTGGCCATCATGGATACCCTAACAACAAATGTTTCAAAATAAAAGTCCTCACTAGCAAGTTAGCTAGTTAGCATGATTAGCATTGTTAGCATAGTTAGCATTTTTAGCATAACTGTTAGAAATGATTAGCTAAGTTATCTAATCAACCTGGTTAGCATTGTTAGCATAATTAGCATTGTTAGCATAGTTAGCATTTTTAGCATAACTGTTAGAAATGATTAGCTAAGTTAGCTAATCAACCTGGTTAGCATTGTTAGTATAGTTAGCATAGTTAGCATTTTTAGCATAACTGCTAGAAATCATTAGTTCAGTTAGAACTGTAATGTTTAAGCTTCAAACTGTCTACCTTCACACTATCAGCTTTCTTTAAACTATGCAACCACCATGTTTACACTAGCTACACCTTAGTAACTATATCTACATTATCTACTGTATCTATACATTTTTGCATTTTCATGCACTCGTAATTTCCCTGGAATTACATTCTCTAGTTATTATTACAGTGCATGAAAATGCACTGTACTGTTCTTCCTAGGCTTTTTCTTATTATTCTTCTTCTAACGCAGCCAATTCAGCTTCAACCGCTTAACGTAGAAACACCATTCAAATTTTGTCGCGTAGGTCTTACTTACGCGATGTGGGCTTTGTATTTTTCAACTTTGTAACTTTTATACTTTTTAAACTATTAGTTAAAAACTATTACAATTTCCCCCATAGACTTAACATTGCTCATTATGACATCACGGCAGCAATTAGAATCTTACTCCAGCTGGTCAGCCACCTGGGCACCAACTGTCAGTTTCTCTCAGGCTAGAGCATACAATCTCATACAAGTGCATACAATCTCTCTGAAGACTACATATTCTGTTCCCCTGTATCCTCTGCGCACAACAGTATCAAAATAAGTCCTCCTAATTCCATCCAACTTTATATCCATTCATCTTCTTCAAACCATTCACTCATCCACCCATTCTAAACAGTCTGCCTATCAACATCAATTAGACGCTCTACTTTCAACTTTTAAACAATCTACTCTGTCTCAGGCTGGCTCTCTTAAGACTAGCCAGTTAAATTGATTACACCTGTATCCACTACTCTCAGTAGAGAGCTGTGTCTCTCCATTCTACAAGAATATAAGGCACATTCCATCCAACATTCTATCCATTCATCTTCTTCAGACCATTCACTCATCCACCCATTAAACTGTCTATCAACATCTATTAAACAATCTGTCTATCAACATCCATTAAACTCTCTGTCTATCAACATTAATTAGACTATCTACATTCAACTTTTAAATTATTTACTCTGTCTCAGGCTTTAATCATACACTATGGCTATCTTAAGACTAGCCAGTTAAATTGATTACACCTATATCAACTACTCTCAGAGAGCTGTATCAGTGTCTCTCTTAACAAGAATATAAGGCACATTCCATCCAACCTTCTATCCATTCATCTTCTTCAGACCATTCACTCATCCACCCATTAAACTGTCAATCAATATCTATTAAACAATCTGCCTATCAACATCCATTAAACATTCTGTCTATCAACATTAATTAGACTACATACAACTTTTAAAGTATTTACTGTGGGTGCCTCTCAAGCAGCGTTTATATGTCCTCCCTCGCTCCTCGATCCTCAATGATCTACATAAAGAAAGATAGAAGAAGGGCTAGACCAGGGGTGTCCAAACTTTTTGGCTCAAGGGCCACATTGGGTCTTGGAAATTGACCGGTGGGCCATACCCCCCTTCGGACATGTACACAATGCAGTATACATAACGTATATAACTAGTTCAATGATAATAATGACACTTAGTTTGTTGTAGAAAATAAATTCTTTAAGAAATACGGTTAATATGAGGCTGTTTAATTCATTTATAAATGGTGCACTGTCACTTTAAGACTCTTGCCGGCTCCACTCAGTGGCTGCTGTGCCTAATCACCGTTGCTCAGTAGTGAAACTAGACTACTGTTGTCTTCACGTTTTTCTTTTAATCGTTTCTTATAAGAAGGAGATAACAGTTATCAACAATGACAAGCCAGCTGGCGCGCTCTCTCCCTTTCGTGCGCGCTAAAACGCGTTCACAATTAGCCAACGTTATGTAACGTTATGACTTATGAGTAGCCTATGTAACAACGCAAATTAGATTTGCTGCAATAGAGATTTCAAAGAGTATCATCTCTATGTAACATGCTGTTTTGATATTGACATTGTAAACGTTCTCTAAGAAGGGTGTAAAGGAGTTTGCAGTAATGTTAACCACAACGTCGTTGCTGGAAAGAAATAGCGAACAGCCAATGAAGTGTGGCGGGCCATATCTATAATAAACTAATACGTGCTCCGCGGGCCGCACTAAAGTGCGTCGCGGGCCGTAGTTTGGACACCCCTGGGCTAGACTTTCCCATTGTTGCCGCTCCATCATTCTTTATGTAGATCAGTAAATGATGTAGTGAGGATTGAGGAGCGGAGAGGACGCGTAAACGCTATATGCGGGGCACCTTCTGTCTCAGGCTTTAAGCATACAATCTCATTAAGACTACAGATCCTGTTTCACTACTTCCTCTGTCCACAACTGTTTCAAAATAAAGGTCCTCACTGCAATAATACACTATTAAATCATTTAACCATTGTAACTACTCAACTATTGAACTGTTCAACCATTCCAACTGTCAGTTATCATCCACTATGCCTCCAGTCAACTACATGAAACCTCCATGTACCTAACAACCAACATAGCAACCATTAAAATTAAGTGTTTATGACCATTTCCATAGCAACCAACATGATTATACTGCAGTAACTTCTTGTTTCTTGATAGTGGCCACCATGGATACCCTAGCAACAAATGTTTCAAAATAAAAGTCCTCACTAGCAAGTTAGCTAGTTAGCATGGTTAGCATAGTTAGCATTTTTAGCATAACTGCAAAAAATCATCAACTAAGTTAGCTAATCAACCTGGTTAGCATTATCAGCAAATTTAGCATTGTTAGCATAGTTAGCATTTTTAGCATTACTGCTAGAAATCATCGGTTAAGTTAGCTAATCAACCTGGTTAGCATTGTTAGTAAAGTTATCATTGCTGGCATAATTAGCATTTTTAGCGTAACTGCTAGAAATCATTACCTAAGTTAGCTAATCAACATTTTAACATTAATTGAAATCATTAGTTAAGTTAGAGCTGGAATATTTCATCTTTAAACTGTCTACCTTCACACTATCAACTCTATGTAAACTATGCAACCACCATGTTTACCCTAGCTACACCTTAGCAACCATATCTACATTATCTATCTATTTTTGCATTTTCATGCACTGGTAATTCCTTGGAATTGCATTTCTAGTTAAACTTCTTCTTCTAACGCTCGCAATTCAGCTTCAACCGTTTAACGTAGAAACTTCATTCAAACTTTGTTGCGTAGGTCTTGCTTATGCCATATGTGCTTTGTATTTTTCAACTTTGTAACTTTTATACTTTTTAAACTATTAGTTAAAAACTATCACCATTTCCCCCATAGACTTAACATTGCTCATTATGACATCACGGCAGCAATTAGAATGTTACCCCAGCTGGTCAGCCACCTGGGCACCAACTGTCAGTTTCTCTCAGGCTCCTCTCTGAAGACTACATATTCTGTTCCCCTGTATCCTCTGCGCACAACAGTATCAAAATAAGTCCTCCTAATTCCATCCAACTTTATATCCATTCATCTTCTTCAAACCATTCACTCATCCACCCATTCTAAACAGTCTGCCTATCAACAACATCAATTAGACGCTCTACATTGAACTTTTAAACAATCTACTCTGTCTTCGGCTGGCTCTCTTAAGACTAGCCAATTAAATTGATTACACCTGTATCTGTATCCACTACTCTCAGTAGAGAGCTGTGTCTCTCCATTCTACAAGAATATAAGGCACATTCCATCCAACATTCTATCCATTCATCTTCTTCAGACCATTCACTCATCCACCCATTAAACTGTCTATCAACATCTATTAAACAATCTGTCTATCAACATCCATTAAACTCTCTGTCTATCAACATTTATTAGACTATCTACATTCAACTTTTAAATTATTTACTGTCTCAGGCTTTAAGAGTACACGCTGGCTCTCTTAAGACTAGCCAGTTAAATTGATTACACCTGTGTCAACTACTCTCAGAGAGCTGTATCAGTGTCTCTCTTAACAAGAATATAAGGCACATTCCATCCAACCTTCTATCCATTCATCTTCTTCAGACCATTCACTCATCCACCCATTAAACTGTCAATCAATATCTATTAAACAATCTGCCTATCAACATCCATTAAACATTCTGTCTATCAACATGAATTAGACTATATACAACTTTTAAAGTATTTACTGTGGGTCCCTCTCAAGCAGTGTTTATATGTCCTCCCTCGCTCCTCGATCCTCAATGATCTACATAAAGAAAGATAGAAGAAGGGCTAGACTATCCCATTGTTGCCGCTCCATCATTCTTTATGTAGATCAGTGAGGAGCGAGAGAGGACGCGTAAACGCTATATATGAGAGGCACCTTCTGTCTCAGGCTTTAAGCATACAATCTCATTAAGACTACAGATCCTGTTTCACTACTTCCTCTGTCCACAACTGTTTCAAAATAAAGGTCCTCACTGCAATAATACACTATTAAATCATTTAACCACTGAAACTACTCAACTATTGAACTGTTCAACCATTCCAACTGTCAGTTATCATCCACTATGCCTCCAGTCAACTACATGAAACCTCCATGTACCTAGCAACCAACATAGCAACCATTAAAATTAAGTGTTTATGACCGTTTCCATAGCAACCAACATGATTATACTGCAGTAACTTCTTGTTTCCTGATAGTGGCCACCATGGATACCCTAGCAACAAATGTTTCAAAATAAAAGTCCTCACTAGCAAGTTAGCTAGTTAGCATGGTTAGCATAGTTAGCATTGTTAGCATTTTTAGCATAACTGCAAAAAATCATAAACTAAGTAAGCTAATCAACCTGGTTAGCATTGTTAGCAAATTTAGCATTGTTAGCATAGTTAGCATTTTTAGCATTACTGCTAGGAATCATCGGTTAAGTTAGCTAATCAACCTGGTTAGCATTTTTAGTAAAGTTAGCATTGCTAGCATAATAAGCATTTTTAGCGTAACTGCTAGAAATCATTAGCTAAGTTAGCTAATCAACATTTTAACATGAATAGAAATCATTAGTTAAGTTAGAACTGGAACGTTTCATCTTTAAACTGTCTACCTTCACACTATCAACTCTCTGTAAACTATGCAACCACCATGTCTACCCTAGCTACACCTTAGTAACCATATCTACATTATCTATCTATTTTTGCATTTTCATGCACTGGTAATTCCTTGGAATTGCATTTCTAGTTATTAAACTTCTTCTTCTAACGCTCGCAATTCAGCTTCAACCGTTTAACGTAGAAACTGCATTCAAACGTTGTTGCGTAGGTCTTGCTTATGCCATGTGTGCTTTGTATTTTTCAACTTTGTAACTTTTATACTTTTTGAACTATTAAATAAAAACTATTAACAATTTCCCCATAGACTTAACATTGCTCATTATGACATCACGGCAGCAATTAGAATGTTACACCAGGTGGCCAGTCCAGGTGCAGCAGCTCTCTCACTCTCTCAGGATTTAAACACTGGCCCTCTTGAGACTACATTTTCTGTTCCCCTGTATCCTCTGCGCATAACTGTATCAACGTAAGTCTTCCTAATTCCATCCAACTTTCTATCCATTCATCTTCTTCAAACCATTCACTCATCCACCCATTCTTAACAGTCTGCCTATCAACATCAATTAGACGATCTACATTCAACTTTTAAACAATCTACTCTGTCTCAGCTTTAAGCACACACTCTCTTAAGACTAGCCAGTTAAATTGATTACACCTGTATCTGTATCCACTACTCTCAGTAGAGAGCTGTGTCTCTCCATTCTACAAGAATATAAGGCACATTCCATCCAACTTTCTATCCATTCATCTTCTTCAGACCATTCACTCATCCACCCATTAAACTGTCTATCAACATCTATTAAACAATCTGCCTATCAACATCCATTAAACTCTCTGTCTATCAACATTAATTAGACTATCTACATTCAACTTTTAAATGATTTACTCTGTCTCAGGCTTTAAAATACACTCATGGCTCTCTTAAGACCAGCCAGTTAAATTGATTACATCTGTATCAACTACTCTCAGAGAGCTGTATCAGTGTCTCTCTTAACAAGAATATAAGGCACATTCCATCCAACCTTCTATCCATTCATCTTCTTCAGACCATTCACTCATCCACCCATTAAACTGTCAATCAATATCTATTAAACAATCTGCCTATCAACATCCATTAAACTTTCTGTCTATCAACATTAATTAGACTATCTACATACAACTTTTAAAGTATTTACTGTGGGTGCCTCTCAAGCAGCGTTTATATGTCCTCCCTTGCTCCTCGATCCTCAATGATCTACATAAAGAAAGATAAAAGAAGGGCTAGACTATCCCATTGTTGCCACTCCATCATTCTTTATGTAGATCAGTGAGGATCAAGGAGCGAGAGAGGACGCTTAAACGCTATATGAGAGGCACCCTCTGTCTCAGGCTTTAAGCATACAATCTCATTAAGACTACAGATCCTGTTTCACTACTTCCTCTGTCCACAACTGTTTCAAAATAAAGGTCCTCACTGCAATACACTATTAAATCATTTAACCATTGTAACTACTCAACTATTTAACTGTTCAACCATTCCAACTGTCAGTTATCAACTATGCCTCCAGTCAACTACACGAAACCTCAATGTACCTAGCAACCAACATAGCAACCATTAAAATTAAGCGTTTATGACAGTTTCCATAGCAACCAACTTGATTATACTGCAGTAACTTCTTGTTTCCTGATAGTGGCCACCATGGATACCCTAGCAACAAATGTTTCAAAATAAAAGTCCTCACTAGCAAGTTAGCTAGTTAGCATTGTTAGCATAGTTAGCATTTTTAGCATAACTGCTATAAATCATCAACTAAGTCAACTAATCAACCTGGTTAGCATTGTTAACATTGTTAACATAGTTAGCTGATCAACATAGTCAACATATTTTAAGATACCTAGCATGATTAGCAACCTAGCAACCAGCATGGCAACCAATTTAAGTGTGAAACCACTGTCAACTACTTCCACAATCACAACCTAGCAACCAACATGGCTACCCTAGCAACCAGCCTAGCAATGCCTTGAGTTACTATAGCAACCACCACAACTACCCTAGCAACATCTTAGCAATAATCTTATTTACCCTAGCAACCACCTCATGTACCCTAGCATCAGCCTAGCAACTACTTCCAGCTTGATAACATCAGGTAATGTTGAATTTGCCTAATCTACCCTTACGACTCTTTAACAACACTTTTTGATCACTGCTGGAGTGTTCAAAGTTGGCATCAAGTATAATATGTTGTGTGAAATTTTCAACCAGCTTCAACCCTTTCTGGTCACATTCATTACATGCCTTTAGGCTACATTAAGACTTGACTATTGCAACTCACCTTATTTTGTCACAAGATTACAAATGGTTCAAAATGTTGCTGCTAGATTAGGCCTATCTACTGGAACTAAGAAGCGTGATCGTATCACTCCTGTTGTGTGAACTGCACTGGCTACCAATGAAATATAGAATTGAATTGAACTGTTTGTTTTTAGGCTTGCATGAATCAGCACCACAACACATCTGCAACACAATACATCTGTCCTGCTACGTCTTCCCAACATTTTCTCTCTTTTCCTTCATCTCAATTTACAACTAGAGCCTTTTCTGTTTCTGCTCAATTCTGGAATCGTCTCTCAAATTAGGTCAATCAATCCATATTATTGATAATTTTAAATCCATGTTAAAAGCTTCTTTTTTTTCATTAGGATTTTTCAGGACTTGGCAATATTTTCTGTTGTTTCTTAATGGAAGTGAATGGATTCCGCGCCGATTATCTGCACAAGGTGGAAAGCGGATTTTCCGCCTGTCCACCCCGAGCTGAACGAGTAGAAAAAAGTTCTACTCAAGGCGGATAAATGAAAAAATCTTTTAAAAACTATTTAAACTGCATCATTTTGATTGCTGATAATGGTTTATTTTATTATAATCCCATTAGAATGTATAGGCCTATTATATTATAGGTACTTTGGGGTTAACTGTAGCCTAACCATTTTTGAGGCTGTTCAAAACGCACCAAATCAACAGGCCACCTGTTCACCATTCACTCAAATCAACAGGCCATCTGTGCACCATTCAACAGCCTCAGAAAATGGTTACAGTTAACCCCAAAGTACCATATACAATTTAATATTATGTTCTACAATGTTACTATTTTGTTTATTTTAAAGCATTTTGGATCAACTCTGTCGTGTGAAATGTGCTAATATCATAGGCTATAGTCAATTGACTTTGTCAAACCCAAACCTAGATAGCTACCTCTTCAGTCAATGACATCACTCAGTCGCGCACGTGACTTCTTCACTTTGACTTGGAACCCGGCTGGCGTCTACACACATTCGTGTCCCAGCTCAGCGGATTGCCGGTCACGTTGGTAGCCTACTGAGCCTTCGACTAGAAGTTTCCGTGACTCTTCACATTACCTCCAACGTAAGTTTTGTTTGCTTAACGTTAACACTAAAGATATTTTGGTAAGTTAACACTAACAGCATTCTTTGTATCTTAAATGAGTCTGGTAGCTAGCTGCTAAGGCTGGCTAACGTTAACTTTCGAGCTAAAGACCACCTGCTAAATCTTCTACATAGACTTTGTGAGGTGTTCCCTATCATATCACTTTTATTCGACGTATATGTTGTCCGAAACAATGTTTACGAATTGTTTCCGACATTTGATAGGGTAGTAGCATAGTTGCCTCAAAGTCTGTTATTTGGAAATTGTCGTAGCACTAATTAACGTTAACGTTAGCTATTTGCTAGCACCTGTATTGGCTGCTAGAAGGTAACGTTAGGTGAGGTAACTTTCTTGGAATGAAAATTGACTGGGTTTACTGTTTGTCGAGCGATTATCTACTTTAACTCGACATAGTTTGTGTGACATTCATTATCATCACTTTTATTTGATGTATGACGTGTCGAAAAACGGCGTCTATGAATCTGACGTCGGGTAGCAGTTAGTACTCGTTTTGGTAATAAAACTGGCTAGCTGCTAGTGCTACACCAGACACGGCAGCTACATAGAACATTCTAGAAAAATACACCAGTGTTTTGCGTTTGGCTAATATACTGGAGGCTGCAAGAGCCAGCACGAAATGAGTTTATTGCTAGTTTATTTTATGCTGAAACCACTGCAGCAACGCTAACTAATTTGAACTTTGAGCGTCACATTAATAACGCCGGTGACAGTCAGGCGGTTGGAGGCGTTAACGCCTCTACAACGCGGAAGCGTTGCCTTGAACTCGGACGTACATGACAAGGCCAGCACATAACGTAAGCTAGCTGTTGCCAACATCTCTAATAGTAACCTCCATAGGCGCATGAGCAAAGGACAACAGGGTGATACAACAAAAATAGACTTGTCGACTTGTAATTAAAAGAAATATGGAGCCTATCAACCTACTGGCCCAATTCGTTTCTGATTCTAATGTTACAATAAACTTATTTTGAGTACAGTCATGCCATATAATCTAATGATATTACTTGGTCACACAGATGTGAAGTTGCATTGTGTTAAATTAATGTAATTGTGTTGCCTTGTAATGTTATAGCAGTGCTAACAACCTTTTCCCCTTTATTCACAACAGAAAACAATAGTCTTTCTAAAGACTTCCTCCATTCTCCATCCTCCATCTCCACCTTCCCTTGTGGTTTTTGCCACGGGGATTTGTGGTGCTGCGGACTTAAGGTATGTCATTTTAATTATTTTTACTGCTAGACCAGCTATGCTGATTGCTTACACCTTTTATTTGCTAACACAAACATGTAAATGATGTGTTTCTTGACTTGGTGGTAGGTGATAACAGACAATCTAATGTGCAGCTGCCTACACAATCAGCTCCTGATCTGCATAATATACAGCTGTGCTGAGTTTTGCGTTAGTTTTCTTGGCTCGCTTAAGTGAATTCATCCGATATCACTATTACTGGCGTATAGCTGAAATTGATGGAACCAAGAATGTTTTTTCACTGTGGAACAAGCAAAGCAGCAATGTTGCAGTGTTCCTTATTTTTGGAAGTATGTAACATGTTTTTTTCTTTCTTTTTTGTTTCCCTTTCAGGCTTGTTCCAGACCAGCCCTGTCAGTGGTGTCTTCCATCTCCACCCTCCATCTCCACCCTCCATCTCCACCCTCCATCTCCACCTTCCCTTGTGGTTTTTGCCACGAAAAACAAAAAAAAATCTCAAGACTTCATTTGTGGTGCTGCAGACTTCAGGTATGTCATTTTAATTATGTTTACTGCTAGGCCAGCTATGCTGCTTGCTTACACCTTTTATCTGCTAACACAAACATGTAAATTATGTGTTTCTTGACTGAAGAAAAATAGCTACTTTTTACAGTTGCTTGTCTTGATATGGTAGGTACATATTTTTAAGTACCTACCATGTCGCCATCCACAACTACAAATGTGTCCACTTTCTTTTTATTAAAAGTAACCATCATATAATCAACCATCACAAGTTTTTAACTCATAAAGGGTGATGGCCGACAATCTAATGTGCAGCTGCCTACAAAATCTCCTCCCATTCTACATAATATACAGCTGTGCTGAATTTTGTATTAGTTTTCTTTGCTCACTTCACTTAACTCATCCTTTTAGTATTACAGGGGTATTGCTGAAATGAATAGAAACAATAATGCTTTTTCACTGTGAAGCAAGAAAAGCAGCAATGATGCTGTGGTCCTTATTTTTGGAAGTGTTTAACATGTGTGTTTCTCTTTTGTTTCCCTTTCAGGCTTGTTCCAGACCAGCCCTGTCAGAGTGGTGTCTGTCACTTGTGACACTGTGCCTGTCTGTCTGCACACCCTGCACTGCACTCATATACAACAGAACCCACTTACGCCTACTGCAAACATATAACGACAAGTGACACTTTTTGACAACATACTTGACTGCACATACTATACTCTTTACATACAACTCTGTCCCCTCAGACAACTTCTTTGAGACTTTTAAACTTGAATACTCCTTTGAAACTTGAAAACTTGAAAACTTGAAAACTTGAAAACTTGAAAACTTGAAAACTTGAAAACTTGAAAACTTTGAAACTTGAATACCACTCTGAACCAGCAGCATCCTTTAACATAACATACCTACAAACATACCTGCAAACATATAACGACAAGAATTGATCACTTTCTGACCACACATACTCTGAACTGTATAAAGACTCTGAAACATACTAAGAACTACCTGTGAACTATTCAGATAGAGAACTATTTCTGTGAACTTTTACATACCTCACATACAACGTTTGTATATTTGAATAATTTCTGTCAAAGTTGTCTTTGCTGTTGCATATCTACTTTTAGACCTGAGCTGTGCTGCAAGACTGAACCTGGGCTGTGTGAGGACTTCAACATTCCATCCTAGTTCTGCATAAAACTGATCTCAAGGGCTGCCTCTCATTCTTCATCGGTGTCAAGTGTTGCCTCTACCTAACAGTTCCAGTGCCATATTTGATCATTTAATCAATAATTTAACTTAAGTAAATATTTTGTGTGAAAGCTTATACTCTGAACCATATAAAGACTCTGAACCATTACGGATAACTACAGTCTGTTAACTATTCACATAGAGAACTGTTACTGTGAAATATACATACCCATCAACGTTTATATTTGAATAATATCTGCCTAAGTTGTCTTTGCTGTTGCATACCTACTTTTACACCTGAGCTGTGCTGCACGACTGAACCTGGGCTGTGTGAGGACTTCAACATTCCATCCTAGTTCTGCATAAAACTGGTCATCTCAAGGGCAATTCATTTTTTGGGCCCACTGATCATTGTAGTAAACCACTGAAATAAATACTAGTGTTTGGATATTGAGTTTAACATTTAATCTCATCTATCTTGTCTATATACTCAGATTACATTGATTAAGTAACTTGTCTCAATTCTGTCTGTGGAACATTGAGTATATGTGCTAGTGTGTAATCTGTGATAAACAAATATTTTGTACAACCAATATTAGATTTGACTTGACCATTAGACTATATTTAGCTTGTTATATTTTGAAACATGGGAAGAAAAGGCCGTCGCTCAGAGGCTCAAAAGAGACGTTGGCGTAAATTGGACCTCTCTGAAGTTGAAACACATCAGTCTTCATTAGACCAGAGTGACTTGAATGACCGAGAACAGGTAAATGAGGTAACTAGTGATTCCCGCATGAACACGGAGCAGAGACCCATCACGTGTGTTCAAGCAACTCATTACCAAGGTGATGTAAGATATGGGAACAACAGTAACAAGCAGTGCACCTGCAATTCCCTGGTATTTCTTGCTACACTTCACTACCGAACAGAGCTCAACAGTGATGATCTTGACTACATTTTGCAAAAAGGTAACTTTATGTACAGTGAAGTACAGGAAAGGTTGAGCATGAGAGGCAATGCACATGACCACTTGGCTCTTGATGAATTACCTGATAGTGTTGAGATCTATGGACAAATGTATCATATTGAGAAGTGCCTGTCACGGTATGGTAATCTAAGGCAAAATGGACCTGATGGTGTGGACTTCCTACAGCTCTCTGAAAGACTGCATTGTTTGTCAAATGATGTAAAGTTTGCACTGCTAACTTTAGGTTGCTTAACAATAGCTTTGTTTCGAGATGATGATAAATATGGACTTTTTGATCCACACTCAAGAACACCTGATGGCTTTCCAGCAAACAATGGCACTGCCGTGATGTTGACCTTTGTCAACTTGAATAACATGATTGATCATCTGCTCGCATTCTGGACCATCCTTGAATCACATGATGAATGGGTTTATGAGTTAATGCCAGTGCTTTTTACATCTGAGTGTAATAATGACCAACGAAGCCACACTGACAATGTGCAACCTTCTCGGACTGCAGAGTTCCACGTTCCAGCCATTTCTGTGAATTCACGCACTAAACGTAGTAAGGATCGCAGGCGCCGAAAAACTGCCAAAGCACAAAAGGACATGCCCTTCAGTGAGAACAACAGAATCAGACAGCGAAAATATTATGAACAGAATAGAACGAAAAAAATGGAATATGAAAGAAAGAGGTATGCAAACTGCATTCAACACAAAAAGAAATCCTACCTCAGAGACCGTTACATGCATGAACCTGACTATAAGTTGAAAAAAAAGTTATACTTCAACAGCCGGTACTCCTGTGACCTGAGTTTTAGATCAAGAAAACAGGCTTACCTAAAGAAATGTTACTCAAGTGACCTGAATTTTCGATCAAGGCAGCAGGCTTACATACAGAAACGTTACTCAAGTGACCTGAATTTTCGATCAAGGCAGCAGGCTTACATACAGAAACGTTACTCAAGTGACCTGAATTTTCGATCAAGGCAGCAGGCTTACATACAGAAACGTTACTCAAGTGACCTGAATTTTCGATCAAGGCAGCAGGCTTACATACAGAAACGTTATGCCCATGATTTAACCTATCGTTCAAGACAGAAGTTGACCATGAAAAATCACTATGCAAATGATCCAACATACAGGCAGAAAAAAAAGGAAACCTTTACTGACAGATACAGAAATGATCCTGTTTACAGGCATTATCGTTCTCTACAAAAAAGGAAAACTGCAGTTGTGGGCCTAAATAACAGTTTCCAGAGAATGCTTAGCAAAATGCGGTGTGCTTTAAATATACAGTGCAAGTACCGTTATCTTACACACCTGTCCAGGCTTCAATCAGAGCAAGAGGTTGAACAACAGGACACACCAGCAGAAAGCACCCTTTTGCATGATGCCATCGCATCTTTTCAAATGCATGTACAGAACGGCCCTACTTTTGTGTGTACAGTGTGTCACAGAGCTTTGTTTTATAACCAGGTAAAAGAGTGCAATTATGAATGTTATCAAAAGAATCGAGGCATGGTTAATCAATGCTTAACAGGCGAATATGTACATATATGCAGCGAGCAGTGCAGTGCACTTGAATCATGTTGTGCATCAGATGAAAAGACAGAGTGGATTTGTTACAGCTGTGATGAAAACTTAAAGATGGGGAAAATGCCAGCCATTGCTGTAAACAATATGTTAGAGCTATCACCAATTCCTCGAGAGCTCAGTAATCTTAATATACTTGAAAGACACATCATTGCACGGTACATACCATTTGCAAAAATAATAAGTCTTCCCAAAGGCCAGCAGAAATTAATACATGGTGGAGTTGTGTGTGTCCCTTCAGAGGTAGAATCAACAGTCAATGCTTTGCCTAGACCCAACAGCGAGTCACAGCTTTTAAAAGTGAAGTTGAAACGAAGAATGAATTATACAGGGCATTACCAGTTCCAAACTGTAGACATGACCAAAGTTTTACGTGCCTTATCTAAACTGAAAGAGATGCATTCAGAGTACAAGGACATAACCATAACTAATGATACACAAGCTTTTGGGGATGGAATGAATAGCTTGGCAGATGAAAATGACAGTGCTGTAGATGAAGTTGATCTAATGGAGACTGATGCAGTGGATGAGTTTGACATTACTGACCCAGAACATTCAGAGATAAATAGTGCAGTCAATCAACCTAATAATGAAACCCATGAGTTACATGATAACCAGGATTCACTTGACACTGAGCAGGACACAAGTCAACAAAATGGTGGATGCTCTATAGATTCATGCTTACAGCCAGCTGATATTGCACAGGAAATGATAACATTTGGTGAAGGTATATTCACTGTGGCACCAGCTGAAGGAAACAGACCAGTGAGTTTTTTCAGAGTTCCTAAACTAGAGGCAATGGCTTTCCCTGTACAGTTCCCCACTGGAATGAACACTTTGGATGAAACACAAAGACCAATGAAATTATCACCAAGCAGATATTTCAATGCACGTCTCTTTTGTGTTGACAATCGTTTTGCTCTCGACTCCAATTATATATTTTTCGCACAATTTATCACAGAAATGCATTTGGCAAAGTCGTCTATGTCTATTCAACTGCGTAAAGGAAAACCTATGACCAGAGATGGACGCAAAATAACTGCAAGATTGCTCCAAGACAAACATGAAGTGCAAAAACTGATACGGAACAAAGACGCCACACGATTCATGCAACCTTTGAGAGGTACTCCTGCATACTGGGAAAGAACACTCAGAGACCTCTTTGCAATGCTTCGCCAGCTGGGTACCCCAACATTCTTTTGTACATTTAGTGCTGCTGAAATGAGATGGCCAGAGGTCATACAAACAATAAAGGCACAGCAAGGAGAGCAGGTTGACTTTTCTGAGCTTGACTGGGCGTCAAAATGTGAGATTTTACGTAGCAACCCTGTCACCACCATGCGCATGTTTGACAAGCGTGTTGATGCACTTCTCAGACACCTACTTTTGTCACCAGCACAGCCCATTGGTGAGGTCATTGACTACTTTTTCCGTGTGGAGTATCAAGCTAGAGGTTCGCCACATATACATATGTTGGTTTGGTGTAAGAACGCACCTGTATTTGAGGACGACCCAGATGAGAAAGTGTGTGAATTTGTGGACAAGTACATAACATGTCAGCTGCCTGACCCAAATACAGACCCTGAGCTTTTCAAAATAGTCACAGAGGTGCAAACCCACAGCAAAAGGCACTCCAAGTCATGTAAGAAAGGAAATAAGCACTGTCGGTTTGGATTCCCGAAACAGCCTGTCGAGAGCACATTTATAACAAGACCCATGCCAGCAGAGCTCATGGACGAATCTGACAATGAATCTGATCATGACCCTTCTTTCATGTCTCCTGAAGACGCCAAAACTAAGCTGAGGCCTTTATGGGAATTGCTGAATAATTCAACAACATCGTTTGAAAGCATCCCACAGCTACTTGCCCAATGCAACTTAAGCTATGAGGAATACCTAAACTGTGTCAGTTCATTAACAACGTCCAGTGTGCTAGTGATGAAACGTCAACCAAAGGACTGCTGGATTAATGGCTATAATGAGCATTTGTTAAGGGCCTGGAATGCAAATATTGATATTCAGTTCATCCTGAACCCTTATTCCTGTCTAATGTACATCTTATCATACATTTCCAAAGCTGAACATGAGATGAGTGAGTATTTGAAAAGAGTTGTGTCTGACACGTCTCAAGCCAATACCTCTGACACTGAGGAAATGAAACAAATCATGCAAGCATACTCCAAAAACAGAGAGGTAAGTGTTCAAGAGGCTGTTGCACGAGTCTGTAGCTTGAAACTGAAGTCTTGCTCTCGAAGCGTGATATTTATACCCACTGATGACAATGCTTTGAAAATGAGCGTCCCATTAAGGTACCTGAATAACAGAATTCCTGATTCAGAGAATGTTTGGATGTCCGGAATGGCAGACAAATACAAAAACAGACCAGATACACCAGAGTTTGCAACAATGTTTATGGCAGAATTTGCTTCCACTTATAGAGTTGTGTATGGAAGGCAGAAAGAAGGAAAAAAGGTTTTACCACTTCAAAATGAAATGGGCTTCATTCAAAAGCGAACAATGGGAAAGCCTGCCATTATCAGATACGCCCGATTTTCTGAGCAAAAAGCTCCAGAGAAATTCTATGGCACATTGCTCAAACTGTACCTCCCTTATCGTTCAGATTCACAACTGAAACCCACAGGTTTCCCAACTTATGAGTCATTTTATACATCAGGTTACATATGTCTTCCTGGAAGAGACTATAATGAGAGAGTAGTTTCTGTTGTCAAGAAGAACAGGTCACAATATGAAAAGAACAGTGATGCAATAGAGAAAGCTATTGAGAACATAGAAGAAAATGGACCTATAGAGGATGCATGGACAACACTTGCACCTGAAACAGAGCTTCTTCGACTTGAGTGCATTTCTGAGCGTGAGGAGATGAATCCAGACGAAATGAACGAACGAGATGACATTCCTGAATATAGCACACGTACCAGAGACAGAGGAAGTGCAGCACCAATGTTTGAGGCTCCTCAAATAGACCCTACTGTGGTCCGTAACATGTATCAAAATCTAAATCAAACACAGGCATCTATATTCTATACAGTGCGTAAATGGTGCATGAGACGTGTGTGTGGACAGAGTGCCGATCAGTTCTTTTACTTTGTCACTGGTGGAGCTGGAACTGGTAAATCTCACCTCATCAAATGCATTTACACAGAGGCATCAAAGACACTCCGCAAGTTACCTCGCATCACAGAGGAAAGAGACATGTCCATGCCCACTGTCCTTCTCACATCATTTACTGGTACAGCAGCTTACAACATATCTGGCAAGACACTGCATTCTGTCCTGAAACTGCCAAGAAGCCTTAAACCACCTTACCAGTGCCTTGGAAACCGTCTAGATGAAGTGAGAGCAACCTTATCCAATGTTGAAATAATTGTCATTGATGAAGTGTCCATGATATCAAAATCACTTTTTGCATATGTCAATTGGAGACTGCAAGAAATCAAAGGCAGCAAGAAACCTTTTGGCGGAGTCTCAATACTGGCCTGTGGCGATTTCAACCAGATAAGTCCCCCTGGTAAAGCCAAACCTCTCTGTGTGTTTGAGGATCATGTTCTTGATATCTGGAAGGATCGGTTCCAAGTAGTCACTCTCACAGAAATCATGCGCCAAAAAGATGATGTGCCATTTGCTGAGCTGCTCAACAGGATAAGGGTGAAACGCAAAGGAGAGGCATTATCTGAAGCAGACAGAGCTCTACTTGCACAGGCCATATGTCAAGCTGATGACTGTCCCAAAGACATTCTGCATGTTTTTGCTACTAATAAAGAAGTAAACCAACACAATGCAAACACAATATCTGCTCTATACTCTGATCTGATCAACATTGATGCACATGACTATAAGAAAGATCCACGAACTGGTCGGATGGAAAGACAGAGTGCACCTTTTGAAGGACACAAAGGAGATTTACCAGACAGACTACAAGTTGCTGATGGTGCTCGTGTGATGCTAATAAGAAACATAGATGTGGAAGATGGACTGGTGAATGGTTCATTTGGAAAGATTGGTAAAATTGTTTATCATGACCAAGATGGCAGATCACTTGTAAAAATGCTTGGTGTTGAATTGGACAGTCCCAATGCAGGGCAAAGACATCGCAATAAAGGACCAGAAGGACCGGACAATTTGGTGTACATTGAAAGAGTAGAGGAACCTCTTAGTAAAAAGGGTGTGGTTCGTCACCAATTTCCAATGACTCTAGCCTTTGGTTGTACCATACATAAATGTCAAGGCATGACGACAGTTTCTGCAGTGGTCTCGTTGCAGCGCATATTTGAACCTGGCATGGCATACGTTGCTCTTAGCAGAACGACTTCACTACATGGTCTACGCATAGTTGATTTTGATGAAAGCAAAATATATGCCGATCCAGAAGTGACCGTTTCCGTGGACAGTATGCAAAAAGTCGACTTTAGAAATGCCATGCCCCTTCTTCACTGCCTCCCCACTCTGAGATCACCATCTTTAACACTGATCCATCACAACACTGAAGGACTGTCAGCCCATATTGATGACATTAAGAGACATCATGAATTGTGCCTCGCAGATATTTTGTGCTTTACTGAAACACACCTTTTTGGCACATTTGTCCCAGAAAATATCCATTTGGAGAACTATCGAATGTATAAGCGCAATAGACATGTGTCATACACTACTCTTTCACATTTTGCACAGAAAAATGGTGGGGGAGTTGCTATGTTTGTAAAAAGCCATCTTCAAGCCCATCACATGCCATACATACAGGGTGTGACTGATCTCGAATTCCTGGTTTTGAAATTTGCTGCTCCAGTTCCACTACTAATTGCAGTGATTTACAGACCACCGGATTACAACACAAACCTATTTTTGCCAAATCTCTGCCATCTACTGGAGTCTTTACATGTTATTGCTGATAGTCCAGTTATAGTCTGTGGGGATTTTAATGAGGACATGTTGACCAATGGAAGAAAGCCAATCTATGAGTTGTTCCAGTCTAAAGGATTCACAAATCTCATTACCACCTCCACCACTGAGAAGAACACATTGTTGGATAACATCTTCATCTCTGATCCTCAGCACTGTGCCCATTCAGGTGTTCTACAGACATATTACAGTTATCATGATCCTGTGTTCTGTATTCTTAATTAAGTTTTTGTACATCAAATCTTTTGTACATAAAATCTTTTGTACATCATGTAATTTTACACATTTTACTCCTTTTAAACCATTATATCAACTTACACATTTTACTAATTTTGAACCATTATCAACATTATAACAGCTAGACTTAAAGGAAAACAGTAATGAAATATGATGAATGTTTTAGGACAACAATGATGAACAATTGTGCTATGTAAACAGGTTACCAAAATCAGGGTTCCCAATCTCAAATATAAGTCAAATATACAATTCCTTGACTTTTCCCTGACACCTAAAAAACTGAATTTCTATGACTTTATAATGATTGGCACAAAAGATCAACCAATGATTTCGGTGTAATTATGTAGCGTCCAAGAATCTTTTACTTTTTTTTTAGAGCGAACAAATGGACATTGAATAATTAAAAGTTGGACTACTCATACAATAAAGCTGTCCTCCAAAGAGGGGGGGTTGGTGGTGGGTTAATACAAACCTGATTGTACTACTGAGACCACTAGCACATCATCCTGGATCATAGATAAGCATATTTAAGCTTCCCCATGAACTTAGTATTCACCAAATTATGTTGTACCAAATCATTCTCCTCCAACTTCGCCCACAAGCTTAACATATGTGCTTGAGAGTAGTTTGGTTGCCTGATATTACATGTAATATTCAAAATGGATGTTAATGTCCTTGAGACAATGTCAGGTGTCTATGTTTAAATTACAAAAAATAAAGTTGAATTATTGCATTTGAGGCTAATGATCTTGGAGGAATCTAATCATCAGACCTTTTACATAATTTGAAATAGAAGTAGTCTACAAATCATAACCTTTAAAATAAAGTATTCCATGAATCAACAATGTTTTACTGATGTAATTTAATACCACATGCATTTTAGATGTTCAAACTAAATTAATCTTTGCATTAAACTATCAGCCTATGAACAACTTTTAAACGATCTACTTTTAAAATATCAACATTCATTAAACTTTCTGCATCAACATCCATTAAACTATCATCATTCATTATACTACAGTATATGTCTATCAACCATTCCAACTGTCAGTTATCATCAACTATGCCTCCAGCCAACTATATTAAACCTCCACCTACTTAACAACCAACATAGCAACCGTTGAAATAAAGCATCTATATCAGTTTCCATCTAAACCAACATGACTTTTCTAGAAAACCACTAAAGTAACCACCTTAACTACCCTAACAACAGCTTAGCAACTACATCAAGTACACTACAAACAGTCTAGCAACTACCTTAAGTACCCTACCAACAGCCTAGCGACTACCTTAAGTACCCTAGCAGCAATCAACATCCATTAAACTATCTATCAACAATCATTCAATTGTCTATCAACAACTTTTAAGCTATCCATATTCAACTTTTAACCTACTGATACACTGTCAACTTTCATTAAATTATGCAACCACCATGTCTACCCTAGCAACACCTTAGTAACCATATCTACATTATCTATTTCTACATTTTTGCATTTTCATGCACTGGTAATTCCTTGGAATTGCATTTCTAGTTAAACTTCTTCTTCTAACGCCTTTAATGCAGTCTCAACCGTTTAACGTAGAAACTTCATTCAAACTTTGTTACGTAGGTCTTACTTAGGACATGGGTGCTTTGTATTTTTCAACTTTGTAACTTTTATACTTTTTAAACTATTAGTTAAAAACTATTACAATTCCCCCCATAGACTTAACATTGCTCATTATGACATCACGGCAACAATTAGAATCTTACGCCAGGTGGCCGGCCACCTGGGCACCAACTGTCAGTTTCTCTGGCTTTAAGCATACAGTCTCTCAGAAGACTACACATATCCTGTTAAACTGTTTCCTCTGTCCACAACTGTTTCAAAATAAAAGTCCTCAATGCAATTATACACTATTATATCATTTAATCATTGAAACTACTCAACTATTGAACTGTTCAACCATTCCAACTGTCAGTTATCATCCACTATGCCTCCAGTCAACTACATGAAACCTCCATGTACCTAGCAACCAACATAGCAACCATTAAAATTAAGTGTTTATGACCGTTTCCATAGCAACCAACATGATTATACTGCAGTAACTTCTTGTTTCTTGATAGTGGCCACCATGGATACCCTAGCAACAAATGTTTCAAAATAAAAGTCCTCACTAGCAAGTTAGCTAGTTAGCATGGTTAGCATTGTTAGCATAGGTAGCATTTTTAGCATAACTGCAAAAAATCATCAACTAAGTTAGCTAATCAACCTGGTTAGCATTATTAGCAAATTTAGCATTGTTAGCATAGTTAGCATTTTTAGCATTACTGCTAGAAATCATCGGTTAAGTTAGCTAATCAACCTGGTTAGCATTGTTAATAAAGTTAGCATTGCTAGCATAATTAGCATTTTTAGCGTAACTGCTAGAAATCATTACCTAAGTTAGCTAATCAACATTTTAACATGAATAGAAATCATTAGTTAAGTTAGAGCTGTAATGTTTCATCTTTAAACTGTCTACCTTCACACTATCAACTCTCTGTAAACTATGCAACCACCATGTTTACCCTAGCTACACCTTAGTAACCATATCTACATTATCTATCTATTTTTGCATTTTCATGCACTGGTAATTCCTTGGAATTGCATTTCTAGTTATTACTATTATTATTGGGAAGGTTATAGGTTTGCACTGATTCAGGTAGGGTAGTGGCACTATACTGGATGGTATATCGGTTAGAATATAGGACGGAGAAGAGATGGGGTTTAACTTTGTATTGTTCCAGCAGAGACATTCAGGATTCCATACATACAGAGAAATATAGGTAGATGGCTATTTATAGATAATATATCTGCAGCATACAGATATGCATTGAATACTAAGCTCATTAAACTGAATTGTAAGCCAGGACACACATACAGCAATGGCAACGCTAACCCCTTCAACAAAGAAAAGAAACCTTTTTGTTCGTGACTACAGTTATTATGTGGTCAATAACGCCATCTAGCGGCGTAAACGGTACTGTGTAATAGCGTTAACTCGCACAGCACAGGTACAAACTTCCTCCAGTCGGAGATTGTTAATGAGGGCTATCTTTTACTGTCTATGGGGCTAAAGGACTGTATGGATTGATTGATTGTGTTGCTTGGATGGCGTCAGTTAGAACCAAAGATCATACAGCGCTAGAATCTTTGGTTAGAATACTGATTGTGAAGCAGTAGTTTCTCCTTAGTTTCTTTATTGAGTTTTCTTCCACCATACAACAGCATGAATAAACTTATAATGTATAGTGGTCTGTAAAGAACCAAATAAACTGTCATTAATATGGTCACTAAATAAACTGTATCGCTATCTCTCATTCTATAAGCTCAACTTCTCACACAAGTAACACAGGCTTCCTTCATTTCAAACCCTTAATGCTAATGCTCCGTTTAGCATGCTAAGTCCTTGCATATCAACGTGAAAGATACATCCCACTCCCAATACACATGACCGAAGGTTACGGTCACTTACTTTTGTTGTCATACACGCACACAACTTCAACTTAAGGTAATTGGCAGTAAACTCACTCAAAACTAACGTCATGAACTTCACCAACACTGTGGTGTACTACTAGATAACGTCTCTAATGAACTAGCATGAGGCTGCACGAGAGGGCGTCACTAGGCAACAACACCTCAACAGAAGAAGAGTACAGAGATGCAAGACTAGTCTATGTCCTTACAGTAGAAACGCTAAACAGTAGATTCTTAAGCTAAACACATGAAGTATTATAATTTCAGAGAACACTTACAGTATATTACTTCATGGAAATCATGTCAAGAGCAAGTTTAAGTGTATTAGCAAACCTCTTGCATACCAGTGTGAATTAACGATGTATGTATCAAACTTACTTTTTGTCAATGATCGCATCTCTGAATGTAAAGGGCTGGATTACTCAGGATAACTGCAGGAATTGTCTAAGGGTAAATTAATTATCTATGTTTTTTGTGCACAGCCGTCTGCTCATCATCACAACAGAAAACGAAACTTAAAATCCTCAGACAGGGCGACCGCTCTACTTCCGGTATTTCGCCGAATTTTGGAGTGAAGTTTACCCAGAATGCTCAGGTCAATACAAATCATCCAAATCACACCGTCAGTATGAAACATCGTGTGATTGTCGAGTATATATACCAAATGAACACAAGCAATGCCTAACAGCGCGTAAGTCCGTACTTGCCCCTCGGGGCCATGGCATTGCTTAGATATACCAGTCTCAGGATGAGACACTCCGATGCGGACCATCCTAGAATCACTCCCACATTGTACCATTGCGGACAATCCATGTCATCCAATGACCAATTGAACAGTGGAAGTCAACTACCATTCCATAATGAAGGTATGAAAATACATGGAATGACTCCATAGTGCTGTGAGAATTACATCAATATGTTTTACAAGAATGGCCTCGATTTGATATTTTTTTTTTAAATATCAACATTGTATCTTAAATCACTCTGAAATGTCATTTCTGCACGACCTAAGCAATTTAAGATGAGCTATTCTGCTTAATAGTATACATTCGCCAAAACACACGTTTTTGCTAATTATAGAGCCATCGACAGACCGAATAACACCAAATTTATTGAGGGTGCTTTGGATGGGGTCTTAAGTCATCCCACCAAATATGGCTTTCATACGTCACAGTATTTCCAAGATAGGCACACTTCCTGTTTGGCGGCTTCGCTCGCTGAATTTAATTGGTTGTCACAGGCGAACGCTTGGACGTATGAAGGCGAAATCAAGGCGGTTGATCCGCCTTGGTCTGTAGATCACGCGTGCCAAGTTTCATGACGATCGGAGGAACTATGCGGCCAGAGTTGCTTTACTTTGACTTTGGACAAAATTCAAAATGGTGGAAAATCCATCATGGCGGAAAATGACGTCACATAGTGCGTTGGAATCAGCTGAGTCAGAGGATTCCAACGGTATAAGTTTTATCAAAATCGGCCATACGGATCAAACGTTACGGGCATGAACGCGTTTTCCAACTTTGAGCAGTTGGTGGCGCTAGAGCGTGAGAGTGGCGAGCATGAAACCTGGTGGTGTCAATCAGGGTAGTCTCCTCTATCAGCGTACCAAATTTCATGACTTTATGTCTTACGGTTTGGGCTACAGGTGGACAAATGTGTGGGCATCAGCGCTCAAAAATCACTTTTCCATTCATTCCTATGGGAAAAAATCGACCGGAAAAACTGGAATAACGGGAGAACGACAAGGCGTATCAAAAAGCTGTATACAAGCCACCATCCTCGCATCAGGACCGACGCGTGAGAGGTGGAACGGCGTCTCTAGCTCTAAATCCCTAGGACAAGATAGGGAGACAAAAGTTTGACTTAAGATAAATAACTAGAATGCATTTCCCGGTGGGAAAGTGCGAAGTGTGCTTGCTCCGACGCGCCACGAGAGCGCCCCGGCAGGATAAGCGACAGCTCGCCCTCAGGTCAAAGCGCCAAAGTTTGACCAAGACGCAAAGCTGCTTCGAGTTTGGCGGCGTTACCCTCGATTTGCCGAATTCTTACACTGACGTGACGGGTTGCCTAGGTTTATCAGTGGTATGTCCCAGAGCACCTCCAATGTAAAAATGTAGATGTCATCCCAAAGACGTAAAGAGATATGAGCCAAAATGCATTTTTGCTAATTGCGACGCCCCCTAGTGGCCAAATTACACCAAATTTACTAAGGCTACTTTGGATTGTGTCCAAAATCATCCCACCAAATATGGTCTTGACACCTCAAAGCGTTTCCGAGATTTGACCTCACTTCCTGTTTGGAGGCTTCGCCATCGAATTTGATTGGCTGCCATGGGCGAATGCTTTGATGTATGAAAATGAAATGTACACCTCTAAGGTCTGTAGACCTTGTGTTGAATTAAGTATGAGTTGTTCACGTGTAGCTAGCATGAAACACGTAACCACTGAAGGAAGGAGGGAGCCTAAGGAACTAGGCATGTTTCTAGAACAAATACGAGTAATGTTAGGAGTATAGCTATCCTGTTATGCGGGAACATCCACAGTTTACTCACTGTTGAATAAGTTGCAATGTGTTATAGCCTCAAATGGATGGTAAAATAAACAGGACGACTCACCTGTTCAAATGATGTAATAGGATAAAATTTGGTTTTGATATGTCAAAGCAACCAGGCTGTTACTGGTTAACATTTCTGAATATGAAATCGATTTTGGATTGGTTGCATGTGATAAAAGCTATGCCATTTCCTGTCCAGACAGCATTCATATTCAGAAATACTGTACACCGGCAACAAAGACACACACACATACACACACACACACACACACACACACACACACACACACACACACACACACACACACACACACACACTAACAACTCTTTCAAACAGAAACGTCAGTCCGTTACATCTGCCTCTTGTCCACAAACTACTAACTGCGATTACATTCTAATTAAAATCCTCCTTGCCTCACGCACACCGCAGACAGGGCGACCGCTCTACTTCCGGTATTTCGCCGGCTTTGGGATTGATTTACCCAGAATGCTCAGGTCAATACAAATCATCCAAAACACACCGTCAGTATGAAACATTGTGTGATTGTCTAGTATATATACCAAATGAACACACATGTCTTCTAACAGAGCAGAAGTCCATACTTGCCCCTCAGGGCCATGACTTTGCTATGATCTAACCAGTCTCAGGATAAAGCACCCCAAGCATTCTTCTCTTTTCCCGCGCTATGTGCACGCATGCGCACTTAACACAAAAACGCGACCTAAGACGTGTGGTTAGCATGCTGAATTGCATGCTAGACGCAGGTTCGAATCCCGATGGAAGCCTACTGTAAAATCGGCGTGTATGTATATGGAAACCTTATACATGTTCTAATTATTACAATGATTAAATATGTTGTGTTGAACCTATAGTTAATGCAATACATATATTTTTCATTTACAGTATGTCTTTTTATTTCCTGTGTTAATGCCACTAAATTATACAATAAATATTATCATTATTATTATGATTAGCTATATAAACACTTATTATTATTATTATTATTATTATTATTATTATTAGCTATATAAACACTGTTTATTGCTTTAAAATTGATATAGGATCTTATTTGTTTCATAGGACACGACAACAATGATAACAGTATATAACAACACAATTTATTAGAAATATGAAGTCATATGACTGAATTAATGCATAATAAAGATCCATGAAATAGAATCCTCAGTAAAAAGGGGTCAAACAACAGCTTGGGCCTGGAAATAACTGGTCCCAGCCACTGGCTCGGCTGGATCTGCTACTGGTACTGGATCTGCTACTGGCCCCTGGAAGGGTGCATGGCCAGTTTTACACAGCACACACATCAATAAGAACGGGTGTAAGGTGTCAAAGCACAGGTGCAGAATAAGAACAGCACATCAGGGGGAACACACATCACATAGAATTATTACTATTATTTTTTTTACATAGCACATCAATCACAACATAGGCAATGTAAGGTGTCAATGCACAGGTGACAGCATAGGCAGTGTAAGGTGTCAATGCACAGGTGACAGCATAGGCAGTGTAAGGTGTCAATGCACAGGTGACAGCATAGGCAATGTAAGGTGTCAAAGCACAGGTGACAGCATAGGCAGTGTAAGGTGTCAAAGCACAGGTGACAGCATAGGCAGTGTAAGGTGTCAAAGCACAGGTGAAGAACACCGATAACCTGGTTTAGAACAGCGACCTGTCAGGGAGGAACAGACATGGCATACAATTCTGTTTTTTTTTTTACAGGACATGCATCAACAACAACATAGGCAGTGTAAGGTGTCAATGCACAGGTGACAGCATAGGCAGTGTAAGTGTCAATGCACAGGTGACAGCATAGGCAGTGTAAGGTGTCAAAGCACAGGTGCAGAACAACAACAGCACATAGGCAGTGTAAGGTGTCAATGCACAGGTGACAGCATAGGCAGTGTAAGTGTCAATGCACAGGTGACAGCATAGGCAGTGTAAGGTGTCAAAGCACAGGTGACAGCATAGGCAGTGTAAGGTGTCAATGCACAGGTGACAGCATAGGCGATGTAAGGTGTCAAAGCACAGGTGACAGCATAGGCAGTGTAAGGTGTAGGTGTGTAAGGTGTCAAAGCACAGGTGAAGAACACCAATAACCTGGTTTAGAACAGCGACCTGTCAGGGAGGAACAGACATGGCATACAATTCTGTGTTTTTTTTCACAGCACATCCATCAACAACAGCATAGGCAGGCCGCATTTTCTGCACTTGTGGCACGCCGGCCCGGGCAGCGGTGACTGTCCCCGGCTGTGCCGCTGCCCTCTGCTCAGCCCTCTTCCTCCTCGCCTATTCAGTTTTGTATGAAGAGACAGGCTGAGCAGGAGGTGCTGCCTGCACTGCTTGTTGTCCTTGCTGTCCTGTCCAGCAGCTGCAGTGCAGGCACCTGAGGGCCGGCGTGATGTGCGGCGGCCAGCGGCAGAGGGAGGACGTGTGGGGCTGGCGTTGTCCGAGGGAGCGTTGGGGGGGGGGGGATGGGGAGCACCCTCACAGTCTGCTGGGGCATTGAGAGGTCCAGGAGGAGAGGCTGTGTAGCACGAAAAGGTCCTGTTGCAGCTGCAGCAGCTGTTGGTGGTACGGCCAGGACAGCAGCTGAGGGGGCAGGCGGTAATGGCGCCAGTAGCCGTAACGGCGCTGGCAGAACAGGCACCGGTGCTGCCACAGCCGGTGCTGCTGCCAGTGTCGCGGCCACCCTTGCTGCTGCTGTCGGCACCTGGCCTGTAGGCACCACAGTAGCTGCTGCCGGAGGACGATCCACCGCCGCTGCTGCTGGGCCCGGCGCTGTCGCTGACGCTGGCACTGCCACCGCTTCCGCCGCCGCTGCTGAGCCCGCTGCCGCCGCTGGTGCCAGTGGTCGTCCCTCTGCTGCAACGCCTGGAGCTAGCACAGTGAAATGACACAGCACAGTATTAAACGTGCACTACATTGAGTGAGCATTACAGGTTAAACTACATATAATTGCAATATTACCAGGAATAACACACATAAGACTAATGATATCCTAGTACTACACATTCACTATTGAAACATAGTGAATAACATAACAAATTAACATAACGTGACACAACAGGTAAATGATGACCCCCAGGGTTAATGCATTTACAGCAATTAAAAAACAGGCTTATTGTTAATGCATAAAACATAAACTTCAACTTTATCTTTTGATTTCACGTGGTGATATTATAATCTTAAGGGTCTAAAGATACTAACTGTATGGTCTTTTCATAATTATATGTTGTGTGTGTTCAGTGATCGTCACATGTTTACACTGTAGCATCATGTACAACCCCATTCATTTCCAATGCAATGCCTTACATTACATTACATTACATTACATGCTGGCGAGCTCTCAAAATGCATTTTATCTTTGATCAGACTATTTGGCTAGCTTCCCTAGAGTGTGTAGATGTAATTACTACAGTTTGGAGTAGAAATTCGAAAGGTAAATATAGTTTACATGTGTAAACAGGACGCCTGACGTGTCGACGTTCGATAATGCTAGTTATTCGCGAATTAGCATAAATAGCTAACGAATTATCTATCTTCAAATACCAAAACCGTAATAGGTCTATGTAATAGGCCTACATAGACAAATTCCATGTTAGTACATTGTAAAAGTGCTCTGGGGTGACAATGTTGCGCAAATACATTCGAAATATTTTCTTAATTTTAGTTTTACTCACTCAGTGAAAACACTCTCGTTGCTGCCGTAGTTAAAAAAACTGTAGATAATCCGAGCTGCTGATTGGCCCAGAAAACTGTCGACAATCCAAACTGCTGATTGGCCTGAAGCAGAAAACTGTCGATAAACTGTCGACAGAACTGTCGATAACGCGAGTTGCTGATTGGCTGGCAAACAGAGACCATTGCTTGGCACAGAGCTCTACTTCCGGTATTTCGCCAGCTTTGGGATTGATTTACCCAGAATGCTCAGGTCAATACAAATCATCCAAAACACACCGTCAGTATGAAACATCGTGTGATCGTCTAGTATATATACCAAATGAACACACACAGTAGCTAACAGCGCGTAAGTCCGTACTTGCCCCTCGGGGCCATGGCATTGCTCAGATATAACTAGTCTCGGGATGAGACACCCCGTTGCGGACCACCCTAGAACAATACCCACATTGTACCGTTGCGGATAATCTCTGTCATTCAATGAAACATTGGACAGTATAAGTCTTCAGTCATGCCATAATGAGAGTATGAAAATATATGGTGTAAGTCCATAGTGCTGTGATAATTGCATCAATATGTTTTACAAGAATGGCCTTGATTTGATTTTTTAGAAAAATATCAACATTGTATCTTAAATCACTCTGAAATGTCATTTTTGCATGACCTAAGCAATTTAAGATGAGCTATTCCGAATAATAGTATACATTCACCAACACACACGTTTTTGCTAATTATAGAGCCATAGACAGACCAAATAACACCAAATTTATTGAGGGTGCTTTGGATGGGGTCTCAAGTCATCCCACCAAATATGGCTTTCATACGTCACAGCATTTCCAAGATAGGCACACTTCCTGTTTGGCGGCTTCGCTCGCTGAATTTAATTGGTTGTCACAGGCGAACGCTTGGACGTATGTAGGCGAAATCAAGGCAGTTGATCCGCCTTGGTCTGTAGATCACGCGTGCCAAGTTTCATGACGATCGGATAAATTATGCGGCCAGAGTCGCTTTACTTTGACTTTGGACAAAATTCAAAATGGAGGAAAATCCATCATGGCGGAAAATGACGTCATATAGTGCGTTGGAATCAGCTGAGTCAGAGGATTCCAATGGTATAAGTGTTATCAAAATCGGCCATACGGATCAAAAGTTACGGGCATGAACGCGTTTTCCAACTTTGACCAGTTGGTGGCGCTAGAGCGTGAGAGTGGCGAGCATGAAACCTGGTGGTGTCAATCAAGGTAGTCTCCTCTATCAGCGTACCAAATTTCATGACCTTATGTCTTACGGTTTGGGCTACAGGTGGAAAAATGTGTGGGCATCAGCGCTCAAAAATCACTTTTCCATTCATTCCTATGGGAAAAAATCGACCGGAAAAACTGGAATAACGGGAGAACGACAAGGCGTATCAAAAAGCTGTATACAAGCCACCATCCTCGCATCAGGACGCACGCGTGAGAGGTGGAACGGCGTCTCTAGCTCCAAATCCCTAGGACAAGATAGGGAGACAAAAGTTGGACTTAAGATAAATAATATGAAACGCACGGATAACAATAGTGTGCTTTGCTTGCAGCAAGCACACTAATAAGTAGTATATGAAACGCACGGAGAACAATAGTGTGCTTTTGCAAGCACACTAATAAGTATATGAAACGCACGGATAACAATAGTGTGCTTTTGCAAGCACACTAATTAGCCAAAACAAGTGTCCTCTAACACCACAGAGGGGTATTTCCATCACCCTCGCTAAAGGCTAAACCTGGCTCATTTCGATAAGCCTCACTAAATTTAGTGAGAGCTCCGTTCAAGTTAGCTGCATCTTGCCCTCAAGAATAGCCAAAAATTCCCATTAACACACTCCTAAACCTTATGGAAAAGCTTCCCAGAAAAGTTATAGCTTGAAAGGGTGGACTAATGTCATATTTAACCCTATGGATTAAGAATAGGATGGTCACTTAAAGCAATATTTTGGTATTTTACTGTATTTTCCGGACTATAAGTCGCGTCAGTCAGAAAATGTGTCATATATAAGTCGCACCGGACTATAAGTCGCACTTATTTAGAAATGTATTCCACAAAATCTTAGCCAAAAACAGGCAGAAGCTATGTAACTGGACACAGAGGCCAAAAGATTAATATTATGAAGAGAAGGAGTGAATAGCGATAATGAAGGCAGCTCCAAAGGCCCTGAAGGTCAATATAAAGCGATTCACAATAGAGTCACTGAATGAAAATGCTGAAGTGGTACCGAACATTTAACTAAAATGTGGAGAATATAACCTACATTGCAGTCAAGCATTTTGGGGAATGTGGTTTTAAAAAGACATGCAGGAAGGATGAAAGACAACGCTGCTGCAGCTGGGCGATAGAGGAGGGTCCGACGGTATTTTTAAAGCAATTTACAAAAGATTCACTGAATTAAAATGCTGATGTGGTACACGAACATTTAGCTGAACATGTGGCGAAAGCAATGCAATCAAGGATTTTGGGTGATGTGGAGTCACAGGCTGGCACTTGGTTAAATGCTTAGGAGATGGAAAAACGACTCACACGAAGGATGAACGGCAAGGAATAGGGCCCGACAATAATAGTAAAGCAATTTACAAAAGACTCAGTGAATGAAAATGCTGATGCGATACACAAAAATGTAAGTAAACATGTGGAGAATGCAATACAATCAAGCATTTGGGGCGACATGGAGTCACAAGCTGGCAGCAGATGACATACTCACGAGATAAAAAGACGCAGTTTTAAAAGAACGCGCACAAAGGAAGCTGAGGTGAGGCCCGACGCCTAATTATAAAGAAATTTACAAAGAATTCCGGGAACGAAAATACTAATGTTGTACACAAACATTTAGCCAAAAATATGGACAATGCAATGCATTCAATCATTTTGGGTGATTTGGAGTCACAAGTCGGCAGCAGAGCAAATACTCGCGGGAGGCTTATTACAGGTTGTTTTCATCGGGGTTTGTTAGTCTGTCTGTTAGTATAACTTAAAAAGCTATATGGATGGATCTCCATGACTGTTTCAGGAAAGGTCTGAAATTACCCAATGAAGAAATGATTCAAATTGATCCGGATCTGCCGACAGCAGATTAAATGCTCACGAGATAAACAGATCGTGTTTAAAATGACGCGCAGGAAGGATGAATGTCAAAGCTGACATGAGCAAGCTCCGACTACCACCGTTCATTCCGACATACCAACACTCCGACATTGACGTCCAATTGTCGTAGTGGAGGCATGTCTCTTTATGGGAAAAAGTCCCACCACTCCGAATTTTCCGAAAATCTGTTGTAGAATTAAAGAAAATGGTGCATCCCAAGGCTTCAACCTGCAAAACTGATCTGGCAACTGGAATCAGAGAAAGTTGGAGCCAGATTGATGAAGAGTACTGATTGTCACTCATTAAGTCCATGCCTCAGAGACTGTAAGCTGTTATAAAAGCCAGAGGTGGTGCAACAAAGTACTACAGTAATTTCCCGCATATAAGCCGCATTGTGTATAAGCCGCAGGACAGTGTTTTATGTAAGTTAAAAGAAACAAAACCATATTAACACCATATTAACTGCCTCCCTGTATTAACCTCATAGCGGAAGAAATTTTGCTAAATCAATGTATAAGCCGCGGCTAATAGTCGGGAAATTACGGTAGTGGTGCGTTGAAGTGTTCTTTTGTCAATTGGTTTTTCATGATTCCATATTTTTTTCCTTGGAATTGAGTGATTCCATATTTTTTTCCCCTCTGGCTGGTCTAAAACAAGCAACTGTTACTGATTAATTATTTTTTTTCTTGATTTCCTTTAATGTTTCCTAAAGCCAGAAAGTTGCCATTTCAAATTAACTTAGTTTTGTGTCATGTCTGTGATCTGGCTTTTTTCTAAAAAATTAAACAACTGGAGTAACATCCTCCAAGACTGGTGATTCCATATTTTTTGCCAGGGGTTGTATACTTTGATTTAAATTCATGATTTTATTTTTATTTTCATACTTGATCGTACAGACACGTGTCTAGTCTCGTTGGAAAGCCCCGGTTCTGCTCTTTCATGCAATATAGGTCTCATCTGGCTGTGACTAATAATCGCGGAGCAATGTAACAGAGAAGAATGGGTGTGTTTTTTGACGCACTTTGCGTCCGTCGGGCTATAGGGTCCGTTAAATTGACTTGGAAAAAAATAGGATTTGTAAACTGTCGGAATGGGGGTACTAAAATGTGTCGGATTGGCAGCATGTCGAAATAGCAGCATGTCGAAATAGAGGCATGTCTAAATGGAAGCATGTCGTAGTGGTGGCATGTCTGAGTGGCAGCATGTAACCCAAGCTCCATAGGGCCCGACGTTAATTGTAAAGCAGTTGGCAAAAGATTCAATGAACGAACATCCTGATGTGGTTCATGAAAATGTAGCTAAAAATGTGGAGAATGCGATGCAATCAATCACTTTGGGCGATGTGTAGTCACAAGACTAGCCTGGCACGCCCTCCCAGTGACGTAACACCTTCGGCTTTTGCTGTCGCTGGTCTGGTCAACTGCTAATCGGTAAGGATTTCTGAGTTCCCGAAATCTGCGGAACTGCCCCCTTTGGTCGAGAACCAATCAACTTTGAGCAGCTCAAACGGCTCTGGGTAGAGGCGTGTTCAAGGCATAGGAAAGAGTGTTGTTATTGGTTTAAACTCGGCAAACCGCTTTCTGACATCAACCAGTAGCAAATCGAGGCACTTAAAGGAGGCGGGTCAACCAGCGCTTGGAGAAACCGTGTTAGCACAGGCTCTTGGTCAGACTAAAGTCTCGCAGAGCCTTTGAAAGTCGATGGTAATCAGGCTATCACAAGACGGCAGCAGGGCAAATACTCGCGGGGGCTTATGACATCAGCCAATATGTTGTTTTCATCGGGGTTTATTTGTCTGTCTGTCTGTTTGTTAGTAAGATAATTTCAAAACGTATCCTATGGATGGATCTCCATGACTGTTTCAGGAAAGGTCTGAAATTACCCAATGGAGAAACGATTAAAATTGATCTGGATCTGCCGACAGCAGATTGCTGCATGAGATAAAAAGATTGTGTTTAAAAGGACGCGCACGAAAGATCAATGGCAAAGCTGGAGCAAGGCCATAGGGCCCAACGTTAGTAAAGCAATTTTCAAAAGATTCAGCGAGTGAAAATGCTGATGTAATACAGTACACGAAAATGCATTTTGGGCGACGTGGAGTCACAAGCTGGCAGCAGATGAAATGCACGAGATAAAAAGACGCAGTTTTAAAAGAACCCGCACAAAGGAAGCAGATGTGAGCTATAGCCCGACATCTAATTATAAAGCATTTACAAAGGATTCCGTGAACGAAAATGGCCAATGTTATTCTGTCCTCCCATAGCCCCATAGTAGGATGAGGGACCCACACAAAACATACCCTCCCATAACCTACATAGTAGTACACATACAATTCAATACATTCATGCTCATAGAAATGTCAGGTGAGGTAGAATGAAGATAAAAAGTGCAAAGTTGCAAACAGTCCAGGAGTAAAGTGCCAAACAACAGTCCACCCTCACAAGGGCACAGTCTTTCATGTTTGGATGGGCCGTGTGTGTGGGTGTCTGGATGTGTTCAGTGTACGTATAGCAGTGGGATAGAAACTGTTTTTGAGTCTGTTTGTATGTGACTTGATGGACATGAAGCGTTTGCCAGAGGGCAACAGTGCAAAAATGTGATGTCCGGGGTGTGTGGGGTCTTTTAGAATGGTTTCAGTTCTGGTGGTGCAACGGGAGTGGAAGACATTCTGCAGAGAGGGCAGGGAACAGTTTGTGATCTTTTGGGCGATGATAATGATGCACTGAAGGGCCTTCTTGTCTGCTGCTGAGCAGCTGGTGTACCATGTGGAGACGCAGTAGGCCAACACGCTCTCAATGGAGCAGCGGTAGAAGGACACCAGCAGTCTCTCCTCCAGGTGGTGTTTCCTGAGTGTTCTCAGGAAGTGGAGTCGCTGCTGGGCCTTCTTGACCATGTGTTGGGTGTTGGTGGCCCAAGAGAGGTCCTCAGTGATGTGTACGCCCAGGAATTTGAAGGCTGGAACCCTTTCCACACATTCCCCCTTGATGCAGAGGGGCTCCAGTTCTGTTTTTTTCCTGCGAAAGTCTATCACTATTTCTTTAGTTTTGGATGTGTTGAGGATAAGATTGTTGACCTCGCACCACTCCACCAGTCTGCGGACTTCATCTCGGTAGTCGGCCTTGTCTCCCCCTAAGATGAGGCCAACCACGGTTGTGTCGTCCACATACTTGACGATGGTGTTTGTGGGGTGGGTGGGGGTGCAGTCATGGGTGTACAGAGAGTGTTTGACACCGAAATCTCGACAATTGAGCCTGTTTGTGGAATTTGTCAGCTTTAGAATGGAGCTCTGTATGGCTTTAACATTGCTCGCTTTGTGCATGGACTATTATGTCCTTAAAGGGTCACTGCACCCTAAAATAGGTTTTTTGAGCTGTTGATTGATTGAAAATACTCATAAGTGGTAAACTGTACTATTACCAGGGTTAATATTGACAAAAATCGTGTTTCTCGACAAAAGTAACATTTCGTCTGATTTTGTATTGGAGATATTGCTCTCCGCGCATACTCCAGTTTGAAACATGCCATGGCATGTTGGTCCAAAATACTATTGGAATGCTGACGTTGTCCTGCACTTCTAGTCCAACACTACGTCACCGGGTCGTTACAAATTAGGACTGAAACGGCCCAACACCTGCTACCCTGATTAGCCTACCTGTGATAACCCTGCGATCCATTTGTATCGTAAGTCACCCGCCCGAGTTGTAAAGTGTAAATTACCCAGCTTTCTTGCGGCATTTTACGGAGGAACGCCCCCTTTACCTCGGAGTACTTGCGAGTACCCCGAGTTGGGCTTACGACCTGTAAACAAACATGGCTGCGCCCGGTATCCGCCGTTCATTCCGACATACCAGCACTCCGACATTGACGTCCAATTGTCGTAGTGGAGGCATGTCTCCTTATGGGAAAAAGTCCCACCACTCCGACATATTTTTTTTTCATGGTCGCAGTGGCGGTATTTAACTTTTTTTTTCAAACAACGTGCCATTCCGACATGAGGTAATTAATAGGCTATTAATGTTACAGTTATTATTTTCCTGTCACTTCGTCTGTTTTATGACCTAGAAGGTTGTATTTGGCATCTGTGGATAGCTCTAGCTCTCCTCTTTTATCTGACATGCAAGCCATATATTTTTTACCATGGTTTCACGAGTAGCCTAAATCAAACGAAAGTAGCGGTAGCCGAAGCTATATGACATTCTTATTTGTTTGTCACTTCGTCTGTTTTTATAACACAAAAGGATCGATGTGTTTGGTATCAATGGAAAGCTCTGTTTCTCCTCTTTCATTTGATATGCGTGTCTGTTGCCTGCGATGCCTGGTCCCGGAGTAATCCAAGCGAGAGCAGTGGCTGCGTGGAGCAATATAGACTGTAAATATGATAGGCCTATACTTTGATTTAAATTCATGATTTTATTTTATTTTCATACTTGATCGTACAGACACTGTCTAGTCTCGTTAAAGCCCCGGTTCTGCTCTTTCATGCAATATAGGTCTCATCTCGCTATGACTAATAATCGCGGAGCAATGTACAGAGAAAAATGGGTGTGTTTTTTGACGCACTTTGCGTCCGTCGGGCTCATAGGGTCCGTTAAATTGTCTTGGTAAAAAATAGGATTTGTAAATTGTCGGAATGGGGGTACTAAAATGTGTCGGATTGGCAGCATGTCTAAATAGCAGCATGTCGAAATAGAGGCATGTCTAAATGGAAGCATGTCGTAGTGGTGGCATGTCTGAGTGGCAGCATGTAACCGCTGCGCCCATAGTCGAGATGAGATGACATGTGTTTTCTTTGTATTTGTACCGTGTTGGTCGTTTTAATGACAATGGAATGCTTTAACACACTAGATTGCATTGCTGCTTCAATCCGGTCACCAATTCATACATTTAACGGTCTTGCTGTGCGTGCAATACAATGTAATGATTTGTTTTCCAGCTGGTTTGCTGAAGAGGCTAGCACACAACAATAACAATGACTAGCTAGCCTGCTAATGCCCATCTAGCTCATTAGAAATGCGACAGCACTTGTTGAAATTGCCCAAAAATGTTTTTATTATTCATTCCCATTGACCATACCCAAAAAGGGAGAATGAGGGACATCTGCTTGTGTTCTAGACAAATGTCCAGCACTAAGACAGTTGCTGCCCTGGTGGCATCCATGTTCTTTCCCAAAAGACTACAAACTCCAGCGTTCACGCTAGCCACCAATTCTCACATGTCGGGCGGGTAAACGTATGAGACTGCCAACACTAAATGGAATGCACCATTACCCCGCGTACACACTGTCTCCGTCCGTCAACGGATCACGGAGGTTGGATCTGCCGTACCTATGTGTATTTGCATACACGTGATCCAATTGGCTGACGGATCCGTTGCTGCCTGAAAAGTTGAACATTTCTCAACTTTCTTGACGGAGGCAACGGAGCTGAAGCGACGGACGGACCCACAATGCATTTCGAGTCCGCCCCATGCAAAGTGAATGAGATCCGTTGACGGACGGAGACAGTGGCTATGTCCAGAAGTCAAGCGTGCACGCTGGATAGTACCCTCTTCCCAGTAGCGTTGTAGTTAGCTCGCTCCTCAGTATGCGTTCCTACCTACATTTGGACAGCACTAACTAGTTGGCGTCACCTGACTCGGGGAGAGGGGTGTGTTGATGATTTGCATGACGTGTGGAGCTTGACCTGCGCTGCGCAATGGATTATGGGATATCTGAGGCCAAAAAAGATGCATCGATGCACGCTTGGAAATCACGCCAAACGAAGTACCCACTAGTGAGAGCGCTTGACTTTCGGACAGTCTATTCTGACGTAACTTCCGGAAAATGCACACTGCCCAGCGTGCACGCTTGACTTCTGGACACAGCCAATGTGAATGCGGGGTTAGCCATTGTCTGCAGCACTCATTCCCAGATTGACACGAAATCACCATGAAATTTAGAAGATCGTTGAAGACCAGTAACCACTCGGTGAGCTGCACATTTTTAAAAACGAACATTTAGGAGTGTTTTAAGGACAGAATAGTCCATGCACAAAGCGAGCAATGTTAAAGCCATACAGAGCTCCATTCTAAAGCTGAGAAATTCCACAAACAGGCTCAATCGTCGAGATTTCGGTGTGAAACACTCGTTTTCATGCTGGGCAATACAGAAAACGAGCTTAAAGTGTAAAAGACCGAAATATTCCTTTAAGTCATTAAGGGGGTAAAGGCCAGTGACCCAATACTTTTGGCAATATATGTCTCATGGCGCTTTACAGAGAGCTCATGAGTAACAGGGGCAAGGAAAAACTCCCTAGAATATTGGAGATACATATAGGAAGAAACCTAAGACAGATCCACGACTCAAGGGCCCAACCCATATGCCTAGGGTCAGTTATAGTAGAGTCAAGTTGCGGTTGTCAATATGCGGGTAGGATTCACACTGGAGGAGCATCAGGACAAGCTTGTTATTCCATCTTGCTAGATGGGAATTTTGGTATGTTGTCCGTCTGTAATAATAAACCGGTCCATCCCCTGTTTCCCTGTGACACAATTATGGACATTAAATCAGCAGTGAGCAGTTGAGGTTGAAAACTGACATTCTACCAAAAAAGTCACCACCCTTGACTAATGTTATTGCTGTCATGTCATTGTAAGGTACTCCCTGTTCTGTTATGTGTAATTGTCTTGTGTATCTACAGTTTTTGCCAATTGCTTATAAGCAACTGTAAATACACAAGACAACTACAAATAGAATGCATACTTTTTGCAGAATTTGGCTCATTATGTCAAAACATTTGCATGTATATGGGACACTGAAGACACAACATGATACATGATACAAATATTAAATAGGCACTGAACATTGACAGTGGAATCAGGTAGTTAGACAGAGTTTGGTCTCCCCCTGTCACCATGAAAGGACTATCTGGAATATTCTGTAGACCTGCTGTTCCTTTTCTGAGAACAATTTAACTGACTGATAAAGTTTTCCTTAGGCTATTGAATGCTTTAAATGTGGATGCTATTTCACCATTAACTAGGTAGCCTAAGCGTGGTTACACACAGTTATCATCTTAATGCAGTGTTTTGTAGCCTATAAAACGCATTTCACGTTCATCACTCAGTTGTGGTACAGGCCTATGCCTTGAGTGATCGCTGCCCCTTTAAATGCGTGGGACTTTAAATTATGTTTTAACTCCATGCTGATTCAGTTTTCCTACCGTTTAAACGACACACGCGCACGTGTGTGGTTGGTAAGGAATTGTTTTCAATAGTTTTCTTGCAATTCCCACACAACATTAGATAGCCTACTAAGCCAAGGTTCCATTAAAAATGTGTCTATGATTAGAACTTCGTCGCTGATCGTAGGTGGAGTAATTATTATAGTAGGCTATACAGATGGCAGCGCCAGCATCAGCTGGACAGAAGCTTACACACTAATCAAATCTGCTGTTGCAATTACATTATCATCTGAATGAATTAGATCTACATGCGGAGGTGAGATAAGTAGCCTAGTGCAAAGTTGAACTTAGAGAGTTGCCATCTAACGGACTGAACGTAGCCTATATTTTCTTAGCTCCTATTAGAACGATAGGCTATACATACCGTTCCTTTGCTACATGATCAAATATTATCAGATGAGTGACAGAAGCACCGGATATGACCAACAGGCCCACGCGAGAAACGCTGGTCCTCTGGTATGATAATCAGACCATGCAACCTGATGCGCCCCTGAAGTGAGATGCAGGAAACAGAGATATTGCAAAATAATAACGTGACTGAATGACACAAAATAATGTTACAACATTCCTGTCTTTTTTGGTCTTCGAAAATGAAGAGACATTTTAGCATGGTTTTTATTTTGTAAACGACATTTAGTCTCATTTTTATTCGTCAACGATATTGCCAATACATTTCATTATAGTCATCGTCACATGGCCAGCATTTACGTTGCGTCTCGTCTCGTTTTCGTCACGTGAAAAAAGTTTGTTGACGACGATATTTAGTCATAATTTTCGTTAACGAGAGCAACACTACAACCACTCCTCTTCAGGTGCTTTTCGGCAGTGATGTCAACAAACCGGAAACTGGTTTGCTGACTTCAAGTAAGCTGGTGCACAGAGCCCATAGCATAAAGCTGTGTCTGAAAAGGAGAAAGAGATGTAAGAATCCTGTATCCTTTTTCCAACTAAAATTCAATGCAAACTATACAACATGAACCCATGTTTGTTAATGCATGGTGGCACTTTCCACATGTTGACGTATTCACTTTCACCCTATTCTACATTTCCCAGAGGACAGACACAGACCCTAGCATGCAGGTACATTGAGACAGCTTTCCTCTTCCTTTTCCTCAAGTATTGGGGAGCATTTCAGTTTGGGTTTCCCAGAATAATACACACGGCCATGGGTGGTATTCCTGTGACACAAACAGTAGATCACAGATTACTGTGCTGTTAGCTGTTACATATATTAAAGTCAAGTCAATATCTAGTCGCCAAAAATACCTTAACCTGCATAGTGTACCTTTAACTATGACAATTAACTTACTCAAATTCTGGGATATTAGCCACACACAGTCGTTCTCTTTGTCGTTTCAAACCCGCTCCACAGGGAGGCTTGCACAAACCCCACTCGGTCCACTCTGTATAGTGAGCAGGTTCTGGACAAACACACAATGAAAGTCTCTTTGGAAAATGCATATACTGACTTTGTGACAGACAAAACCCCTAGAGGTTCAACTTGATGAGGAATACAGCTGATCTGTTCTGTGACTTACTTTCACAAGCACGTTTCGCAGAGTGTGTAATGTCGTAGCAAGCCCTGTGTTCAACAATGCTACCAATGCATGATTTCCCACCAAAGTCCTTGAACAAACAGCTCCTCCGTCGAGTCTGTGAGCCAGCCTTTTTGGTGCAGCTGATGGGTCTGTTGTACGTGTCTTTTCTGCACATGTCCCACTCTCCCCACTCTGTCCATTCTCCATCCACTAAATGACAAACATATTAAAATGCATAATAAAACATAATGCATACATTTACACACACACACACACACACACACACACAAATCAACTGTTTAAGTAACACAATGTAGGAATTCACCTTTTCATCAATTTTCAACTGGGTATCAGACGTGTATAAGTCTGGCCAGGAAAAGCCCTGCATTTTGATTATAATATTAAAATGGGATAGTGTACAAAATTAAGGCTACTGATTACAAATGACAGTTGGGACCGCTAGCAGCTACATGAATTGAGTTCAATGGTGTCTCTAGTTATTGTGTCAGACAGTCAGCATCAAAAGCAGTTGCTATGTCCAGCACCCTACCCCCTTGGACATGGTACATGTGGATTTGTTTACAACCAGGCAAAGATAATCTCAGAGGAGCCATGTTGACTGACAAGGCAATATTACACAACTTCATACAAATAGTATGCTATTGCTTAATGGCCATTAAGCAATCTGATTCTCCGGGTTGTGGAAGAGCTAGGTGCAAGTCATGATCTCCAAAGATGGGCAGACCAGGCGGAAGGTGCCATTCTCCCCATTACAAACTAGTTCACTATCATAATGACTTGGAGTTGTTATATTAATGGTTCAGAAGCTTTTTGCTTTTTTCCATTGGTTGAACATTGGTCAAGTTATCACTATCAGCCGAATGGCTTCGTGCAGGCGCTAATGGTACGAGTGGATTACTATTTTGTTTTATTTTTTAATATTTTCTGGTTGACTGGGGGAGCCGACCAGCGGACATTTTCTATTTTTGTCGTCTGTTTGTCCATCCAACGGGATTCTACTGCTGCTGCCTCTGGACAGGAAGTACTGTGGGTGAGCTGGATGGGGGTGTGGCATATAGCGTAACCTGATTGGTGTGCAGTGTGTGTGCTGGTGTGACGCTATCGGCTCTATATGAGTGTGTGGGACTTTGTGTGCTTAATTGGTGTAGCTTTGAACTATTTATCCATTTGATGGTTTGTCTTGTCAAATGACTTGCTGTGACTTATTTACCATGGCCCATGCCTATCCCACCTCCCTATGTTGTATTCCTCGTCAGAGTGTTTTAAGATCTGTAGCAGAGAATATTCTGAGTTCATGACTTGACTGTGTATTAATAATAAAAGTATTGTCTTTCTAATTCCTGTGTTTTGTGAGTCTGGGGGAGTTTATTGGCCTGTAGTCCTTTAGAGGGCCACAATATGTACATGTGTGAATGGTGCAAAGGACCCTACTCCGAACCATCCCTTTAAGATGAAGAAAACTTGAGGAACTACAAACTACACTTTCTTTCCTTAAATCAATTGAATATCCTAATTGATAAGAATCTCCAGGTAAACCTATCAGACAAACAAAATGCCTTGTTGTCAAACCAGTTATACTTTGTTTTTTGGAGTTTTATAGAATGTTTTTACCTGGACAGTGTGTTTGTATGAAGCAGGTTTCATGTACATTGTGGTCCCCCAAGCAAAGGTTTCCACCATATTTTGGTGCTGGGTTATTACAATTACGCGTCTTGGTTTGTAGGCCAACTCCACAGGTCACCGAACATGCTGAGAGGGAGCTCCATGTTCCCCAAGCACCATGAACTAGGAAATGGAATTGAATTGTTGTTACAAGCTCTGAATTAGGTCACAAAGGTGTATAATTGTGACAGATACATGTGATGCATGCAGGTGCAGGACAAGTAACATCTGTTTTGTACTTCAACAGGAGATGCACTCACTAGGACACATTGGTAGTGAAAGACAATGCTGCGTATCAGTGTCAGGGCCTTGGCAGGGGCGCCCAGCTGGCACAGATGATGGTGAAGGGTTGGTGCATGTCCTTCTGCGTTCCCTTGGAGGTGGGGTGGCACCATCCTCTTGACATGTCCCCAAACAGGGACCCCAAGCTCCCCAGTCTGACCAGCTACCATGTGCTTAGGAAAGGCAAAGAATCGGTTCATATGTGGCAAACTTTCTGAATTGTTATCTCTGTTACACAAGAGGTGTTTTCAAGAAGTCAATTCAAACTCATTTGTGCAATGACTGCATAATCAGTCTTCAGCTACAAATGACTAAAGGGTGGCAGAGAGAGGAAAGTTAAAACCTGTTGTAGCAGAAAAGGTATTATTACCAAATTCCTTAAAATACTCTTATGTTTGAGATTCCCCTATTCTACAGACCTCAACAGAGTCTTTCAATTTCTCCTCTCTGGTATTTATACATATACATCCAAAGTTCTTAATTATATTATGCAATTTTAGAAATCTTTATATATCATCACAGCGTACTTGGGCAGACGACTCCTGTTTCACATGGTTGAGTGTCTTGTCCTGGGCCGTCACAGCCTCCTCCACATTTGGGCAGCGGGTTGGTGCACGATCTCTCTCTCCTGGACACGCCATTCCCACAGGTCACAGAGCAAGGCTGCCATGCCTGCCATTCCCCCCATCCACCCTGCTCTGAAAAAAGTAAACAATGGATTGCATCAACAACAGCTCTTTGCCTTTTTTGTTTAAGATTTTCAGTATGGAAAGCAAATAAAATGTTTCAGTACAGCCACAGGAGTAGTGTCATTGGATGTTAGTTTTTACCAGGGCAGCAGTCTTGATTTTCACAAACTGCTGTTTGCAGAGTCCCAAGCTTAAGCTTATCCTGGCACTGTCCAATCCCATCGCATCTTCGTCGTCTTTGCTTAACGCCTTTCAGACAAGACACTGAGCAAGGACCCCAGGGTGACCAGGCTGACCAGGAGGCTTGGCTGGAGATGTTAAAATGCATAGCTGTGAGCATCAGGCAGTATGACACTAAGTCAATAAGCCATTGGTGTCATTTCCTTGACTTACCGACAGGACACACATTCCCCATTTTCTGCTTTGTAGCCGTAGTGACTGTTGAAACAGCATTGTTCTTGTGTGACACTCCCTATGTGGCTGACACAATCCCCCGAGTCTGTGTCAAACTTAAAGTAACATGACACGAGCTGTGAATCTAAACACACAAAAAAGTCTCACAAAATAGTCACTGCCTTTTCATTCAAAAAAAATCTGGCACAGTTATAGTGCCATTGAAGACCATGCTATAATTGTGCATAACTGTCAGTAACATAATCTCTCTCTCTCTCTCTCTCTCTCTCTCTCTCTCTCTCTCTCTCTCCCTCTCCCAAACAGCTGCATAATTATTACATAATTGATACGTTTATATGTAATAGTATCAGGTTTTGATGCTCATGAAAGTCACAATGAAAGCAATCATTTTAGGAAGAAAATAAGCTGTCAAATTAGCATCAATTTACATTTAATAGAGTTAAGATTAAAAAAAAAAACAATCCTTACTCTCTGAGGTTTTACTCTGGTGTTAAAGATCAAAGTCTGTCACTCACCTGTGGATTGAGGAAGCAAGAAGAGAATACATTGTAGACTAAAAACTAGCAACATTGTGTAAACCATGGTCATACGCAGAAGTTCTGGACCCAAATATTTTGTCCTTCGTCCTTTCCTTTCCAGTTGGTTTTCAGCTGTTCAGTTCAACTCTTTCTGTTTTGTGCCCAAAGGGCATTTTACCCTTTACAGGAAGACCACGGGTTGTGTCATCTGTTTGTTTAAGTTAGGCAACGCTTTTCAGTAAGGGAGCTGGGGGAGGATTGGCTTCTCGGTTTTTGTGTTAATCATTTGAAGGGTTCAGTTGCAAAAGCCTCTAAATCCATCTCACCACTTTTCTTTTAAATGAGCATTTTGTATTAGGCTCCTATAGGGTTTTGCCTACAAATCAATATATTACAAGGGCATGTCCTCGGAGCAACTTGGGGTTAATTGCCTTACTGAAAGGCACATGAGTCCCAGGAGACACTTAAGACATTGAGACAGTGGGGTAAGCTCTCCATGCGTTTAGGTGTACTGTACAGGGTATCGAAGAACCCTGTGTCTAAAAAGAATACCTTCCAGTATGTGGTACCTGAAGCGCTGAGGCTCATGGTTTTAAAAGGGGTTCATGATGAGGCAGGGCATCAGGGCCAGCAGCGTACTCTGTGGCTGGCCAGACAGAGGTTTTACTGGGACACACTTGAAAGGGACGTCAGGGATAATGTTCACAGGTGCAAAAGGTGTGTGGTTAGCAAGGCTCCGGAACCTGAGGCTAGGGCCCCTCTGGTTTCCATTGCTACCTCAGCTCCTTTAGAATTAGTCTGCATTGATCTTTGGTCTGCAGAAGATTCTCACAACAAGTCCATTGATGTTCTAGTGGTCACCGACCACTTCACTAAGCTGGCGTGTGCATATCCCTGCCCTAATCAGTCTGCTAAGTCTGTAGCTCGGGTTTTGTGGAATAATTTCTTTTGTGTGTATGGTTTTCCTGCGTGCATTCACTCTGATCAGGGGGCTAATTTTGAGAGCTCATTAATCGCGGAGCTGCTCCTGTTGGCTGGGGTGGAGAAATCTCACACCACTCCGTATCACCCCATGGGGAATGGTCAGGCAGAGAGGATGAACCGCACCCTGGGAAGTATGATTAGAGCCCTACCACCCGGGTCAAAGGTCAAGTGGCCTCAGCTACTCAAAAGTCTCACCTTTGCCTACAATTGCACTGTCCACGAGACCACAGGATTCCCCCTTTCTTCTTAATGTATGGCCGCACCCCTAGGTTACCTGTTGACTTAATGTTTGAAAGTGTGCTGCTGGACGGGGTTACAGTGGACATTGACACTTATGTTTCGTCCTTGGGGAGGGACCTACGGGAGGCCATGGCCGTAGCTCAGTCTAACGCTGAGAAGCAGCAACGCAGGCAGTCTGAGCTATATAATAGGAGAACTAAAGGGCAACCGGTCACTGTGGGTGACAGGGTACTGCTGGCCAACAAAGGAGAACGGGGAAAGAAGAAACTGGCAGATAGGTGGGAGGGGACAATTTACACTGTTTTGTCTGTGAATACCACCACACACACCTTTAGAATTAGGAGTCCAATAGGCAGTGTGAAAACTGTACACAGGAACCTTATCATGCCAGTGAATTTCTTGCCGCTCCCTGAAGCTGATGAGGATGATGACCATCTGTCATTTTCTGGTGGCAGTCTTAGTGAGGCTGGCAACTCACAGTCCAGTGGAGATGAAACCACTGTTGACAGGACAGTTAGGTGGGTTGCTGGTCTGTCAGGTGGCTCTGACACACACCGTAGTGACGTAGGAGATTTTGGGTCAGTGACGGTAGAGGGAGGAGATGAAATAGTTCCAGACTCGGCTGGAGTAGGATCAGTGGGTACCTCTGTATCTTCAGCCTGTGAGAGCCCTCTGTGCACTGTGTCGGACAACTGTGTTGATTCTCTATCGGTTGACCCCCACCCAACTGTTGATTCTTCTGTCCACACTGGTGTAACTGAGTCACGTGTCTCACAACTAGAATGAGAATGGACAGAGCATGCTAATTCAGTCTACTCGGGAGGCGCGCGTGGCAGACCTATAGGCTGCCGTCAGACAAAATAGGCTACAGGTGCAGGCAGTGTGAGGTGGGTTTTTGTATCATGCTTTGCAATGAGAGGTACCACACCATGACACACTACAAGAACTGTCACCTGGATGAATAGGGATTCATTATCTCCACAGCAAAAAAAAATGCTTTTTGATTTGCATTCCCGTCATCATCATTCCCATCATCTTGCCATTTATTCGTAATTATTCACATTGTTGATTTACTATTTCCCTGACCATTAGTATGGTACAATGTGTGTTATTTTAGTGTGTACATGTCCTTGTGATGTGTAGCCTATGTCAGCTACCCCCCCCCCCCCCCAAAAAAAAAAAAAAAAAAAAACCACACACACAAAGTGGCAGATCTAAAGGCCACAGTCGGATAAAATACAGGTGTAGGCAGTGTGGGGTGGGCCTTTATGTTGTGCCCTGCAATGAGAGGTACCACACCATGAAATACCACAAGAAGTGTCAACTAGATGAATAGGAATTCATTATCTCAACAGCAGAAGGCCTGCTACATAAATTTGCAGCATCGTCATCATTCATCATGTTGCTATTATTGCCTAATGATTTACACTGTTGATTTACTATTTCCCTGACCATTTAGTATGGTACAATGTGTTTTTTTGTGTGTGTGTGTGCATGTCCTTGTGATGTGTATTATCTGTCAGGAAAAAAACAAAAAAATCCAACCAAAAAACAAAAAAATGCAAGAAAATTCTAAAATCCGGATGGCCGCCACCATATGACGTCATTATGACGTCATAATATGCAAATTAGCTGGATAATTGTAATCCCCACATAAACTTTGGGCCATCCTTAGTATTTCTCTAATTTACAGAAAGTGTCTATCTCTTATCACTTTTAAGTTAAAGCCTTTTGAAACTGAGATGTCAAAATCGAACGTTTTTGGAAAAAAACTCTGGTGCCTAAAGGGTTAAAATTCTGGAGGTGGCATGGTGGCCTGACATTAGAAGAGAGGTGTGGAGCCATGTTCGTGCTTGCCAGAAGTGCCAACAGTACAAGGCTTCAAATATCAAACCTGCTGGTCTGCTCCAGTCAACAGAGGTCAAGGCACCGGGTGAGATGATTGGGGTGGACTTCATGGGACCTTTCCCATTCAGCAAAGGCCGTAATTCCATTCTCATGGTCGTCGTCGACTACTTCAGCAAGTGGGTGGAGCTTTTCGCTTTGAAGGATGCCAAGACCCCAATGGTGTGTCAGATCCTGAAGAATGACATCTTCACCCGTTGGGGAGTGCCAGCCTTTCTGGTTTCTGACCGCGGTCCACAATTCACAAGCCAGCTGTTGGCCAGCCTCTGTGGATCCTGGGGCGTGACTCAGAAGCTCACTACGGCGTACCACCATCAGACCAATCTGACTGAGCGGGTCAACAGAACTTTGAGGCCCATGATGGCATCCTATGTTGAAGACCACCATCAAGATTGGGACCGATGGCTGCCTGAGTTCCGCATGGCCATCAACACAGCAGTCCACGAAACCACTGGCGCGGCCCCTGCTGTGTTAGCTCTTGGTCGTAACATTAAAGGTCCCCTAGAGCGTCTCATAAACAAATCTCCTGTTCCTGGTACACTGCATATCATACACTACATGCACACACACAACTCATGAAAGAGGTTGAAAGACATGTCAGTGTGGCCAAGGCTAGACAAGCCAGGTACTATAATGCACGGCGCAAAGATGTACACTTTGCAGTCGGTGACCTGGTCTGGATTAGGTCACACCCGTTGTCTAAAGCCTCTGCACAGTTCTCTGCCCAGCTTGCACCCAGATGGTCAGGGCCTGTTAAGGTAGAGAAAAACTTGGGTCCCATAAATTACTGTGTTCGTTGGTTGACTGATAAAGTGAAGGTGGATAATGTAAATGTGGTAAACATGAAGCCCTACTATGGTCGCGATAAGCCGCTGGGGGTGTGTGTGTGTGGGGGGGGGGGGGGGGGGGGGGGGGGTGTAAAGGTTGCCACAAATCACCTTTTTTACATGGTTGCATAAATGTGTTAAAATGAAAATGTATGTCCTTTGCCTTGACTTTTCATATGACATTGCCATGTATGTCAATTTTGTGTCAGCTGACAGTGGGACGCGCGTTTTGGGCACGAATGAATGGGTTTGCCCTTAGTTTAAATGGAGGCGCGGTGAGTGCGCGAGAGAGACTTTTTGTTACCTGAATGGAGCCAGCTGGTAAGAAAGTTACGCGGTTAGAAGATTCCTGTGTGCTGCATTGCCGTGACCCTTTACCTTGTGGATTACTCTTGTCATTGGATTACAGCAAGATCTGGATACTTTTCCCTTCTAACATTCGCGCATGTTGAGATTGCGTTTCATATCCGTGTTGGAGCGACTACTCAACGAACTGTAAGATAAGCATCGTTTTCATTCTTTGGAAATCTCATTTACGTTTTGGAACAGTCGGAATCTAATGCTTATTGTTTGGACTTATGGACATTGAACTTTGGGGGGTGTGGGTTTATGTTTCACAAAGCTTTGTGTCTTCAATTAAGTGTCAGGCCTGCAGCTCAGCGCGTTAGTTGCGCGCTAGGTGGCCACAAAGTCATTGGTTGTTTGTGACACAATACAGCGCATATTCACGTAATTATGTCATATAGTTGTTGTCAAAGTTTTTTTTTTTTAATTCTTTTTTCCCGTCATTTTTCGTCAACGATTCCCGGGACACCGTAACACCGGAGCGCATGAAACTTGGTGGGCATGTAGCCCCTGTGGAAAATTTTCATTTCGTCCCCGCTTGGGATTTGAAAAACTGTTCCAAACACACATCACAATCTCTGCTAGTTTTTGTCCTAGAAACATATAAGTGACACCATTAGAAACCTAGTTATATACCTATATTTGAACTAGTTTCCAAATATATAAGTTTTAAAAGAGAATGGTTGCTCTGGGTGCTGGATGCTACGGTCATACACACACACACACGCACACACAAACATGCAGGAACACACACACACACACACACACACACACACACAAACACAGACAAGCACAGGCACATACACACACACACACATATAAATACACACACACAGACACATACCTACACACACAGGCACCAGCACACACATGTACATGCACAAACACGCCCACACGCATGCACACACACACACAGATGCACAGTACACAGACACACACACACACACACACAGATGCACAGTGCGCACACACACACTCACACACACAGATGCACAGTGCACCCACACACACACACATCTTTGAGTACGTTTTGTGAGACCACCGGAGCTGAGAAGTGAGTGTGTGTGTAACGTACTATAGCCTGTGTGTGTGTGTGTGTGTGTGTGTGTGTATGGGTGCGTTTCTGTGTGCCCGTATGTGTGTATATGTGTGTATGTGCATGTTCTGTGTGTATTTTGTGTGTGTTCTCTTTCTTTCTCTCTCTCTCTCTGTGTCTGTGTGTGTTCTGTGTTATCTGTGTGTATTCTGTGTGTGTTCTCTCTTTCTCTCTCTCTTTCTGTGGGTGTATCTGTGTGTGTGCCTGTGTGTGTGTGTGTGTGTGTATGTGTGCGTGTGTTTGAGTGTGTGCCTGCATTTGTGTGTGTGTGCACTCGCGCGCATGCGTGTGTGTGTGTGTGTGAGTGTGTGCCTGCGTGTGTGTGTGTGTGATCTGATATTGGAGTGACAGTGACGGCAGAGAACACAGTGAACATATACACATAGAAACACATAAAACACACACACAAGCAGACACACACTCATAGACAGAGAAGCATACACAAAAGCAAGCGCACACATGCACACACTCATTTACATACATAAAAGTTGCAATAGGGGATGGAGTAGGCGATGGAAACAAAAGCGTGATTGATATTTGCGGAGAGAATGTGCAAGACTGAGCGGCGGTCATATTGTGTATCGCTTTGCGGTATACATCTAGTTGATTTGTGTTTTTCATGTGTTTGATTATTGCACGTTTGGCGTAGTTGGTAAACAAGCCCACTGCCGTTTATCTTAAGCCAACAGAGGCCTTCTTTTATATGTGGTTGCATAATCCGCCCCAAACCTTCTATATGTGCGTCGTGGCAGTGTGCACTCTTAATTATTATAAGGGGCAAATTGTTACAGCGTTACGTAATTTAATTCCAAAATAAATGTAACAGTAATATATTACAGTTACTGGAGAAAAATGTGTTATTCAATTACAAGTACTTTTGAAATTTTTCAAAATTACAATTTGAATTACATCTCAATGTTGTCAGCAAAACCTTGCAAAGAATATTGTATGTAAAAATAACTGTTTCCCTCCACAGCCATAGTTTGATACGGGACCTTCTAATAGGCTCTATTCTACAGCGTCATCAGCGTAGGCCTACATGCCTGCCTGTAAACGTGTTAAGGCCTGAACACACCAACCCGATAATCCGTCGGGCAGTCGGGGGTGGTCGGGGACTCGAGTCTGTTTGGTGTGTCCCGTGCCGTCGCCAGTCGTCGTCGGCGTCGGGGCTAATTTTGGCCAGTTTTGGCCGACCTGACATGTAGAGTCGGCCAGTGGCCGTCGGTCTCAAATACCAATCTGATTGGTTGAGTCCTAACCCTTTGCAACATTTAGGGTGTTTTCACACCAACATCGTTTGGTGCGCACCAAACTGTCCATTCGTACCAAAACCTCTTATTTCGGTTCGTTTTCGTTGGTGTGAAAGCATTAATCGCACTCGGGTGCGCACCAAAACAAGCGGACCGAGACCTCCAAAAAGAGGAGGTCTCGGCCCGCTTGACTCCGCACCAAAAGTCGACCTCTGGTGCGGTCTCTCTGGTGAGAACGCGAACTGGGGTCCAAACCATAGACTGTAGGTCAAAATAGTGAGTCAAAATTGGTGCCGATTTCTACCGGAAGATAAACATTGAGGAAAAATCAATCAGGCCAATTTTGGTTCGTTTTCTGGTGTGAAAGCGGACCTCACTGTAGTCTATATGCTACATAATAACAATTTCACTGCCTGAAGCAATTTCACTGCCCCCTCACCCCCAGTGCAGCACATCCCCTCCTCCCCTACCCCCCGGAGTGACCAAGACCTTGGTAACTCCTCACCCCCTCCCCTCCCCTCCCCCCTCATCATAACGGCAGATCAAGTTAGAGGACAACTGAAGAAACTCCATCCCAGGAAAGCAGCCGGACCTGACGGACTGTGTCCAAGACTGCTCAAGGCCTGTGCTGCTGAACTGGGAGAGCCACTGGAGCATATCTTCAACCAAAGTCTACGTCTCGGGAAAGTCCCAACACTGTGGAAGACATCATGTCTTATCCCCGTCCCCAAGAAACCACATCCACGTGAGCTGAATGACTTCAGGCCAGTTGCTCTCACATCACACCTGATGAAGACCCTGGAGAGACTGGTTCTGGGGATACTTAGGCCACAGGTGCGCCATGCACTAGATCCGTTACAGTTTGCATACCAGGAGAAAGTGGGCGTCGACGATGCAATCTCCTACCTCCTACACAGGACACACTCTCACCTGGACAAGGGGAAAAGTGCTGTGAGAATCATGTTCTTTGACTTCTCTAGTGCTTTTAACACCATCCAACCCCCCAGATTGAGTGACAAGCTCCTGCAGATGGGTGTGGATGCTCATCTAGTATCCTGGATTGCAGACTACCTGACAGAGCGGCCACAGTTTGTCAGACTGAAGGACTGCCTCTCCAACACTGTAATCAGCAGCACAGGTGCTCCACAGGGAACTGTGCTCTCTCCAGTCCTGTTCACCCTGTACACGTCCGACTTCTGCTACAACACGGAGTCATGTCACATGCAGAAGTTTTCAGACGATACTGCAATTGTGGGATGTATCAGGGATGGGCAGGAGGAGGAATACAGGAGCCTGGTGGAGGACTTTGTGCAATGGTGCAGACTCAACCACCTACAACTCAACACGACCAAGACCAAGGAGATGGTGGTAGATTTCAGGAGGTCTAAGCCTGCTCTGCTGCCAGTCACCATTGAGGAGGTCAATGTGGAGGTGGTGAACACATACAAGTACCTGGGCGTACATCTGGACGATAAACTGGACTGGTCAGTCAACACTGAAGCAATATACAAGAAAGGGCAGAGCAGGCTGTACTTCCTGAGGAGGCTGCGCTCCTTCAATGTCTGCAGCAAGCTCCTCTGGATGTTTTACCAGTCTGTTGTTGCCAGCGTCCTCTTCTATGCTGTGGCATGCTGGGGAGGAAGCACTAGGAAGAGGGATGCTGGGCGACTAGACAGGCTGGTAAGGAAGGCTGGCTCTGTTGTGGGAGCTGATCTGGAGTGCATCACTTCAGTATCAGACAAAAGGACCCTGAACAAGCTACACAGCATCCTGGACAATGACTGTCATCCACTCTACAGCATTATCATACAGCAGAAGAGCTTGATCAGCTGGAGACTACGCTCCATGACATGCACAACAGACAGACTGAGAAAGTAATTTGTACCCAGGGCCATACAACTGTACAATGCTTCACTGAAGGGAAAAGGAGAGTTGGACTTCTATGCATAGTATATCTGCACCTCCACCCTCTTATACACTTACATGGCATGACTTACATGTCTACCCTCATGTCTAACTCTTATATTATTACTATGTTAAGTTTATTTTAATTGTCCATATATTTATATTAGTACTGTTATTATTATTACTATGCTTACATTTTGTACTGTACATATTTATTACTGGTCACTAGAATTTTATCTTGCACTGTTGCACTGTTGGACTTATTTGCACTACCAACTTGACACACACCTCAGACTGGATCACAGTACCAATCCTCAGTACATTCATGCATACCTTATCTATAGTATTCTACTGCTCCTTTAGTCATTGTTGATTGTTGATTGTTGATTTGCTTTTTAATCTTCCTGTTTACATTGTTTACATTGTACTGTATGTTGTGTGTGGTGTCTTAAGCTGCTGGGACCTTGAATTTCCCCTTGGGGATCAATAAAGTATCTATCTATCTATCTATCTATCTATCTATTCCTCACCACAGTAGTTAAACAACATGGGGTTACAAGTGATTGTAGGTGAAATTACTGTCCACTTTTTTTTTTTTTACAGAAAAACAGAAATCATTGCCTCACCCCATCTCTTTGAGCAGCTCTGACAGTGAATGTAAGTTTTTCATGCAATTTGTCTCTCCTGATATATTTGGTCATTTTGCCAGTCAGCTTGTTTTGTTTGTTTGTTTATTTATTCTTTGTTTTATTTTTTTTTTCCAGGAGAATGCTACAAGAAGTCAGAACTGGGAGTACACTACATACATTCAACTCATTAGATTATCACATATTACACAATACATAATTATGTTCTAATTAATACTGCAGTGTTTGTTGTTAATGTATCTAAATGCTACGTTTAGGCTAATTTCAAATACATATTGAACAGGTTGGTAAAGCAAATTTGCTGCTGGCAGGTCTGCTGATCATCTCACAAAATGTTTGTCCAGGGTGGTCCAAGTATCAGTTGGTAGAAATGTTTAGGTTTGAAACCAATTTATCCAACGTTGGCCCAACCATATCTATATAATACCCTGTCAACCTGCTGCCGACCTAAACTCAACTTATCCAACGTTGGCCCAACCATATCTTCATAATACCCTTCCAAACTTCTGCCAACCAAAAAAACTAATTATCCAAGGTTGCGCCAACGTTGGCCCAACCATATCTTCATAATACCATTCCAACCTTCTGCCAACCAAAAAACAACTTATACAACGTTGGGCCAACGTTGGCCAAACCATATTTTCATAATACCATTCCAACCTCCTGCCAACCAAAACCCAACCTATCCAACGTTGGGCCAACGTTGGCCCAACCATATTTTCATAATACCATTCCAACCTCCTGCCAACCAAAACCCAACCTATCCAACGTTGGGCCAACGTTGGCCCACCGGACAAAATTACGTTGGCCCAACGTCAGCGCCCAACGTTGGCCCAACACAACTTCTGACGTTGGCCCAACGTCAGCTTGCTACCTGGGTAGCCTCTAGGTAGTATCCCCCAGTCAACCTAGGATCGCTGCTGGTGGTGTAAGCCAGATCATCTTCCTGGAGAAGCCATCTAGGCAGCCATTGACACACATGCCATATGGCTTCAGTTTGTCATAACTGTCCAAATGCCAAATTAAATTTTGGCAAAATAATGGCGACGCCGGAGACGTCCCGCCTGCCTTTGCCTGACACCCCTTGGATCCAGCTCCCTCAGGACCAACCGCACGTCCTCCTTCCTCAAAAAAAGAAACAAGTTTTGTATATGTTCATGAATGAACTTTTTTTTTTCAGGCTGTCTTGCAGTTGTTTTTTCTTTCTCTGTGGCGAAGATGAAGCAAAGAGGATCCATGAAACAACCCTCTTTACAACACATGACCTGATTGCGCAGTCCTAACTGGCCAGAGACCCAACTCGGAGCGTCCGCATCCCGACCGGTATGTGTACGTTGTTTTCATTGAGGCTACGTTTCTAAAACGAAGCTCATATTTTATGAATTGTAAATTAGGGCTGTTCTCTCCAATTCGCTCTGCTTAAAAAAACTGATTTTTTTTTAATATCCCATCAAATACTTAGTGGTTTTATATTCTCATGCATGGCCAGACACTGATTTCTCTCCTTAGCTTTGAGTATCATCTTTGTTTTAAAAGCTGAGCTTTTTTTACTCCAGTGACATTTTCTAATTTACTTGTGGTAGTTTCAAATGGTGTACACCAAGTGGTTTTTGCCATGCTATGTCACCATTACAATTTATTTAGCTTCTAAACAAATCTGTGAGCGTTTTAATCAGAGATAAAGCTGCCCTATGTATGTTGAACTGTGAGTAAAGTATGTGCACTTGCCTAACCAAACTCTTCTGTCAGTACCCTTCGTTTTTAGGATAAAGAAGGAACAGTTATTGGAAATGTTGCCAAGTTTTAAATGCCATTTGTTGTATTCTTCACTTTCAAAGTAGAACTCCACGCGGAAAATGCGCCCTTGTTTTCATGAACACAATGTAGCGTACCTCACCTTTCACAACACACGCGTCTCCAACCCGGGTTAGGGAGCTTTAAGTAGGTTACTTTGGCCGGTTGCTTTCGCTTACGGCCATACCACGCTGAACACGCCCGATCTCGTCCGATCTCGGAAGCTAAGCAGCGTCGGGCCTGGTTAGTACTTGGATGGGAGACCGCCTGGGAATACCAGGTGCCGTAAGCTTTTCTCTCCATCAGCCAGTGACACTTTTTTTTTTTTCAAGCTGTCTGTCTGTGCGTGCCTGCTCCCTAGTACGTAGACGTTCCAACCCCTTTGAATATTTGCTTCCTCCGTTTGAAAGCAAAATAAATAAATAAATAAATGAATGCATAGGTAGGAAATATAGGCTAAGCCAGCAACAGGTCGAAAAAAATTGCACGAGTTGACTGTCAACAGCTGGCGGATTGGGGGAGTTTTAGTGCTTGTTTTCATCTGGAATGTTTAGCTTATTTTTTGGGGTGACAGCTTTGTTTTCTATGTCCCTATAGTTTTCACCGTGTTGTACAATTCCCGGTCTCGCTGTGTTCATTCGCCCAAGAGCTGCAAAGTAATTTTTTCAACACTGTCTGAGTATGGAAAATAGCCTATAGTCTGCATGGCCTTCGACATCCCAGATATTGTAGTGTTTTCCTGAACAACTGTAGGTTACTCGTTTCAGGATGTCCAAGTAGAGCGAGTGACCAAAGTTCCTGTTTTTACGCACAGCGAATTGATATATGAAAAGCTAATATCAGCGTGCTTCATGAAGTTTTGCTTGACAGCAGTTGCTACTACCAGAGACGGTTGAAAAAGCTTTGAGGCAGTCAGATTGCCTTCTTGGATGATACAGTAGGAGGGTGCTCACTGCTGGGTGGGAATTCGGCTATTTGTCTGGAGGTGGTATACCCATTTATCTTAGCCAGACTACATTTAGCCTAGTCCACTCCTTGACACAATTATTTCCAAGTGTCTTTATGCAACTGCAGTAAAATCCACGTATGTGTGTGTAGGCCTATGCTGTTTAGATGTGTTCATATCTCCTTACTTATATTATATGTTCATGAATGTTTGCTTGACACCTGAAGTTTAGTCAAAGGAATAAGTAGTGAGAGCTGATATTAGGCCTACCTCTCCAAGCTGTGAGTCCTCCAAGCAGCCTACAATACTTAGTGAAAAGAGTTATGGTTGGTTGCGATTAAGAGTATGTGGAAGTGATGTATAATAAAGCTAAACAACCTATTAACTCTCAGACTTGTTTTTTTTCCCCCAGATGGCTGGAGACAAGTACGTGCAACTGGGGTGGAAGCAACCAACTGCAACCGACATCAAATATGAAGTTGTTTGAGACATTTCTAAATAAAATTTAAAAAAACATTGTTTTCCTTTTGCAAACCTAACAACTGTGCCAGTGTCTTTGTTCTTGTTTTCATAGTAGAATATAGCACACAGAGAAGCAGTCACCATCAGCTATTCTGTACATCAGCTTTTGCCTTTCCTCCACACATTTGATTTAGCCCCCATATTAAGCGTTGTATCTTGCTTAGATGGTAAAACATCTGATTTTTTGTTACAGGGCCATTATCTGTATTTTTGGGGCAAACGTCAAATCGGGGAATGAAAACATTCTACCCTTTACAAATTCTAGTTGTCACTGCAACTTCAGTTATGAGTAAATTGATTATAACTTCTGAAAGAAAGGTGATGAATTGATCTGATTCACTGAGTAGATGACAACATTGTGAGTCTCAAATACACCCTAGGTTGTTCTGTATTTACAACAGAAACTGGAGGAAAATTAGATTAATCTTGATTAATTGGTATTTGTTTAATTTTTAGGGGTTACATTAAAAAAAAAAAAAAATATGTGTGTTCTCCTCAACCTTATAAATTGTATGTTATACCAAAGATACTTAAATATAGTACCGTCTCTGGTTATACCATGTTAACAGGCTCTTTCTCTTGAATACAATGGTGGATATAATGTATCTCTTATGTAGCATTATATATATATATATATATATATATATATATATACACAGTATATATTATGATGTAGCATAACCATACAATAACCTTTTCTGTGCCACAAGGGCATCAAATGGAATGTTCTGTCGAAGCATTATGACATGACACGCATATTTAGGAGACAGGAAGTGTGTACAATTCCATCCCATTGTAAAAGCCTGAGCTGCTTCATCTTGGGTATTTAAGTATCTTTGATGTTATAATAATATTTCAACTGTTGAAATAGTAATTTACATTTTCATTGATAAAATGGCACAAGGGATGGAACGGGGGGATGGACGTTTTTAGAAGGGGGATGGTTTTACCCTTTTTTTTTTTTTTTAATCTCGGGGATGCCATCTCCCCCTCATTCCCCCTCAGCTCGACTACTGCTTAAATGTAGGCTAGTTAGCTTGCAGTGAGACACGATTTTGCCGTGGCATCATGACTCTGCGTTAATATACACGCCACTTTTTGACAGCCAAATGGCGTGTTATATCACGCAACTAGAGGTTTCCGCGTGTATGTTCACGCCGTTTTTAGCCCCATAGAAGTAGGTAGGAGTCTTTTGGAAGCTATCAGCGTCCATATTCACGCCGCATTTCCTTGTTTTTGTTTTATTTGTCACGTGACGCCGTTGAAGTCGGCTACAGCTTATCCAATCAACAGGCTTGTTATTTTACGTCATCAGGATTTGCCCTGGCGCTGGTTGACATCGGCAAGGTGAGCATTGGATGATGTACCGGGGCCGTTTGGTTCATCATTGTAACTAAATTATTTTTTTACAGGACTATCTAGACACCTAGAACTATTCGACTCGGAAACTAAAGTAATTATAAGCCTATCATGTCTGTTGGTTCGTTGGTTTTATATTAGCTATTTATGATCAAATTTCGCTAGCCTACTAGGCTATGCGTTTGATAACGTGAACGTGTTACAGGTTATGCCTATTCCATGATCTTTGTTTTACTGGTAATGTCCTTAAAAATAGACTTATACCTTTGACTTATTTTTTTTTCAGTGAATTACACCTGTTACAAAGCAAGTATTGAACCTTGACCACGATACGATACATAAGTGTATGGTTTGTTTACAATATGCTAGCTATTAGCTTTGCAGCAAAGCTGTGGTTGGAAAGGCATTTGCAATCGAACCAAATCTGCAACAAAAATGTAGCCTATTTAATGACGCACTATGGGCTTATTTCACACCTGGACATTTCGAGATTCTATAACCATTCCATGGTAGTAAACTGAACATTCCATCATTGAAATCCATTGACTTTATCCCTCTTTCTGACTTGAAAAAAAATGTGTAATAACATTTAAAACATGCCTAAATTCACTTTCTTTCAAATAATGAAGTCCACAAATTGGGAAGTTTGTTGATGTAGCCTATTTACAAATTCCAGAAAGCCCAATAATTGCAGCAAGCAATATTTGGCAGTATGTAGTTTTTTTTGTCACTCTGCTCTCTTGTCAATCTGCTCTTTTTTACAGAATGAGTGAGACAAGAGCAAAGAAGCGGCTGCAAAGCTTCAGTGCCAACAGCAGGGAATGGGCTGAAAACTTAAGGAAAAACCGCAATGTCAGCCATTTTTTGGAGGACATTGATGTGCATGTAAGTAACTGCTTTTCTTTAGGATACCTGCAGTACATGTCTTCAGGCTGCATTATATCAAACCACACTATCAATGTTTTATTTATCTGTTAGTATGAAAAAACAGTGTCTGCTTTAGACATAAACCCTCAGGGTTTCCCGCAGCGCTTTCCTGCTAAGGCGGCCGCCTTAACAACACAGGGCTGCCGCCTTAACTAGCGTCTTCAATAAATAAATAAATAAATAAATATATTATGTATAGTGATATTCGCCGTATTACTCTGTCATGTTTTCTCCCTGTCATTCCAAACCGTAGCCGCTAGTCTCCCTTCTCTGTAGAACGCATACAAAAAATAAACTTTTTCAAATCGAGTTGGCCTATGCGCTCAGGCGACGCGCTCATACAGCATGAGTATTTGATATCAGGTCAGGTGCCACTGCCACGCATATCTCAGAGTGACTGCGAACACAAATAGCCTAAACCTAGCTAGATTTGACGACTCTCACAGGAATGGTTCTCCGTTGAATCTAGCAAATGTGTGGGATGAGCGGCATAAAAGATAAAGCGCAACACTTTTGAGCGCTTTATCTTTTTTTTTTTATCACTCGTCTACTATGAATGCATAGCCCACTGCATCTTGTAATGTGACAAACACTTGTGCCATCTAGCCTACAGCTAACAACAACTTGTGACGGCTATTCATTCACGTGTTGTAAAATACTGAAATTGTGAGGTTTACACAGGCTAGTTTAAACTTTAAACTGTAGCCTCTTGTCTCCCGTTTCATTCATCCCGACCGGGCGGGACGCACGTTTCCGTTTTGTAGAAATAATTCCTGAATGTTTTTGTTCAGAGCTGAACATGCAACTGTATTTGACAGATGACAGATTTGGGTGCTAGTGACAAAATATTAGCGTTCAATGCGGTACGATCTCGCTAATTATGTTTTAAAAAGCATTAAAAACGTTCCGGCTCTCTTATGCTATATGAGCAACAGGCACGCACAATATACAGCTTCAATCAAAGAATTAGGCAAACTGTTCAATTATGAACTAGCTCTAATTTAATTAAAAGCTTTTTAATGAAGACGAAGAGTGCCTTGGATTTCTTCAAAACTTTTCAATCAAAGAATTGCAGCTTTAGGCTACTAAATCACAATTCACTAACTTTACCATACAGTCGCAATGTTACATTTTCATACAGTTTCATCTTTATTTCATGGTATATTCTAAAATATCCACCATTACAAATATTCTTGGTTTTAATAGAATATTATAATATTGACTGGCTTTTAAATATATCCTATGGTGCTATGCTGAGCAGTGCAAATGTTTTGAAAGATACAAAAGGCCCTGTATTGGAGTTGTAAACTTACACTTTTAAGGTATAATATTGTCTAAATTGTGTTAATGATGTTTAATTGGTTGCTGATACAATTAAATCTGATACAATGAATGTGAAATCCAGGTATATTGCTGTCATTACTGTCAAAATTCAACATTTTCAACATTAATGAAATGCTGACAGCCTACTAAATTTTTACTTCAGCTGACCTCCTTGTCTTAAAGTAAATCAGAAAAGAAGTTATTTAGACAAGTGTGTGCTAGACTGCTCCTGTAGCCAACAATCCCCTCTCTACCCTTTGGGAATTGAACTGTTATATGATCCTTGGTGATGTAAATTATGAAAACCTCTTTCTTTGGTTGGTCTTGATGCGGCCTTGACTCCTTTAAGACTCGGATTCGACTCCAACTTGCTTCCTAAAAGACTCGGTCGTTGTCACTCGGTCTCGGCTGCAGTTAAACCAACGGTCTCGACCCCCCCCCCCCCCCCCCCCCCCCCCCCCCCCCCCCCCCCCCCCCCATCGTAGGACAGTGGCGGCGATGCGGCGGGGACGCTACGGCGACGCCCCCTTCCCCTGGACAGACACCACCTTAACTAACAAATTTTCTGGGGGAAACCCTGAACCCTATGTAATGAGGAATATGAAACCTGATATGGCAGATATTTACAATTATCAACCAAGTGTCCCAAAGGTATAGTTACCAGTCTGTAGTTGCAGCTGTATTGAGAAACAGGTCCTGGGCCACTTGTAATTAATCCCAGGGAACGCTACCCTGACATAGCCCGCCCATAATACTGCTGTTCATCCGTATTCATGGTCTGGAAGTTCTTTAACCTGACGCGATTATAGGGCATATGGGAGGGAATTCAGTTCTGGTTTGAAACGATTGGACAGCTTGTCTAATCAGCTTTGCTTATTGGCCAGTTGTCTCTTTACTGATGTAACCCCTCCCCAGAACACCGTCCCCAGACCATGAATACGGACGAAAATCTGTATTATGGGCAGGCTATGTCAGGCTAAGGGAATGCAGCAAATGGTATAGGATTTGTTTTGTAGTTTTTATTAGATGTAAACAACTATTGTTTTAGCACACCACATCCTCCTTCATCAAATGGCAATGGAGGAAGACTGTATAGATAATCATTATAGAGCATGTCCTCCTTAACAACCTTAACACAGTTGGGGGGGGGGGGGGGGGGGCGTAGCCTGGTGACGCTATCCTACATACTTCTACCCAAAGATTTTGGCTCGTACAGTAGTCTGGCCCAACCCCCCTAGCTCGGTTCGCCTACGGTTTCACCAATCAGCACACAGTTTAGAGCGATGGCTCTGAACTTGCCTGTAGTTCAGCAGCATGTAGTTCAACAGCATAGGAACGTGTTTGTTATTCTCCCCCCTACTTCCGAATTACCTTTACAAAATTGCAGAGTCCTTTACCAATCTTGCGCATGCCATATTGTTTAAACATACCTCTACTGTGTCAAAGAACTACTATTTCTACTTCAGAAAAAAGGTTTTCCTTGGTATATAATATTTCTCCCCTAACCTTTAACAAGTGATGGGTGGGTGTGCTGGGTGTATATTGAAGGGATATACATATAGAGTAATCTAAACCTTCTGTTTTCTCAACACTGACAAGTCAAACACACTCTCTTCTGATTTCCTTGAATGAAGGCTTCTGGTGTTTGAGCGTCTTTTGTGCTAACAGCCACTGTAAATGGTAACACAAGCCCACCTTCCCATGGTATCATTTAGTTGTTTAAAGTAAAGAGACTCAAATGGCTGTTTATGTTCATGGTTAAGTTTATGAGAGAGGGAGAGAGTTTTCAACTTGTCATGGGGTTGCAATTCATTGCCCCAATATATTAGGGGCAGCCGTGGTGTACTGGTTAGCGCACCGGGCTTGTAACCGGAGGGTTGCCGGTTCGATCCCCGACCAGTCCACCATGGCTGAAGTGCCCTTGAGCAAGGCACCTAACCCCTCACTGCTCCCCGAGCGCCGCTGGTTGGGCAGGCAGCTCACTGCTCTGGGTTGTGTGATTCACCTCACTGTGTGTTCACTGTGTGCTGTGTGTTCACTAATTCGGTTAAATTGGGTTAAATGCAGAGAACTGAATTTCCCTCACGGGATCAAAAAAGTATATATTCTATTCTATTCTATTCTAATTCCTCCTGTCCTTCACTTCAAGGACAAAGTAACATATATTTACATATTATATTAATCTAATTGTCTCAACCTGTTGAATGATGGCTGTATCAAATCAATATGACATGAGGTTGGTAAGAGACGTAAAGGTGCAATATGAGTTCAACCCCTTGACAGTGATATTTCAACTTTTTTAGGTTGAGAAAATGAAGGCCCTTGGACTGCGTCCATTCCTGCTCTATGCCGTTTACACTGAACAAAATCAAAAATATGAATGCAAATCCATCTGCCCATACGAGTGTGATGAAGACACACAAAAAATGGTTGAGAAAATCGAGCAATTATATAAATTGCTCTTGCAAGGTATCATTTTATCTGTTGGTTTTTCAACATTTGTTTTTCTTCACTCTTTATCTGACTGAACTGCCATACACTCAGGTACTTTTTGCACAAATACTGTAGATCTTTCGTAAAGAAGTGCAAGATCATACACAATTACTATCAATAACACTATTAATACAACATTTAGATCTTACTACCCGTGCCAAATTCATAATTCAAATGACATTTCTGTAATCAGTTTCTTATCCCACTTATGGGATTAATGCATTGTCATTGATGCATTATTGTAGAAATGTAACTGTTATTACATATTTGCAATTTACTGTACGTTTGACTACCATAGTGTGGACACCACAGGATGAGGAAAGTAGGAGAAAGGGGAAGAGGAAGAAGAAGAGCGAGAAAGGTAACGTTTCCCTTAAACACATAGTTTGTGTTAATGGTATTGCTATGATACAGAGTTGAAGATAATTATTGAATATCAAGGATAGAGTATGTCATTTTTTTCCCAGTACAGGTATTGCAGATTACTGGCATGAAATATTTATTTTCGTATGACAAAGTGATACTCCATCTACATGCACATAATGGTGCTTACTAGAGGGGTCAGAGGTTTTGAAATACATTACAATACAATACAGTAATAATCTTTTGATGTTATAATGCATTTATGGGAGGTAGAATTACCTTCAAACTAATCTTAGATTTCAGACCGTTCCCTGCCTTTTCTGGCCTTGGTTTACTGCTTTGTCAAGGTGTGTTAAAGGTGCATTAAGAGTTCTTGCATGGTTTCAGCACGATTTCACTTTTGTCTCAAATAGTTGGCATCTCCCTTTGATTTGCTCGCTGCCTGCTCTCTGAATACACTGAATAAATTCAGTCTCAGGAGATAACACAGGGGCTGTTAACGTCAACAAAAAAATGAAAAAATAAATAGATACACAACAAAACAGTGTTATGTTATAGCAAACAAACAAACAAAATATAACAACACACATTCCAGTAAATCACTATCAAGACAGTCGGGAGTCGCAAACTTACTCCCAATCTTTCCCCAACCGTCTTTGGGCTGGAACCTGGTTTGTTATATTTTTGTTTGCAACCTGGCCCCATGTGTTTGATGTTTACAACCCCTGTGTTGTCTCTTGAGACCGGACTTTTCCACAGTGTATTCAGGGTGCAGGCAGCTAGAGGATCAAGGGGAAATGGCTACAATCGCGCCAAAGATCGTATAGTTACTAACAGGGCTGTACGCTGCGAGCAGGTCGTCGCAAATGCGCGTAAATAAATATTAGTGCGAGTTGAACATTTTGTATTGTCGCACACGTGCGAATACTGATTTCATCCCTTTCATTCGCATTTTGCTCCTAAAATGAATCAACACCAAGTGGATCAAAGTGTAGTACAATTTTCGCGCATCTGTATACACATTTCAGAGTTCACAGCTCTGGAGTTGACAACTCTTGCACCTGGCCGGACACTGGCTTTCAGCATCAATCTCGCGCTCTCAAACACACGCAAGAAATCACTCCAAATCCATTCTTCTTTTTCTTAAATCTGTTCCATATCAGTTGGTGACTATATGTAGCGATTACCGGTGAAACGGTGAACTATGATACACATGTTGACTATATTACCGTGTTCATTTAAAATATTATTATTATCACGGTCGGTTGATAAACACGGTGTGGAAACCGTAGGCTATGTAAATTCCTCCCAACTTCACCCGAGCCTGCATTTGACATAGGCCTGGTAGACTTGAAACAAAAAAGCGCGGTGAAGTTAGCCGGACGTTTGATATTCGCTCGATATTCAATTTCAACTTTCCCCGTTTTCGGGTTTTCGGGTTTTCCCACAGATTTCAGTTTAGAAACAAGATCAACGAGACATACAGTTAACACTCTTGTCATGTCTAAAAAGAAAAGCATAAATTTGTTGTCAGTTTCGATCTCAATGCAAAAAACAACCCGAATAACCTGTAAAAGCCTACTCGTTCTGATGCCTGGGTTAGGGACCGTCATCAAATGACGCATTGAGGGGGTAGCCTTTTCTGGACTGGAATATAGAAAATATTCACTGAAAGTCAATAAAGTAGCGTTTTTTGATTCTGGTTTCTGTAGTATCTTACAATATACAGTTGGTATCTACTACAGGTGAGATTTTGCTCATAGGTCACATAATGTAGGTTCAGGACTCAATTATTCTAGAAAAATATTCATTAAAAATCAACAAAAAGGCATTTTTCAATTCTGATTGCTGTAGTAAGTTGCAATACATGCTGGCTACTTCCTACAGGTGAGGTTTTGCTCATAGGTCACTTTATGTAGGTTCAGGACTCATTAATTCTAGGAAAATATTAATTAAAAATCAACAAAAAGTTGTTTTTCAATTCCGATTGCTGTAGTAAGTTGCAATGCATGCTGGCTGAGATTTTGCTCATAGGTCACTTTATGTAGGTAAGGGAAGGTTTCCCGAATGTCCAGCATTTAACATGGCCGTGGATTCCGATTGTCAGCGATGTTTCCACAATGGAATGGGGTTTTTTTTGGGAAACCTTTCCTGCCTATTTGGGAAACATCGGGGGACCCTCAGGGAACCTTCAGTTACATTTGGGAAACCTGTTTTTGACTAGTCTCACCTGTTTTTTGACCTGTTGGGGGCAGTGTTGTCCACAAATGACATAAGAGTTACTAAGTGCCACATGGGAAACGTCCTTGTCCCCGTACTCCTCCGAACTCATTTTCTCCTCCCGTACCTCCCAAAACACCTCACGGCCCTACTAAATCCTCAGGGGGCACAGCCGAACACCCTGAGAGTCCATTAAGACTCTGAAAGCCAATGTATTGTGTCTCCCGGCAGTCTTTCCGAAGGTCAACTGCTGTTAGCATAGGGGGTGGTCTGATTTTTTGGCGGATCATCCCCACGATGGTCTGGACTCCGCGGTGTGTCCGAAAAGGTGTTTTTGGAGTGTAAAGAGGCCTCTGTTAAGGTGTAGCTGGACCATGGGGGGTTAACATGCGGCTAGGGGGCTGAAATTCGGTGCACACCTTCTCCCAGTGACCCCCATGCAGCTTCCAAAGTTTCGTCTCTCTAGGTACAACACAAAGCGCGGTGTGTCCGGAAACGTGTTTTAGGAGGGAAAAGAGGCCTTTGTTAAGGTGTAGCTAGACTATGGGGGGTTAACATGCAGCTAGGGGGCTGAAATTCGGTGCACACCTTCTCCCAGTGACCCCCATGCAACTTCCAAAGTTTCGTCTCTCTAAGTACAACACAAAGCGCGCTGTGTCCAAAAAGGGGCTTTTGGAGGGGAAAAGGGTCAAGGGTCAAGGGACAAATCGGGCACAAAAGGGACATTTGGAATACATATTGGAAGGCTGATACATATGTTTGAAGGCTTATAGCTCCTCCCCCAAGGGTCTAGAGGGGCCAAACTTTGCACACTGGCTCTGTTTTGGACCTAGTTTAAGTACATGGGGTCCAATTTCCTGTAAAACCAAGTTTGGACTTAATTGGTCCCCTAGATCTGGCCCTTCGGTATGGGGTTGGGGTCTTAGGCCACAACAGCCTCTTCGAAAGTTGGTCCAACCGGTGCTACTTTTTTTCTGTATGTCCCTGAGAGCCCATCTCGGGATATAGCGTTCCCTGTCCTCTGGCGGACGCGTGGACGTCCTCCTCGACCTTCTAGGACGCACCGTTTGGGCGCGGGAAGCGGGACAGGAGGCATACATTTGAATGGGATTTTGTGAGGGGAAAATGAATGGGAGTGTATACCCAAATGTCCCTTTTCAAACCAAGATATCTCCAAGCCCCTTGGCTCAAATGGGCCGAGACTCGCGCCATCCGACCGTCTCCGGCCCCCTGACCAGCGGTCCGAGCGGCGGTCCGGGAAAACCTTCCCCAGGCCGACTCGGTCCGGGAAGGTGCTACGGCCGCGAGACCGGGACTCACTCGTCCGCCTCGTCCCCCCGTCCCCCCAGATGAAGCTAGAGATATGAAACTTTGCACAGGTCATGGGGTGCATGTGCTGAGGGTCCCTGCCAATTTTCAGTTTTTCCTTTGCAGTTTCTCTCCTGGGTGTCTCAGAGACACCAGCTTTAAAGTGTTTGTAGAGGGACTCAAGACGGTTAATAAATACTTGGTTGTGACCCTCTAGCACCTACCGTTTTTGCGTGGGAAGAGGGAAACCTCGTACAAACGGGACCTTTTTTCTCCCCCTGTGAACACCCCAACGACTCCAAACTTAGTTCAGCGTGTTAGGGGCATCCCAGTGTACAACATATGTGAATTTCATGGTGATTGGACCAACAGAAGTGGGTGTTTTTGGCCCCACCAATCTACCTCTGAAGTTTATGTGTGAAACTTTTGGGACCCCCGCTGGGTTTCGAGGGCTCGGTTTCGGGGCAACTTACTACAGCAATCGGAATTGAAAAACAACTTTTTGTTGATTTTTAATGAATATTTTCCTAGAATAAATGAGTCCTGAACCTACATAAAGTGACCTATGAGCAAAACCTCACCTGTAGTAAGTAGCCAGCATGCATTGCAACTTACTACAGCAATTGAAATTGAAAAAAACCTTTTTGTTCATTTTTAATGAATATTTTCCTAGAATAATTGAGTCCTGAACCTACATAAAGTGACCTATGAGCAAAATCTCACCTGTAGTAAGTAACCAGCGCGCCCTGCAACTTACTACAGCAATCTGAATTGAAAAACAACTTTTTGTTGATTTTTTATGAATATTTTCCTAGAATAAATGAGTCCTGAACCTACATAAAGTGACCTATTGCAAAACCTCACCTGTAGTAAGTAGCCAGCATGCATTGCAACTTACTACAGCAATTGAAATTGAAAAAAACCTTTTTGTTGATTTTTAATGAATATTTTCCTAGAATAATTGAGTCCTGAACCTACATACAGTAAAGTGACCTATGAGCAAAACCTCACCTGTAGTAAGTAGCCAGCATGCATTGCAACTTACTACAGCAATTGAAATTGAAAAAAACCTTTTTGTTGATTTTTAATGAATATTTTCCTAGAATAAATGAGTCCTGAACCTACATAAATTGACCCTATGAGCAAAACCTCACCTGTAGTAAGTAGCCAGCATGCATTGCAACTTACTACAGCAATTGGAATTGAAAAACAACTTTTTGTTGATTTTTAATGAATATTTTCCTAGAATAAATGAGTCCTGAACCTACATAAAGTGACCTATGAGCAAAACCTCACCTGTAGTAAGTAGCCAGCATGCATTGCAACTTACTACAGCAATTGAAATTGAAAAAAACCTTTTTGTTCATTTTTAATGAATATTTTCCTAGAATAATTGAGTCCTGAACCTACATAAAGTGACCTATGAGCAAAATCTCACCTGTAGTAAGTAACCAGCGCGCCCTGCAACTTACTACAGCAATCTGAATTGAAAAACAACTTTTTGTTGATTTTTTATGAATATTTTCCTAGAATAAATGAGTCCTGAACCTACATAAAGTGACCTATTGCAAAACCTCACCTGTAGTAAGTAGCCAGCATGCATTGCAACTTACTACAGCAATTGAAATTGAAAAAAACCTTTTTGTTGATTTTTAATGAATATTTTCCTAGAATAATTGAGTCCTGAACCTACATACAGTAAAGTGACCTATGAGCAAAACCTCACCTGTAGTAAGTAGCCAGCATGCATTGCAACTTACTACAGCAATTGAAATTGAAAAAAACCTTTTTGTTGATTTTTAATGAATATTTTCCTAGAATAAATGAGTCCTGAACCTACATAAATTGACCTATGAGCAAAACCTCACCTGTAATAAGTAGCCAGCATGCATTGCAACTTACTACAGCAATTGGAATTGAAAAACAACTTTTTGTTGATTTTTAATGAATATTTTCCTAGAATAAATGAGTCCTGAACCTACATAAAGTGACCTATGAGCAAAACCTCACCTGTAGTAAGTAGCCAGCATGCATTGCAACTTACTACAGCAATTGAAATTGAAAAAAACCTTTTTGTTCATTTTTAATGAATATTTTCCTAGAATAATTGAGTCCTGAACCTACATAAAGTGACCTATGAGCAAAATCTCACCTGTAGTAAGTAACCAGCGCGCCCTGCAACTTACTACAGCAATCTGAATTGAAAAACAACTTTTTGTTGATTTTTTATGAATATTTTCCTAGAATAAATGAGTCCTGAACCTACATAAAGTGACCTATTGCAAAACCTCACCTGTAGTAAGTAGCCAGCATGCATTGCAACTTACTACAGCAATTGAAATTGAAAAAAACCTTTTTGTTGATTTTTAATGAATATTTTCCTAGAATAATTGAGTCCTGAACCTACATACAGTAAAGTGACCTATGAGCAAAACCTCACCTGTAGTAAGTAGCCAGCATGCATTGCAACTTACTACAGCAATTGAAATTGAAAAAAACCTTTTTGTTGATTTTTAATGAATATTTTCCTAGAATAAATGAGTCCTGAACCTACATAAATTGACCTATGAGCAAAACCTCACCTGTAGTAAGTAGCCAGCATGCATTGCAACTTACTACAGCAATTGAAATTGAAAAAAACCTTTTTGTTCATTTTTAATGAATATTTTCCTAGAATAATTGAGTCCTGAACCTACATAAAGTGACCTATGAGCAAAATCTCACCTGTAGTAAGTAACCAGCGCGCCCTGCAACTTACTACAGCAATCTGAATTGAAAAACAACTTTTTGTTGATTTTTTATGAATATTTTCCTAGAATAAATGAGTCCTGAACCTACATAAAGTGACCTATTGCAAAACCTCACCTGTAGTAAGTAGCCAGCATGCATTGCAACTTACTACAGCAATTGAAATTGAAAAAAAACTTTTTGTTGATTTTTAATGAATGTTTTACTAGAATAATTGAGTCTTGAACCTACATAAAGTGACCTATGAGCAAAACCTCACCTGTAGTAAGTAGCCAGCATGCATTGCAACTTACTACAGCAATTGAAATTGAAAAAAACCTTTTTGTTGATTTTTAATGAATATTTTCCTAGAATAAATGAGTCCTGAACCTACATAAATTGACCTATGAGCAAAACCTCACCTGTAGTAAGTAGCCAGCATGCATTGCAACTTACTACAGCAATTGGAATTGAAAAACAACTTTTTGTTGATTTTTAATGAATATTTTCCTAGAATAAATAAGTCCTGAACCTACATAAAGTGACCTATGAGCAAAACCTCACCTGTAGTAAGTAGCCAGCATGCATTGCAACTTACTACAGCAATTGAAATTGAAAAAAACCTTTTTGTTCATTTTTAATGAATATTTTCCTAGAATAATTGAGTCCTGAACCTACATAAAGTGACCTATGAGCAAAATCTCACCTGTAGTAAGTAACCAGCGCGCCCTGCAACTTACTACAGCAATCTGAATTGAAAAACAACTTTTTGTTGATTTTTTATGAATATTTTCCTAGAATAAATGAGTCCTGAACCTACATAAAGTGACCTATTGCAAAACCTCACCTGTAGTAAGTAGCCAGCATGCATTGCAACTTACTACAGCAATTGAAATTGAAAAAAACCTTTTTGTTGATTTTTAATGAATATTTTCCTAGAATAATTGAGTCCTGAACCTACATAAAGTGACCTATGAGCAAAACCTCACCTGTAGTAAGTAGCCAGCATGCATTGCAACTTAATACAGCAATTGAAATGGAAAAAAACCTTTTTGTTCATTTTTAATGAATATTTTCCTAGAATAATTGAGTCCTGAACCTACATAAAGTGACCTATGAGCAAAATCTCACCTGTAGTAAGTAGCCAGCGCGCCCTGCAACTTACTACAGCAATCTGAATTGAAAAACAACTTTTTGTTGATTTTTTATGAATATTTTCCTAGAATAAATGAGTCCTGAACCTACATAAAGTGACCTATTGCAAAACCTCACCTGTAGTAAGTAGCCAGCATGCATTGCAACTTACTACAGCAATCTGAATTGAAAAACAACTTTTTGTTGATTTTTTATGAATATTTTCCTAGAATAAATGAGTCCTGAACCTACATAAAGTGACCTATGAGCAAAACCTCACCTGTAGTAAGTAGCCAGCATGCATCGCAACTTACTACAGCAATCTGAATTGAAAAACAACTTTTTGTTGATTTTTTATGAATATTTTCCTAGAATAAATGAGTCCTGAACCTACATAAAGTGACCTATGAGCAAAACCTCACCTGTAGTAAGTAGCCAGCATGCATCGCAACTTACTACAGCAATCTGAATTGAAAAACAACTTTTTGTTGATTTTTTATGAATATTTTCCTAGAATAAATGAGTCCTGAACCTACATAAAGTGACCTATGAGCAAAACCTCACCTGTAGTAAGTAGCCAGCATGAATTGCAACTTACTACAGCAATTGAAATTGAAAAACAACTTTTTGTTGATTTTTAATGAATATTTTCCTAGAATAAATGAGTCCTGAACCTACATAAAGTGACCTATGAGCAAAACCTCACCTGTAGTAAGTAGCCAGCATGCATTGCAACTTACTACAGCAATCAGAATTGAAAAAAACCTTTTTGTTGATTTTTAATGAATATTTTCCTAGAATAATTGAGTCCTGAACCTACATAAAGTGACCTATGAGCAAAACCTCACCTGTAGTAAGTAGCCAGCATGCATTGCAACTTACTACAGCAATTGAAATTGAAAAAAACCTTTTTGTTGATTTTTAATGAATATTTTCCTAGAATAAATGAGTCCTGAACCTACATACAGTAAAGTGACCTATGAGCAAAACCTCACCTGTAGTAAGTAGCCAGCATGCATTGCAACTTACTACAGCAATTGAAATTGAAAAAAACCTTTTTGTTGATTTTTAATGAATATTTTCCTAGAATAAATGAGTCCTGAACCTACATAAATTGACCTATGAGCAAAACCTCACCTGTAGTAAGTAGCCAGCATGCATTGCAACTTACTACAGCAATTGAAATTGAAAAAAACCTTTTTGTTCATTTTTAATGAATATTTTCCTAGAATAATTGAGTCCTGAACCTACATAAAGTGACCTATGAGCAAAATCTCACCTGTAGTAAGTAACCAGCGCGCCCTGCAACTTACTACAGCAATCTGAATTGAAAAACAACTTTTTGTTGATTTTTTATGAATATTTTCCTAGAATAAATGAGTCCTGAACCTACATAAAGTGACCTATTGCAAAACCTCACCTGTAGTAAGTAGCCAGCATGCATTGCAACTTACTACAGCAATTGAAATTGAAAAAAAACTTTTTGTTGATTTTTAATGAATGTTTTACTAGAATAATTGAGTCTTGAACCTACATAAAGTGACCTATGAGCAAAACCTCACCTGTAGTAAGTAGCCAGCATGCATTGCAACTTACTACAGCAATTGAAATTGAAAAAAACCTTTTTGTTGATTTTTAATGAATATTTTCCTAGAATAAATGAGTCCTGAACCTACATAAATTGACCTATGAGCAAAACCTCACCTGTAGTAAGTAGCCAGCATGCATTGCAACTTACTACAGCAATTGGAATTGAAAAACAACTTTTTGTTGATTTTTAATGAATATTTTCCTAGAATAAATAAGTCCTGAACCTACATAAAGTGACCTATGAGCAAAACCTCACCTGTAGTAAGTAGCCAGCATGCATTGCAACTTACTACAGCAATTGAAATTGAAAAAAACCTTTTTGTTCATTTTTAATGAATATTTTCCTAGAATAATTGAGTCCTGAACCTACATAAAGTGACCTATGAGCAAAATCTCACCTGTAGTAAGTAACCAGCGCGCCCTGCAACTTACTACAGCAATCTGAATTGAAAAACAACTTTTTGTTGATTTTTTATGAATATTTTCCTAGAATAAATGAGTCCTGAACCTACATAAAGTGACCTATTGCAAAACCTCACCTGTAGTAAGTAGCCAGCATGCATTGCAACTTACTACAGCAATTGAAATTGAAAAAAACCTTTTTGTTGATTTTTAATGAATATTTTCCTAGAATAATTGAGTCCTGAACCTACATAAAGTGACCTATGAGCAAAACCTCACCTGTAGTAAGTAGCCAGCATGCATTGCAACTTAATACAGCAATTGAAATGGAAAAAAACCTTTTTGTTCATTTTTAATGAATATTTTCCTAGAATAATTGAGTCCTGAACCTACATAAAGTGACCTATGAGCAAAATCTCACCTGTAGTAAGTAGCCAGCGCGCCCTGCAACTTACTACAGCAATCTGAATTGAAAAACAACTTTTTGTTGATTTTTTATGAATATTTTCCTAGAATAAATGAGTCCTGAACCTACATAAAGTGACCTATTGCAAAACCTCACCTGTAGTAAGTAGCCAGCATGCATTGCAACTTACTACAGCAATCTGAATTGAAAAACAACTTTTTGTTGATTTTTTATGAATATTTTCCTAGAATAAATGAGTCCTGAACCTACATAAAGTGACCTATGAGCAAAACCTCACCTGTAGTAAGTAGCCAGCATGCATCGCAACTTACTACAGCAATCTGAATTGAAAAACAACTTTTTGTTGATTTTTTATGAATATTTTCCTAGAATAAATGAGTCCTGAACCTACATAAAGTGACCTATGAGCAAAACCTCACCTGTAGTAAGTAGCCAGCATGCATCGCAACTTACTACAGCAATCTGAATTGAAAAACAACTTTTTGTTGATTTTTTATGAATATTTTCCTAGAATAAATGAGTCCTGAACCTACATAAAGTGACCTATGAGCAAAACCTCACCTGTAGTAAGTAGCCAGCATGAATTGCAACTTACTACAGCAATTGAAATTGAAAAACAACTTTTTGTTGATTTTTAATGAATATTTTCCTAGAATAAATGAGTCCTGAACCTACATAAAGTGACCTATGAGCAAAACCTCACCTGTAGTAAGTAGCCAGCATGCATTGCAACTTACTACAGCAATCAGAATTGAAAAAAACCTTTTTGTTGATTTTTAATGAATATTTTCCTAGAATAATTGAGTCCTGAACCTACATAAAGTGACCTATGAGCAAAACCTCACCTGTAGTAAGTAGCCAGCATGCATTGCAACTTACTACAGCAATTGAAATTGAAAAAAACCTTTTTGTTGATTTTTAATGAATATTTTCCTAGAATAAATGAGTCCTGAACCTACATAAATTGACCTATGAGCAAAACCTCACCTGTAGTAAGTAGCCAGCATGCATTGCAACTTACTACAGCAATTGGAATTGAAAAACAACTTTTTGTTGATTTTTAATGAATATTTTCCTAGAATAAATGAGTCCTGAACCTACATAAAGTGACCTATGAGCAAAACCTCACCTGTAGTAAGTAGCCAGCATGCATTGCAACTTACTACAGCAATCAGAATTGAAAAAAACCTTTTTGTTGATTTTTAATGAATATTTTCCTAGAATAATTGAGTCCTGAACCTACATAAAGTGACCTATGAGCAAAATCTCACCTGTAGTAAGTAGCCAGCACGCCCTGCAACGTACTACAGCAATCGGAATTGAAAAACAACTTTTTGTTGATTTTTAATGAATATTTTCCTAGAATTAATGAGTCCTGAACCTACATAAAGTGACCTATGAGCAAAACCTCACCTGTAGGAAGTAGCCAGCATGTATTGCAACTTACTACGGCAATCAGAATTGAAAAATGCCTTTTTGTTGATTTTTAATGAATATTTTTCTAGAATAATTGAGTCCTGAACCTACATTATGTGACCTATGAGCAAAATCTCACCTGTAGTAGATACCAACTGTATATTGTAAGATACTACAGAAACCAGAATCAAAAAACGCTACTTTATTGACTTTCAGTGAATATTTTCTATATTCCAGTCCAGAAAAGGCTACCCCCTCACTGAGGAGTTAACCTAATAGCCGAAGCACGGCACGCTCTAAATGCGTCATTTGATGACGGTCCCTAACCCAGGCATCAGAACGAGTAGGCTTTTACAGGTTTATAGGGTTGTTTTTTGCATCGAGATAGAAACTGATGTATGCTTTTCTTTTGAGACATGACAAGAGTGTGAACTGTATGTCTCGTTGATCTTGTTTCTAAACTGAAATCTGTGGGGAAACCCGAAAACGGGGAAAGTTAAAATTGAATATCGAGCGAATATCAAACGTCCGGCTAACTTCACCGCGCTTGTGTTGACATTAGCAGACAGCTTAATGTCAGTTTAAGAAAGTTCATGTTAGCTATTTAGCTATTTGAGAAACAAGAGAGGGCAATATTTCTTTGATTTATAATGAAATGGTTAAAATTCCTCTTGGTCTGAATAAAGTTATCTAAGACTGCCCATCTGGGCAGAGAGAAAGGAATAACATTTTAAATAATTTTCTGCATGTATGTTTTTATGTTTTTGTTGATTGTTGTGTTTGTATTGCTGCTGAAACTGTAATTTCCCCTTGGGGATGAATAAAGTATTATCTATCTATCTATCTATCTATCTATCTATCAATGGCTTACAAGCTGGTATGTTGCATGTGAGCTCATGCCTCTCTAACCATTGTCAGTCCTCCAGTGAGGATGCTTTTCAAAGTATTATGATGTAAATTGAGATTACGTGAATGTGGAGTATAATTAAGCCCTGTGATCTTAACATTTATGTTTTATCTTATCTTCTTATATTCAATGTATGCACTGTAATTACACTTATTCATAGCTATATTACACTGTTCTTTTATACTGTTCTTAATGTGCATACACTTATTATGACCGCCGCTAGCATAGCTAGCGAAGCGGTCATATAGTTGTCAAAGTTTTTTTTTTTTTTTTCCGTCATCGGTTCTGAATTTTTGGTCAACGATTCCCGGGACACCGTAACACCGGGGCACATGAAACTTGGTGGGCATGTAGCCCCAGTAGACTTTTACGGAAAAATTTCGTTTCGTCCCCGGGGGTCACTCCCCCCCCGCGCTGGCCCCGCCCGAAGCCCAAAAATTGCAGTTTTTCCTACATAACTACCTGAACCGTGGCACCGAGGATGACAAATTTTTTATGGTATGTTGGTCTCAAGAGCTCGGATCAACTTAGCTTATAACCAGTCATTTGTGAATTGCACCCCCATGGTAAAAATTGAAAATGTAATGTAATATTGCTTTAATTGCCCCTATCTTCAGATGAGATGCTATGAACTGCACCAAATTTCATGTGTATGATTAACCTGACACCCTCTGGGAGTATGCCAAGTTTTGTGGACTTTCATCCATGGGGGGCTATAATAAATGTATTTATGTGTGCATTTAGTGAATGGTCCCTCAACGTGGCTGCTCTACACTGAAGCCTAGAATGGCCCCATGGCCCCATGTAGCTGTGTCACTGGCACCCCCGTGGCTACCCTGTGCTTACCAAATAAAACAATTATGTATTTATTACGATTTTATATGAGAACGTCAAAAGCAGAACTAATGCAACCACGTTCAAACACTGCAGCCTGCTGCCACTGGTGTGTGGCGCTGGCGCTGCTCAGTGAATGATAGATCAGACCAGAGAGAAGAAGACAAACGAAGAAGAATGGAGTTGTGATTTCTCAGTTCCGAATGGCGGCCATATTGGAATTTTCTTTACTGTCGCTAGTTTCACACTACTTGATTTCTCATGTTGCAGTAAGCTAAACGATTTCATCTCTTACGTGACTTGTTGTTCTTGCATGTAACTGTGTAACCGTCTGACTGATAAAGAAGTTGTTAAATGTCTTTACGTTTAGAAACATAATCAAGCAAACTCATCCAAGCAGATGCGAATAGCCTACAATGTCAGTACTCAAACCACCAGTAGCAGGCTTAGGACTAGGTAAGTAAAACATCTCTTCTCTATATCTCTACTATTTTCATTTTAAAAACTGTATGTAAAGCGTAATTCTAGCCAACACCTGTTTCCAAAATGTATTTATAGAGTCTGTACATGTGGTCCCTAGCTTGGTTTGCCCGAAAATTAAGTGGAAATATCCTTTAGAAGTGTTTACTTTAGGCGCTAGTTAGCATGTAACAGATCTGAATTAATGAACTGGCATGGTGCATTTATACCTGACGATCTCTTTCAAGTAATTTAAATAAAAAACGGACTTCATGGTTAGTATTTATGGAGTCTGTACATGTGGTCCCTAGCTTGGTTTGTCTGAAAATTAAGTGGAAATATCCTTTAGTAGTGTTTGTACTCTAGGCGCCAGTTAGCATGTAACAGCATGTGAATGAATGAACTGGCCACTAGCATGGTGCATTTATACCTGACGATCTCTTTCAAGTTATTTGAATTAAAAACTGACATCATGGTTAGTATTTATAGAGTCTGTACATGTGGTCCCTTGCTTGGTTTGTCTGAAAATTAAGTGGAAATATCCTTTAGAAGTGTTTGTACTTTAGGCGCTAGTTAGCGTGCCAGGTGTCATACCATTGCAGTAATCATCTCACTAAACACGTCTTTTCATATCCAATCTGTTCAACAGAGTTTGCCAGTCAGACCACTACACCTTTGCCAGCACCACCACCCAGCAAGCTTCATCAACTCCAGCCATGCCGGTAAATACAGTGCCTATTGACAGCCTACACACCCCTGTTCAAATGCCAGTAGCTTTGTCCATTGTTAAATCCCCGTTGTTCTTAAATGTGTTATTGTGTTTCGGAAAGGTATTGCATTACATTACTCTTCACCTTTTGCTTTTGTAGTAGAAAACATGTTGATGGTAGTGAAAAGGTAGTAAATTCAGCTCAATTTTTTTTGTATGAACCCTGCTATTGCAGTAATCATCTCACTAAATACGCCTTTTCATTTCTAATCTGTTCAGAGTTTACCAATCAGACCTACACCTCTGTCAAATTCGCTCACAACGCTGCCAGTAACACCCCAGCAAGGTAGAACTGCATTTTCATTAATCTGGCACCAATATCAAGGGAGAAACAAGCCATGAATGTCTGTCACAACTTCTTTGCATCTTTACTTTCCTTACATCTGAAGAGTGTGTTACATATATCATTATTAAAAATAATTTTAATAAATTGTTTAAGCATGTACAATAAATAAAGCATGTAAATGAGCATGTAAAATAAATAAACAAAAGCAAGTAAAATAAATAAATAAACAAAATGTATTGAACCTAATACTATGTGTGGTGAGTCTGTGTGATAGTTGCTGAGGATAAATGTTTTTATATTGGATTATTAAATTACAGAATACATTTATAGGTTTCTCATCAGCAGGCACTGTCTTCACCTTAGTAAATTTGCTAACTTTGGTAATTCCTGTAAATAATTGTAAATTGTTCTGATTGAGGGCAAATGGAAAGTGTTATAATGTATTATTGCTATTTTAGTGCATCATTTTCATTATTATGGCCATAAATAAGGCCAATTAGAAGCTGGTGGGTAGTAAGCGGCAAAAGGGTGGCCCTTTATCTGGAGCCGCTTCTGAGCCGCCGGTGGACAGCCAGAGAACTGATGAGCAAAACTCCAGCGGGCCACTGGTGGTTACCGCCGTTGGACCGCCAACTCTGCCGCTGGTTTGTAACAGTAACTTTAGCATTGCCCATTAAATGATTGCAAAATATTTATTGAGGTGAGTTTAACAAGTGTAATTTCATTGGCATATAATTCAGGCCTATAGTAGATGGCTAAATGGCTACAGTAGAAGGATACACGAAAAGCCCAAACTACCAAAATCTTCATATTTTATTACCACAGTTTCTATCTATAGGCCTCTCTTATTTGGTATACTGACTAGACATTATTGAACAAACATAGGCTATTCATCTGTATTTCAGTATCTCAGTAGGTTAAAGTATTTTTTAGATACCTCCCTGAAATTACTTTTTGCAGGTTGTGATGTCTTCTATACGTTCTGACGTTACTGTTAAAATGGCGTAACTGTTAAATTCCAATATAGTGAGTAGGCTATTGGCAAAACCGATTGGCATTTTTATGTTGAGCCGGCAGGGGGCTCAGTTTAAAAAGTAACTAAGTTCGCACACACACATCAACAGATTCACACGCACAGATAAACACACTTCCACGGATTCCACACACACACACACACACACATGCGCACACATGCACATTCACACACACAGACAGACACACACACATCTTTATACAAGCAAACTCACACATGCACACACTCATATACACATGAGCTGCAAGAGTAGGAGATATACATACAGTATATTGCACAAATCGGAGATAAGGCAGGTTTAGACTTGCTGCAGACAACGCGTTCGTGTTCGTATCATGACTGCCTCGCGTATTTTGCGGTCGTTTGGTGCGTCGGTCGTGCACGTCGTCGCAAGCGAACATGACGCGTCCGGGAGATGCAATACTGATACGAAAGTAGGGGGCGATCACTACAAAAAAAGGTGACTGCAAGATGCATTATCGACATCGAAGCTGGGGGCAATCATGAGAGTAAACAATGGCACATGGCCACATCCACATCTGATGTTACTATTCTCCCCCTAGTGAAGACCTCCAGTAGGGTGCGTATAATGCTGCAGCGAGTCTGTACACCGGACACAGCAGGTCGCACACGGGCGCATATGCTTACGGTTGGTCTAACAGCAAGTATAATCCCAGCCATACAGGAAAGTTGACGAGCGTAATTCGTTTTGGAGAGAATGTGCAGAACTGAGCGGCGGTCATATTGTGTACCGCTATGCGGTGCATCTAGTTATTATTTACTACTCTTATATTACTGCTACTACACTGCACATATCTGTATGTTGTTCATACACTGTTCATAGGCTACTACATATCCATACAGTATACTGCTGTTATAAGGCTACTGCTAATATATTGCACATATCTATATTTAATTTATCGTATAACTTACTGTTTATATTGCATCACATGTCTACACTGTATCAGTGCATTTTTCTGCTTTTTTCGCACTTCTGGTTTGACGCAAACTGCATGTTGTTGCCTCTATACTTGTACTCTGCATAATGACAACATTGAATCTAATCTGATCTAATCTTCATTGTTTTAGATGGAGGGAGAAAAAATGAGTAAGCACTGGTGGAATCACTCAGGGGCATGAGGCAACCTGATGAGCTCCAGGCTATAGGCAAACATGACCTCAAGGACCATGAAGGGATGGACATCAAAGTGAAATATCTGGACAGGCAGTTACAGGCTACAGAAAGAGGATGCGGAGTGATCTCCCATCATCCTCAACTGGGCATTAGCACATATGCACATTTCAGGTCCCTGACAGGTAGACAATGTAGATATTTCTCTAACACTTCCACACAGAGAGACCCCAGCTCTAATAGCGTTTACAGCCTAATGACTGCCTTAATACATGTGTAATTTAAAGCCCCTCCTTTTTTTGTATTTTTAGTATAGGTTACCTTAAAATAATGTTTCCAACATCATTTTAATGCCACATAAACTTTAAAAGGGCGAACATCACTCAGAGTCAGTGGCGGACCGTCAGGGCCTTCAAGGCCTTCTCTGAAGGCCTAACTATTTCCAAACGAATGGAAAATACTAGTGTCTTTAATAACATTTTACTTAACCATTTATTATTTGCTCCTGCTTCTCCTTCCCCGATCGTTCTCGACTACTACCGCTGTCGGCTATGTGATTGATTGACAGACTGTCTGAACAAATAGCGAGAGTGTGCGATATATTTTCATCCAATCCCATGAGTTCCCTTGTTAAGGCCCGCATCAGGCCTTCACAAGGAATCACTGCGTTTACGGTACCTAAGCAACCATTCGAAATCATATATTTGGATTCGGGTTGATTGATGGCTACATCTGACTAATTAGCCAATCAAATCGACCTATTATGGCGAGGTAGGCAGGTCTGACTGCAGCTAGGCCTGCAATGTTCGAAAAGAATACCCGGAATCGTTCATCACAAATGTTAACGCTGTTTGAGGCGTTTACTGTCTATGGCTTGACGTGAGGAACATCTTGTGCCAGTGTCAGAATCAGACTGGACTTCAATGGATAAATAAATGTGTCATACTGACATGACTATGGTTATAGTTATGAATAGTAAATAAACCATCATTAAGCAAAAATAATGGAGGCTATAGTGTCAGCTGGACTAGCAGATATCGATAGTGCTACACATAACGTCAGCTATAACTCTGCACGTAGCTGGTCACTATGCAGGAATTGGTAAGTTTTGTTTCATGTTTATTTCATAACATAAGACTTGAAATATATGCTTGTTATCTGGCCCTTTACTATATAACAAACGTATTTTAGTGCTGCTTGGTTACGACTAGATTGTTAGCTTGGTACGACTAGATTGTATGCTAGCTTGAAGTTGTGTGCGAGTTGATGAGACTTTGGTGAAGCTGTCGGGATCGGCATGTCAAACTGTCATTTGATTCCCTGCCCTCCAAGGTCTGGTTTACTGCCAGTCTACTGCCCTGCTAGTTTAGTCCGACTTTTGATCTCTGAGTTTTGTGGAAATTATTGGTGAAATCCGTGGCATGGCCATAACGTGAGCTGGCAATTAATGCCAATGCCTATGGCATTTTGAAGTAGCCAACAAGCAGTGGCAACATTAGGGCAATACGTTTTGTGACTGTTTAATATCATGGGTGGTGTGCTGTGACATTTTCTGTTGAGACATTTCTCATAGTGTACCGTGAAGGTTTGGCAAACACTGTAGCAAAGATACTGACTGTAGGATAGCCTAGCCCTGTAGTTCGACATGACTAGCTTTTGAGTAATCGGAGCAGCAGCGAAGCAACCTAAAATAATAGCACTGTACACGCCACAGCTAAATAGAAGAGCTCTAGAAACAGTCTGAAACAAGTAAGCCGATGGCCTAAATATTTAAAGTAGGGCCTAGTCTGCTCAAACCCATGCTGCTGATAAGGATAATGGCCAGGTCCCAATAAAGATGTTATGTTTACCAATAAACAATGCGGAATTCAGCTCGGACGTATTTGTTTATGTAACGAAAATAGTGATACACCGACTCGCGTTAGAAAGAGAAAACGTTTCTCTCCCACTGTGAAATGCAGGGAAATTGCACATTTTAACCTTGTAATGTAAAAAAAATCTGCGGGGGGATCCCCCCGCAACGCCCCCCTAATTTATTTATTTTTTGACAAAAAAATAGTCATTATTGAAGGCCTAATTGCTGAACTCACGGTCCGCCACTGCTCAGAGTAGGTCTTATCTAGGCTGGGTGATCCCTGCCCTGCCTGCTGGCGACTTTGGATTTCGCCCAGCAGCTCAGGTTGGAAACCTGCACATCTATCTCCCCTGCATCCTGTCTACAACTGTTGGGTCCAACAAACTAGCTTGTCCAAAAGGCGCACCAAAATCGTTGGTCTGATTGGTTGAAGGACTATCCAAGTGTACAGTTATTTGAACGATGCCCATTGATCACGCCTCTTGTGCAATCCAAATAAACCACAGACTCTTGATTAGGGTTGGGCATCGATAACCGGTTCCGTCTTGGAACCGGGTTTAACTTATCAATTCCATCGACATTGTACGTCTTTTTTGTTATCGATTCCCTTAACGATTCCCTCAGCCTGCATGACGTCGGACTTTTTCTGGTTTTCCTGAAATGTTGTGATACTTTGCCAAACTGTATAGAATTAACCCCCTTGGCCCGCTCTCTCTCCCTCTCCCTCTCTCGTGCGCGCTCAATGGACAGACGCTCCTTGACATGCACAATCGTGAAAGCAATGACGCATAGAAGACAACTAGCGACATTAGCCTATAATTAATTTCGGTTAGCATCATAGTGAGGCTACTGCACAAATTTGATTCAAACTCTTGCATTCAAGTTGACTGATCATCTCAATGTTTTCCAACTCTAAGACTCAAAAGGGCCTGTCCCAAGGAGAAAAAGTATTAGCCTACCTTGCAACTTAAACACATGTGGGGAAACTGAACAGTCCAACCAGTAGACTAGGTAGCCAACTATGCTACTTTGTTTACAATTTGAGGCTTCAAGCCGACAGCTTAATTAAAGAGGCAGAGTTGTAATATGAATAGTCATGAATGTCATGAATATCAGAAATGTCAGTAGCCTAGTATAGATTAGAATATATAAAGAATTATATTATATTATATATATATATATACTGTAGGCTATATATACATCTTTATAATTCTTTATAAATAATATGTATATTCCTTATTGTGTTTTAAATAAAGACAAGCTTTTTCTACGCCTTATTGTTAAAAAATCATTCACATTATATGAAAGGAGAGCGATAAAAGGTGACCTTTTGGCGTTAAAGGCGATGCAATGAAAAATGTGGGTGCACCTACATTTTTGGGGAATCGATAAGAGAATTGATAAGGAATTGGATTGATAGGCAGAATCGATAATGCCATCGATATTGATAAAAACTTATCAATACCCATCCCTACTCTTGATACTAATATTCAATCTTAAAAGATTGAGCTTGCCAGCTTGGTGATAACCTACGGTGGCCCTGAAGTGCAAAACACAACACAAATAAGACAACACAACACAAATAAGACAACACAACACAAAGAGAGAAATCACGGCCCCAAAGTGCACAACACAACACAAAAAGAGACAACACAACACAAAGAAGAGAAAAAACGGCCTCGAAGTGCACAACACAACGGCAAATCACACAACACAACACAAAAAGAGACAACACAACACAAAAAGAGAAAACACAACGGCAAATCACACAACACAACACAAAAAGAGACAACACAACACAAAAAGAGACAACACAACACAAAAAGACACAACGGCAAATCACACAACACAACACAAAAAGAGAAAACACAACGGCAAATCACACAACACAACACAAAAAGAGACAACACAACACAAACTAGAAAATGTAATTCCATGGAAGGAATTACCATTGCATGTAAATGCAAAAAGGCATTTGTTAAAAAGACAATATATGACACAGTAAAGCCAAAGATAAATAAAATAACAATAACCCAATTACAGTTCCACTGAAATTACTTGGAAACCCACATTTACAAAGTGATTTATTGAAATGCATTAAAATTGTGGATAGCATTTTGGAAAATAACTCTTCATTTATTAAAACTAAAAGACTGAAATTAAATGGCCAAGTTCAAACAAGAGTTGATAGTGCTGACAATAAGTGCCCCCCACATAGCCACATACTATGGGGGAGAATAGATGATCGAGAGAGAGATGTATAGGCCTACTGAGCGCACAGGAAACAATCAGTGGTGTTTATGTGGGGATTGTGGCTATCTCCATTATCCACTGATACGGAGAGTGTCTGCTGCTAGGTTACGCGGAGGGAGTAGGGGACTACACTGATCACCTGAGACTACACACATTTTCACACCCATACTCAGTTATTCTGTAATGTATTCATGGTAGCCTAAGCTGCGACACTGACAGACAGTCCTAACATAGCATAACATAACGCTAGCTAACTGTAACTATGTGGGATATATAGAACGACGGTCATTATAGGAAAATAAGTAGACCTACCGACAGGACGAACAGGACCCCGACGCGAAGCGGAGGTAGGCTACTACAGAAGTCAGACGTGGCCTAGGCCTACTGTAGCGTAGGCTGCCCCCTAACAGGTCCTCACCAGGGTCACAAATGAACTTGTACTTGTATTTCCAAAAATGAAAAAGTAACCAAATGGTCACAGTTCTCATTGCCTCATTTCCACTCAATTTGGAGAGCCATCTGTGAGGGATAGTTGATAACCTAAAACTGCATTTGATTAGGCCTACTTTTGTGGCTTTTCAAGAGATTAAAAAATAAAATCCAATTAACTTACATTGTGAAAAAGAAAAGGTCAGGACTCTTCAATTGATCCAACCATATTATGTTACAATTACATACAGCAGTCTAGTTTTGAATGAAACACAACTGTGTCCAAATGGTAATGTCAATTGAGCAATCCATGTTTTCTAATTGAATCAAGTTTGTAACATATACTACTATAGGCCTACAAGAGGGCTTGTCACACTTACTAAACCACAAAACATGAAATTAAAGAAACACATCTTTCTGTCAAACAATGTTATCACATTGAACTGACACATTTTGTCACAGCAATAGATTTATCCAACAGAATCATCTTAGATCGAAGTGAAGCACCGAAGTGGGCTATTGGACCAGCATGGCAAATTAACACATCGTCTTGAGGTCTTCATTTCATTGTGTTCTCATGATCCTTTGCAAGAATACGGAGATAATCATGCAGACAACAGTGTTGTAAAAAGTTTTCACATGGATTTTCCTAAATAAGGTTATGCTTAGATTCCAGAAGGCCTAGAATATGTGGATCTGACTTGTATCTTATGTTATGCTTTGAGATGAACCATGTTCTTTGTTCTCACCTTGATAGCGTATTGAACAAAGTATTAGCAGTGTTTTCAACTTGAATGCACTGTGGCACAACATATGCCATTTAATCTTTAAATCTTAAATAACACTGTTCTCTATCTTTAACATCGATGTTGCAATATACATCTGAATGCCTATTCTGAGTACATGCCACCTGTATAACTCAATCATGTTGGAATCATATTAATATTTCATGTATGTCTAATTAATTTACTTGGAATTAAAGAGCCTACTTGGTCAAATTGGTTTATCACAACATGAATCAATTTCATAAACTTAAATACAAATTCTGGACTAATTCTAGACATTTCAATTAAGTCCAACCGATGTACAGATGAGTGATTTAATTAAGGCAAACCAACATTATAGACTTTAGGGTGAACTATGTACGTTTTTTTTAGCTTAATTTACCTTAACTGATCAGCTTTGGAGTTATTGGAATGGTTATTTGACTTATTCTGGGGTTGATTATGGCTGTCTTGCTTCCCCCTAGCACATATGAGCAGCAAAACCACACTTTGCAAACAATGACATTTATTTATTTTATATATTAACTAACAACAAAAATACTCAAATACTCAAATAGAGTGTGTTTGTGTGTGAGCGAGTGTGCGTGTGCGTGTGCGTGTGCATGTGCGAGTGAGTGTGCGTGTGTGTGTGTGTGTGTGTGTGTGTGTGTGCGTGTGAACTACACACAGCAAAAAATAAACAAAAAAAAAACTAAAGCTCAAGCAGGTCCAGGTCAAGGTCCTCGTCCTCGTCCTCCTCCTGGAACTCCTCCTGGACCGCTTGGTCGACAGCCAGTTCCTGTTGAAAATTAATAAAGCAAAGACAAGGACAAAAATTAAGAATGAATATATACTTTCACTGCATTTCTTTCTGCCAAAATGATGTGCATGAAATGTGTAGTCTCACCTCAAAAAGTTTTTGGGGGTTGACCACCAGGTCCCCCTTCAGGTTCAGCTCGACCGTAATAGGCAGCCTCCTGAGGAATGCCTCTTCGGTTCCCTCCCATTGCTGGGCGGGAACCTGCAGCTCCAGCCCATTATGGAGCATGAGGCGCATGCACTCCGCTCCTGCCTCTACCCCAACAATGATGCAGGTCAAGGAGCAAGGAGCTGCCTCAATGTGCTGTAGAAAGACAAAACAGGGTGGACCAACATAATATTAAACCCATGGATTGAGAATGGAATGTCACTTAAATTCATATGCAAGTCAAGGCGGGTGACCCAATACGTTTGGCAATATAGTGTATGCTTTTACATGTAAAATAATAACTATAACTACATTTAATATTCTTTGACACTTACTTTGATTACACTATAAGTTGATGTGTTCAGCTTAAATCCATAGCTGGGGTGGTTTGTTGGTCTAAGGTGTGACACCTCCAACCAGGATTCTAGCACCACATTGTGGAGGGCATTCTCCCTCCAGAAGGTCACAGAAGCAGAGTGCCCTCCTTGGTCCATCTCTATCTCCCTCAGAGGAATGAGAGAGCCCTTCATAGTTACCTGGCGGATGTCTGACATCTGTGAATGAAAAGGTACGACTCTCAGTTTACACAACAACGTTTTTTTCAAAAACTGTGTTTTTTTTCATCAGTTAGGCCTTTCGCTTACACGACGACACCATTTTGGAGGCTGAAAACGATGGTTTTTGAAAACTGCTTCCAAGGTGAAGGTTTTTGAAAACCCCGTTTTGCTGTGTAAAGGCACATCTGGGGTTTTAATGACGACATAGCCCCACCTCGAACCTCTAGTCCAGCCCCCGCGCTTGACATCACCTGACTAGACCCGCAGAACAACAACAATGTTGGATCAAGGAATAGTGTGTGTGCTGCTGCACTGCTGCACTGCTGGAACAAAACATGATTTCGACGACCAGCGACAACGTAGCCTATTCACAATAATCTGCGCCAAAATAGTCTAGGCTAGGCTACTTTTAAATCCACCACCTCCCCCTGCTAGAACACTTGATGTGACTTGGCATGCATTGAGATAGCCTACTTCTATCATACCATATCATTAACAATCATTTTGTTCTATAATAGAGTTCAACAGTCCCGCCCCTCCTCCGAGAGAGGTGCTTGCCCGGAAGTACATTTCTCATTCATTTCTCCTGACAGCCCTGCAGTCATTTTAAGTTTTGAAGTTCCAGCGAGAAAGCCGGACGATAGGCGCGGGAAAAGTTGAGTACAGTTTGTTTGGGATTGCCATGGCAACGGCGATCTCTACCAATCAAAGGCTCTGCTTTCACCAGTTTTACACGGTAGGGTGTTGGGTAGTGTAGTACTCTCTCGTTAAATCGTGAATAAAACATTGTTTTCTCAAAACAAGGGTGATGCCCCGTTAACTTTTGACATCAATATGAGCAGGTGTAATCGCTTAGTCACATCGTAGCTGGTTTGAAGTCTACCATGGACGGTTACGATTTTATGGCTTATTGTCAATGGAGAAATTGTATTGGATTTTAACTTCCGGGCAAGGTTGTGGGCGGGACTGTGGAGCTCTACGTACATTGCAATGACTCAAACTCCGCCTTCAAGATTGCTGTAACTTACCGAAGTGACCCGCCCCTGGACTGTGATTAGGCCTTCAGCAGCTTTGCTTTCTGCAATAGACACGTGCTTGGAAGGTGGGCACAGGATGGACGCGGCTCTCATAGCCAGTTCCGGGCTAATTGGCAAATCATAAGATTTGAACGCCACCGTGTCATCATTAAAGAAGGCTCTCCCATTCCTCAAGGCCAAACGTTTAAACACGTAAGTCTGCTCGAGAACCACTTTATGAGCCTTCTCCTCAGACAGTGACAGCACATGAAGATCTTTGCCATCACAAAGCACGCGCATTTCCACCTGTGCCCACTGAGCATGTGCTACCCCGTCAGTGACCTGGAAGGAGGTGGCCGACCGGCGTGATTGTGCAGCCACACACCGCATCCTCACGGGTGCCTTCTGGTAAGGCGCTGCGGGTCGCTCAGTGCTCATCTAAAAAATAAGGAAAATACATTGCAAGGCATGAGTTTTATATTGATTTCCACAATGCATTTTATTTTCAAATCAAAGCATACATAATGACAAACGAAGAGGACACTAAGGACCATGGGATAACTGGGAGGGAACCCATGATGACGAATGAAGATGGATCAGAATGCGGGTAAGTTTGAGCCATGTGTAGGTTAGCTTATGCCTATAGCCTACTGCGATTTTGCGAAACTCTTTCAATTAAAGTTGGACTTCTGTCATAATCTATAGTCTCATAGCCTAGGCTACTTAAGCATATATATGGAAAACGCTCCTGGACTAGCTTAGCTTAAGCTACTATTTCTTTTCCTTATATGACTAGGCTAGGCCATGATAAGTATCTATAGGTTATATATTATATTAGGGGCACATATGAGGGACAAAAATTGGAAAAAGTTGAAACATGTTTGCTTAAAAAAAAAACCGCTTTTCTTTTCGACAGTCAAAATCAGTTTGAAGAGTGAGTCATCTAGTTACACAAGAATTTATGTTGAGTTAGCGGCCCTCCGATCGAATCTGAGACTGACTCAGTGACACAGCTTCCTGTGGAGCGGTTGCTTAATTCCTCTCTCCAAACTTGTTTTCAATGTCGAAAGACGAGATGTCGAGATTAAAGTCGATGTTTCAACTAGTCTCGAACTTTTTAAAATCGGCATATCGAGTGTCATATCACGTGTGGCCATAGCCTAGCCCTACTCCGTTGACTTGTCACTTTAGCAGACGATATGGCACTCATTGCCACCACTCGCTAAAGCTGGCGAATTACCTCAGAGCAACATTGTAACAAGTAGCTAGTCCCCTCTCCAAACTACATTTGAATGTCGAGAATAAAGACAACATGTCGAGATTAAGGTCGACATATTGTTTCAACTAATCTCGAACTTAAAAGTTTGAAGTCGTCATGGGCCTATTGAGTTAAACATATATATTTTTTCTTCATGTCAGGCACTCCGTGGACCTGTCACTTTAGCAGACTATACGGCACTCTACATTGTTGCCACCACTCGTTAAGATAGCGAATTACCTCAGAGCAACATTGTAACAAGTAGGCCTACTATATTCCCCTCTCCAAACTACATGGATGTCGAGAATAAAGACGAAATGTCGAGATTAAGGTCGACATATTGTTTCAACTAGTCTCGAATTTAAAAGTTTGAAGTTGGCATGGGCCGATTGAGTTAAACATATATATTTTCATGTCATAGCCACTCCGTGGACCTGTCACTTTAGCAGACGATACGGAACTCTACATTGTTGCCACCGCTCGTTAAGATAGCGAATTACCTCAGAGCAACATTGTAACAAGTAGCTTATAGTCCCCTCTCCAAACTACATTTGAATATCGAGAATAAAGACGAAATGTCGAGATTAAGGTCGACATATTGTTTCAACTAGTCTCGAACTTAATTTCAACTAGTCGAACATAATGTTTCAACTAGTCTCGAACTTCGACATTTCACTCCGTCAACCTGTTACTTTGGCAGACGACACGGCACTTTACATTGTTGCCACCACTCGCTACAAGCTAGTAAATTATACGTTTTTAAGTATCCATAACCTAGTTTGGTCTTCAGCAAGAAATGGGTGTCGAAACCTTATAATAGTCTACAAAAAATGACATATTTTGAGCTAATAATTCAGTCACTGCTATTCACTTGGGAGGCTCAACCCACACCATATGATAGCCTACCTACTTTGCCGTTGCCAGAGATTATCAAGTGCTGGCATTTAAAAACGTCTGTCTACTTTTAATTGTAGGAATGCTATATAATCCTTCCTTCTAAATTAAGTCTGTAAACATTGTGAGTTGGCGAAATTAAAATACACATAGCCTATTTATTTTCTGAGGAGAGACATGAGGCTACTCACCTTGTTCATAGCTTGGTCTTCGAAGTTCTGTCTGTCAAGGCACGTGCAATTACTGTATACATCAACAATAGACTTGGATGGATCTATTTGTTGATTGGTTCTTTTTTGTTGCTGGGATTCATTGATTGGTCCTCATATGATCCTAGGGATTTTACAATTGTCTTAATGTAGGCCTATGTCCTTTTCAGCTATAACTTAATATGTTCAATAGCCTAGATCAGTGGTTCTCAAACTTTTCAGAGAGAGTACCACCTCAGAGAAAATTGACTCTCCAAGTACCACTATTATGGCCAGCATTAAAATACAGTAGTGTAGGCCAATTTAAATATATTTTACATTATACACAGTGTTTTTCATTGTTTTGTTTTGTTTTTCAAGACCGATACAAAATAATTTAAATGTAAAGATTTTCCGTTATATACTTTTATATCATTTCAAGTGATTATTTTGTCTTCTTGAAATAAAACATCTTGAAGACTCCCAGATTACTTCTACAGACAGTCACTGTACCACCAGTGACACCCATACCACAGTTTGAGAACCACTGGCCTATATTAAGTAATTACACCAGGATTGATATGAACAGTGCAGTGTATAGTTCATATCATATCAGTGTATAGTTATAGTTCTTTTATTCCTGGAGCTGGAAATGATATTAATGTAATTTCTTGATATTTTCAAGGGTCGTCGAGGTAGAGGGCAACCTTGTTCAGCGGGAGACCATGGATGGGATCCCCCTGAAAACCAGGACAGCCTATGCTTCAGTGAAGTCAATAAAAACCGGTATGTGAGTGCTTTAATATGTTTAACTTTTAGTGCATAGCTATCTTGACAGTACATTTAAGACACTTATTGTTTTTTCTTGCCGGGCATGCAGGGTCTCAGACTGGCAAATATTTATAAGATTAAGTAGGAGCAAGTCCTATAGGCCTACTAGGCCTGAGTAGGTCTTTTTCCTATTTACTATTATGTTAAATTACCAATTACATGATCTCCTTTAGGCCTAATGCATATTGCCTATTTAAGAATTGGGGTTTTCCCACGGTCATTCATTGTTAAAAGTAACATACACTATATTGCCAAAAGTATTGGGTCACCTGCCTTGACCCCCATATGAACTTAAGTCACATCCTATTCTTAATCCATAGGGTTTAATATGATGTCAGTCCACTCTTTGTAGCTATAACAGCCAGTCAAGTTCGTCCACACCATACTCTGTTATCCATGTCTTTATGGACCTTGCTTTGTGCACTGGTGCACAGTCATGTTGGAACAGGAAGGGGCCATCCCCGAGCTGGGCTTGGCCTCTTAGTTCCAATGAAAAGAACTCTGAATGCTTCAGCATTTACCATGAGATTTTGGACAATACCATGCTCCCAACTTTGTGGGAAGTTTGGGGACGGCCAGTTCCTGGTCCAAATTGACTGTGCACCATTGCACAAAGCAAGGTCCACAAAGACATGGATGAAAGAGTTTGGTGTGGATGAACTTGACTGCCTTGCACAGAGTACTGACCTCAACCAAAAAGAACACCTTTGGGATGAATTAAAGAGGAGACTGAGAGCCAGTCTCCTCGTCCAACATCAGTGTATCACTTCACAAATGTGCTTCTGAAAGAATGGTCAAAAATGCCCATAAACACACTCCTAAACCATGTGGAAATCCTTCCCAGAAGAGTTGAAGCTGTTATAGCTACAAAGAGTGGGCCGACGTCATATTAAACCCTATGGATTAAGAATAGGATGTGACTGAAGTTCATATGGGGGTCAAGGCAGGTGACCCAATACTTTTGGCAGTATAGTGTACAATCAGTGTTCTTTGTTACACCCACATAATTCCGTTTAAAATGAGGACACTTAAAACGGTTTAATCTATATTAAGTGAACTTAGACTGCATAATGGAAGCATTTATGTCATGTTCATGTTATTTTCATACAATATGTTGTGTTTTCATATTGGGCTGCATTAGTAACAACAAGCTGAAGGCCAGGCCAGCAGTGGATTGCAGACTGGGCTACCAGCTCTTCAGGACATCTGTGGTTGGCGCTGCAGAAGGAAAGGCACAGTGGATCCTCTTTGTCCCTCATCAGCCCTCAGTATGTACACTCTCTTCAGGGGTACAAGAGCATTCAGACCCAGACCAGCAGATCAGGGTGCTGAACTGTTATTATCACTTCCACATGTAAGAGAATACATTTAACACATTTCCACTGATATAGGTAAACCACCCTGTACTTGCACCATGCTGTTCAATTTTTGACATTCATTTTTACTGTTAGCACTTCTACAAGTATACATGTTCAAGTATTTGTATTTTATGCTCTCTGCATATAACTTGTCTGATGCAATAATGCAGAGTCCTATGTCTTTGTCAAGTCAACTTGTATTAATATAGCACATTTAATGTGACATTGTCATTTATTCTGTGGAGTTCAGATGGCACTCCAGTAAGCTTGAACAATTTCATAACTGATAAATGACATGACAATAAACTTTGATTCAAGCAATTGTACATAATGGATAATATATAATACTTATAATCTAACTTCAAATGTGTCATACAGCAGCTCTGATTGGGATCAGACATTGGCAAAAGCACAGCAGACTTTGGTGAAAGTCATATTTTGCTATACATTTTAATCATTCGACAGTTGGTTTACTTGGTTTACAAAAGGCAATACATACGTTTTTTGCTCATAAGGTTAAAACAACCTTGGGAATAACCAGGACAAATACCCTTGGTGAAAATCATTACCATAAATTAAATGTTTTTAAATTAGATGTGTTTATTTAGGCTACCACTGAGCTTAAAATGACCATGTAAAGCTTAATATCAGTTTGAATAAGTTTTATTTTTTCACTTGTTCTGAAACTCAAGTCAAGTCAACAGCATAGTCAGAAATCCACCACGTGGTCTGACATCAGAGAGAACGAAAAAATATACTTTAGATTTAATAAATAAATAAATGGTGACTGTGATGGCAGGCTACATTCAGGTAAACAGTTGTATTTAGCTTGTGAGCAGCATTGTAGAACACATCTATACAATAGTAATGCCAGTTGGGAAGTTAAAATGTTTACAGGTTAAATGGCAGGCTATGTGATGGTATAAAATTGAAGTCATGAGTTGGCTACACTACATAATCTTTGCCCCGGTGTTTTGACTGCAAAATTATACCGAATAACCCATAGATGTGCCTACAGTGCAGCCGTGGCCTGCTGGTTAGGGCTTCGAGCTTGTAACTGGAGGGTTGCTGGTTCAATCTCCGACCAGTCCACGGCTGAAATGCCTTTGAGCAAGGGACCTAACCCCTCCCTGCTCCCTAAGCGCCACTGGTTGGGCAGCCAGCTCACTGCTCTGGGTTAGTGTGTGATTCACCTCACTGTGTGTTCACTTTGTGCTGTGTGTGTCACTAATTCGGTTAAATTGGGTTAAATGCAGAGACTGAATTTCCCTCACGGGATCAAAAAAGGATATATTCTATTCTATTTTTTTTCCTAGTACCATAAATGATAACCCACTACTCAAAGCATTTTTAACTGATGTAAAAGTTAATAGCAGTTAATATTAATAGCCTTGCAGTAGGCTTTCTTTTTTTATGAATCATACAGGCCTGTGCCTAATTAGACCATATGCAAGTGGAGGGTGTATGTGAATAGTAGTCTAATGAATTTGGTTAACCCTTTATTAACCTTATGTCTGACAATTAAACATTAAACTGCCATATGCGCAGTTTACATTGAAATTATCCACTTTTAGTTGTATCACTATTTTATTGGTTAAACATACGTAAGTAAATACCATATTAGCATTATCTTGATCAAATAACTTTAGTTGTTTATCAACATTTTATTTATACTGTTTGTCATTATCATTTTGATAAAGTTAACAACTAAACGAGTGTTTACATATATTTAGACAATAACATTAAAAACTATTTTGAAATTAATGCTACCATAAGTATTAAGTAAGGTATTAGGTATATTTAAGCTGTTGTCATGACTTACACAATAACATTTTCATATATCCAAAATGGTTCATTAGAAATGTCAATAAAAATAGAAAATCAGAAATCAGAAATCAGAAAAACTTTATTATCTGACATGACAGAAAATTATCTTCAGCATGGCTCAACAATATCAACAACAAGGACCACAGACAAACTGACACAAAAAACAGGATTCCTGAAATAGTGGAAAGTGGCTGGTGCAATCAATTAATACTGTATGTGCAATAAATAAATAATACATAATACAATGGCCATCTAAAATAAGTGTGTGTGTGTGTGTGTGTGTGTGTGTGTGTGTGTGTGTGTGTGTGTGTGTGTGTGTGTGTGTGTGTGTGTGTATGTACATTGTTTGCAAATGAGGCAATTACCATGTTGCATGTGTAGTTACAAATTTATCAACTAATATGTTATGCATGGATTAGCTTAAAGAGAAACTAAGCAGGATTGGCGATTTCATCTCCGCTTTCGCTTTCGTTTTTTTGTTTTCGCTCGTTTTATGCTTCTATGGTTTATGCTTATGCTTTAGGCTATATTTATAAATTGCAAGCGTTACAGCAAGACACAGAAGTAGGTGGTGAATTCAATGATCAAGTTAAAATACAAAACACAGGATCATGGTAACTGTAATATGTTTGAAGGACACCTGAATGGGCACAATGCTGGGGATCAGAAATGAAGATATTGTCCAACAGTGTATTTTTCTCAGTGGTTGCGGTGGTTATTAGATTTGTGAACCCTCTAGACTGGAACAACTCATAGATTGGTTTCCTTCCATTGGCCAGCAGGTCCTCATTGAAATCCCCACAGACAATAACTGGACCTTCAGCTATGACATGTAAAGACTCCAACAGATGAGAGAGATTTTGCATGAATATGTTTGTGCTGTAATCTGGTGGTCTATATATCACTGCAATTAGTGCTGGAACTGGGGTCGTCACTTTCACTACCAGGAATTCAAGGTCAGTCACACCCTGTATGTATGGCACATGATGGGCTTGAACATGGTTTTTCACAAACACAGCAACTCCCCCACCATTCTTCTGTGCTAGATGGGATAGAGTAGAGTATGACATGTGTCTGTTGCGCTTATACATACGATAGTTCTCCAACTGGATGTTTTCTGGGACAAATGTGCCAAAAAGGTGTGTCTCAGTAAAACACAGTATGTCTGTGAGGCACATTTCATGGTGTTTCTTGACATCCTCAATATGAGCTGACAGTCCCTCTGTGTTATGGTGAACTAGTGTCAGACTTGGTAATGAACTGTTTGATTGAACATGGTGGAGAAGGGGCATAGCATTTCCAAAATCTGCTCTCGGCATACTTTCCAAAGAGATTGATATTTCTGGATCGGAGTAAATCTTTTTTTCGTCAAAATCAATAATGCGCAGTCCATGCAATGAGGTAGTTCTGCTTAGACCCACATATGCCATACCTGGTTCAAATATTCGGTGCAATGAGACCACGGCTGAAGCACGGGACATTCCCTGGCATTTGTGAATGGTCACACTGTAGCATAAAGAGATCCCAAACATAAATCTAATAACACCTTTTTTGCTCAGACGTTCCTCCATTCTTTCAATATACACCAGGTTGTCTGATCTGCCTGGCACTTTGTTGCGATGTCTCTGGCCTGCGTTTGGATCGTCTAATTCAATGCCTATCATCTTCACATCAGTTTTGCCATTTTGGACCTGGTAAACAATTTTGCCAATCTTTCCAAATGAGCCATTCACGAGTCCATCTTCTACATCTATGTTTCTGATGAGCATCACACGGGCACCCTCAGTAATTTGCAGTCTATCAGGTAGATCTCCTTTACGTCCTTCAAAGGGTGCTTTCTGCCTCTCCATACGGCCAGTTTGAGGATCTTTTCTGTAGTCATGGGCTTCCACATTGACCAGTTCTGAGAATAGACCAGAGATGGTGTCTGCATTGTGTTTATTCACTTCTTTGTTTGTAGCAAAAACATGCAGGACGTCTTTGGGACAATTCTCAGCTTGACATATGGCCTGGGAAAGTAGAGATCTGTCTGCTTCAGTCAATGGCTCATCCTTGCGTTTCACTCTGATTCTGTTAAGCAGCTCAGCAAATGCCACATCATCTTTTTGGCGCATTATTTCTGTGAGAGTGACCATTTGGAAGTGATCCTTCCAGAAATCAATAACATGATCCTCGTATATGCAGAGTGGTTTAGCTTTACCTGGCGCAGGGAGCTGGTAAAAATCGCCAAAGACTAGAACACTCACACCACCAAATGCCTTTCTACTCCCTTTTATTTCTTGTAACCTCCAATTGACATATGCAAAGAGTGGTTTTGATACCATGGACACTTCATCAATGATAATAATCTCAACGCTGGATAAGGTTGCTCTCAATTGATCCAGACAGTTTCCAAGGTACTGGTAAGGTGGTTTAAGGCTTCTTGGCAGTTTCAGGACAGAATGCAGTGTCTTGCCAGATATGTTAAAAGCTGCTGTGCCAGTAAATGCTGTGAGAAGGACAGTGGGCATGGACATGTCTCTTTCCTCTGTGATGCGAGGTAACTTGCGGAGTATCTTTGATGCCTCTGTGTAAATGCATTTGATGAGGTGAGATTTGCCAGTTCCTGCTCCACCAGTAACAAAGTAAAACAATTGTTCGGCACTCTGTCCACATACACGTCTCATGCACCACTTACGCACTGTATAGAATATGGATGCCTGCATTTGATTTAGATTTTGGTACATGTTTCGGACAACAGTGGGGTCTATTTGAGGAGCCTCAAACATTGGTACCTCACCTCCTCTGCTTGTGGTTCTTGTGCTGTATTCCGGAATATCATCTTGTTCATTGATATTGTCTGAGGTTATTTCCTCGCGCTCTGAAATGCACTCAAGGCGAAGAAGCTCTGTCTCAGGAGCGAGGGTTGTCCATGCATCCTCTACAGGCCCATTTTCTTCCAAACTCTCCCTGGCTTTCTCGATGGCCTCACTATTTTTTTCAAACTGTGATCTTCTCTCTTTGACAATAGAAAATACATTCTCTGGATCGTCTTTTCCAGGAAGCCTTACAGAACCTGTTTTGTAAAATGACTCATACGTTGGAAAACCTGTGGGTTTCAACTGTGAATCTGATCGGTAAGGAAGGTACAGTTTGAGTAACGTGCCATATAATTTCTCTGGAGCTTTTGTCTCCGAAAATCGGGCGTATCTGATGATGGCAGGTCTACCAGTTCGCTTCTGGATAAATCCCATTTCATTCTGGAGAGGTACAACTTTCTTTCCTTGTTTTTGCCTTCCGTACACTACTCTATACGTGGAAGCAAACTCGGCCAAACACATTGTTGTAAACTCTTCAGTATCGGGCCTGTTTTTGTATTTGTCTGCCAATCCAGACATCCAAACATTCTCTGACTCTGGAATTCTGTCATTCAAAAACCTTAAAGGGACGCTCATTTTCAAAGCATTGTCATCCGTGGGTATAAATATCACATTTCGAGAGCAAGATTTCAGTTTCAAGCTACAGACCCGTGCAACAGCCTCTTGAACACTAACTTCTCTGTTTTTTGAGTATGCTTGCATGATCTGTTTCATTTCGTCACAATCAGATGTAGTGGATTGAGAGGTGTCTGACACAACTCGTTTCAGATACTCACTCATCTCATGTTCAGCTTTGGATATATACGACAAGATGTACAACAGACAGGAGTAAGGGTTTAGGATGAACTGAATATCCATGTTTGCATTCCATGCCCTCAGCAAATGTGGGTTGTAGCCATTTATCCAGCAGTCTTTTGGTTTACGTTTCATCACCAGTGTGCTTGATGTTGTTAATGAACTGACACAGTTTAAATATTCTTCATAGTTTAAGTTGCATTGTGCAAGTAGCTGTGGGATGCTTTCACATGATGATGTTGGATCATTCAGTAATTCCCACACAGGCTTCAGTTTTCTTTTGGCATCCTCAGGAGACATGTAAGGGCGGTCACAATCTGCCTCATCTTCAGGTGACATGTAGGCATGGTCACAATCTGCCTCATCTTCAGATGCATCCACATGCTCAGCTGGCATTGGTCGTGTTATGAATGTATTTTCTACCGGCTGTTTAGGAAATCCAAAACGACAGTGCTTATTTCCCTTCTTACATGACTTGGAGTGCCGTTTGCTGTGGGTCTGCACTTCTGTAACTATTTTAAAAAGCTCAGGGTCTGTGTTTGGATCAGGCAGCTGGCATGATATATACTTGTCAACAAACTCACACACTTTCTCATCTGGGTCCGCCTAAAATACAGGTGCATCCTTACACCAAACCAACATATGTATATGTGGTGAGCCTCTAGCTTGGTACTCCACCGGGAAAAAGTAGTCAACAATCTCACCTATGGGCTGTGCTGGTGACAGGAGTAGGTGTCTGAGTAGTGCATCAACGCGTTTGTCAAACATGCGCATGCAGGTGACAGGGTTGCTACGCAGTATCTCGCATTTTGAGGCCCAGTCAAGCTCAGAAAAGTCAACCTGCTCTCCTTGCTGTGCTTTTATTGTTTGTATGACTTCTGGCCATCTCATTTCAGCGGCACTAAATGTACAGAAGAATGTTGGGGTACCCAGCTGGCGAAGCATTGCAAAGAGATCTCTGAGGGTCTTTTCCCAGTAAGCAGGTGATCCCCTCAAAGGCTGCATGAACCGTGTTGCATCTCTGTTTTGCACCAGTCGCTCAACCTCCCGTTTGTCTTGTAACATTCTTGCAGTTATTTTGCGTCCATCTCTGGTCATGGGTTTTCCTTTACGGAGTTGAATCGACATAGAAGAATTGGCCAAATGCATTTCTGTGACAAACTGTGCAAAGAAAATGTAATTGGAGTCAAGAGCAAATCGATTGTCAACAGAAAAAAGACGTGCATTGAAGTATCTGCTTGGCGATAATTTGCTGAGTCTATGTGTTTCATCTAAAGTGTTTGTTCCGGTGGGGAACTGCACAGGGAAAGCCATTGCCTCTAGTTTAGGAACTCTGAAAAAACTCACTGGCCTGTTTCCTTCAGCTGGTGCCACAGTGAATATGCCCTCTCCAAATGTCATAATTTCTTGTGCAATATCAGCTGGCTGTAAGCATGAATCTATTGAGCAACTACCATTCTGCTGACTTGTACCCTGCTCAGTGTTGGGTGAATCTTGGTCATCGTTTAACTCCTGGTTTTCAATATTTTCTATATTTCTCTCCAAAGGTTCCATTTCAGTCATGTCACAGTCGTCCAATGCATCTGTTTCCATTACACTGAGCTCATCATTGATGTCATTATCATCTGCCATGCCACTCATTCCATCCTCAAAGACCAGTGTATTATCATTTATACTTATATCCCTGTATTCAGAATGAATCTCTTTCAGTTTTGATAAGGCTTGTAATACTTTGGTCATGTCAACAGTCTGGAACTGGTAATGCCCCGTATAGGCCATTCTTCTTTTCAACTTCACTTTCAAAAGCTGCGACTGGCTACTGGGCCTAGGCAAAGCATTGACCGTTGATTGTACCTCTGAGGGGACACATACAACTCCACCATGTATTAATTTCTGTTGGCCTTTGGGGAGACTGATTATTTTCGCAAATGGTATGTACTTTGCTATTAGGTGCCTCTCAAGTATATTCATATTGCTTAGTTCTGGGGGAATTGGTGAGAGTTCTAACATATTGATGACAGCAATCGGTGGCATTTTACCTATTTTCAAATTCTCTTGGCAGCTATAACAAATCCACTCTATCTTTTTTTCGGGTGAACAACAAGATTCAAGAGAACTGCACTGATCGCTACACATATGTACATATTTCCCTGTCAAGCATCTCTTCACCATGTCTGGGTTCCTTTGATAAGATTCACGATTGCACTTTTTCACCTGATTGCAAAACAAAGCTCTGTGACATACTGTGCACACATAAGTAGGGCCGTTCTGTACAGCCATTCTGAAAGATGCAATACTTGAATGCAAAAGGGGGCTTTCTGTCGGTGTTGACTGTGCAGTGTCTTGCTCAGATCGATGTGATCTGATCTGATGGTACTTGCGCTGTATATGTAAAGCACAACGCATTTTATGCAGGATTTTCTGGTCATTGACAGATTTATTTCTCTGTAGATAACGATAATATCTGAAACGGGGATCATTTCTGTATCTGTCAGTAAAAGTTTCTCTCTTTTTTTGTCTGTAATTAAGAACACGTGCATAATGGCTTCTCATGGCCGATTTCTGCCTTGAGCGGAAATCCTTTTGTGAATAACGCTGCTTAATGTAAGCTTGTTGCTTCAAACGATACTTTTCATCACAGTTGTAACGGTGCTTTATGTAAGCTTGTTGCTTCAAACGGTAATTTTCATCACAGTTGTAACGGTGCTTTATGTAAGCTTGTTGCTTCAGACGGTAATTTTCATCACAGTTGTAACGGTGCTTTCTGTAAGCTTGTTGCTTCAAACGGTAATTTTCATCACAGTAATGGTGCTTCTTGTAAGCTCGGTAATATTCATCACAGCTGTAACGGTGCTTTATATAAGCTTGTTGCTTTGATCTGAAAATTGGATCCTGAGCGTAACGATTAGTGATGTATGACTTCTTTTGCAATTTATAGGTAGGATCATGCATGTATTGGTGTCTGTGGTGACCTTTCTTACGCTCTTTGTGTTCAATGTTGTTTGCATATCTGTTTCTCGCATACTCCAGCTTTTTTGCCCGGTTCTTTTCATAGTATTTTTTATGTTTTGCCCTGTTCTTCTCCTTGGATGACATTTTTCTTTGACATGTTAAAGCTTTACTTGAACTTTCCTTTCTTTGATCTTTGTTACGTTTACATTTAGTTGACAAAACAGTAGGCTGCACATTGTTATTAATGGTGTCAGTCGGTTCATTGTGGATAGTTGGCGATACAGGCTGCATAATGTTATCAATGGTGTCTGTCTGTTCATTGTGGATAGTTGGCGATACAGGCTGCATATTGTTATTAGTCGTGTCCGTCTGTTCATTTTCGATAGTTGGCGATACAGTAGGCTGCACATTGTTATTAATGGAGCATGTCTGTTGATTGCGGATAGTCCTTTCAGATGTGAACGATACTGGCATCAACTCGTAAATCCATTCATCACTTGAATCAACCAGGGCCCAGAACAAAAGCAGCCTTTCTACCATATCAGTAAAATTACTAAAGGTCAACATTGCTGCAGTACCATTCTCAACTTGGAGTCCATGAGCTGTCCTACTGTGAGGATCAAACCACCCATATCTCTCAGAGTTATCTTTAAACAACGCAATTGTAAGGCTCCCTACAGTTAGTAATGCATAGTTGACATCACTTGATAAACAATGCAGTCTGTCAGAGAGCTTTAAGAAGTCTGCAAGATCAGGTCCCTCTTGTCTAAGATAACCATACCGCGATAGGTTCTTGTGAACATGATAGTTCTCTCCGTAGATTTCAACACGGTCAGGTAGCTCATCCATAGCTAAGTGAGCTGGTGCCACATTGCCACCTCTGCTTAACGTTATATGTACATCACTATACATCGAGTTACCTCTCTGCAAGACGTAGTCGAGATCATCACTATTCAGCACAGCTCGGTGATGAAGAACAGCAAGAAATGTCAAGGAATTGCATGTGCACTGCTTGTTGGCGTTTACACCATACCTGTTATGAGCTTGGCTATGTGATGCCGTTACACATAAAATGCCATTCTGTTCCATCTCCATTTGAGCAACACTGAGCTCTTCTCTTATCTCCAACTCCTGTTGTGTACATGAAGATTGGCCGGTTGCTTCAACTTCAGTGAGGGACAACTTTCGCCATCGCCTTTTTTGAGCTTCTGAACGGCGGCCTTTCCTTGTCATGCTTATTATGCTGTACCATGCAATGTATTGGGCAAGTGTGTAGGCTGAGTGACTGTACACTCAAAATAGTACAATACTGTATATGTATGCACACTATATAATACAAAATATAAATTACAGTACAACTGTTGTGTAACTAAATGGAAGGTAGGATATCCTAAAGTCAGCTTTATTAATTACTTACAGTATTATTATTCAGATTACAAAGGCCTACAGTATTCTTGAAAACCACTAGCTTAGATGTTATCTTGGAGTATAGTTAGTAAAAATAAAATGTTAATAAAATTAAATATTGATCAATATCTTTTCTTATAAGCTTGGGTCCAGAAATGAAATGGTACTGTAGAAACGGCAGAACAAAGACACTCCAGAATACACAATGAAGCTACAGAATAATTTAATGGTCAGTCAGAGATCAGATGGTCAACGAGGTCTCTATTAGTGGTATTTGATGTTGATGTAGGACAAAGAATAACACTCAGCCCTTCAGATGGTCAGTTTTAGACAAATCTAGGTTAGAATCTCAGGGGGTATTCACACCTGCCTTGTTTAGTTCGATTAAAACGAACTCAAGTTCGTTTCTTGCTTGGTTCGGACCTTTTTGACTGGTGTGAATACAATCACTCGAACTCTAGTGCGGACCAAACAAGCGGACCGAGACCCAGCTGAGGAGGTGGTCTCGGAGCGGTTCGTATCGAACCCTGGTGCGGTTCGTTTATGATGTGAAAGCAGACCGACCTCGATCCGACCCAGTTACAGAAATCTACCTTTTTTGGATTTGACGAGCTCCCGTAGTTTTTGCGCATTATGGGAAATGTAGGATAGCTCCGTGACGCACAACAGCTGTAAGCAGCAGTGGGCTAACGCTTTTTTGCCAACAATAATTTGATTTTGCATCTCCTACCCGTTCCGTCTTCCGTAGGCCTGCTGTTAGCATGTTGGACACACATGAGAGCTCTTCTCAGCTGTTTTGTTGCACGTCTTCGTTGTTGCAAAATTACGAGCATGATATTGTTAAACTTGCATCAAACGGTCTTAACGCTCAAGCACTTTTGCAAAGCTGTAACTGTATAAACTATATTGCTAGGATAATAACGAGTACAGTACGCAAACATAGTATTTACGTGGGCCAACTTTGACTTTGGCTTCCTATTCTTCACCCCACCTACACGTTTACCAGCCAATGGTTGAACGACCTTAGCACATGTGCTTTTGTTTATAAATTCTGGTCCGGTTGCAATTAATCACGGTGTGAAAGCGAACCGCACTAAAAAAGAAAAAAAGAAAAAAAAATTGGTCCGGACCAAATAAGTGAACTAACGGACCTTCCTGGTGTGAATACGCCCTCAATCTTCGCACAGTTCAGGTCTGGGTTTACAACACAGCTAAATTTCACAGATTTCACAACACAGGTATGCTTCAAAGGTATGAATGGCTGACAGATATGATTCACAGGTATGGTTCTCAGAATAAGTCTCAGTATGTGCTCAGATATCGTCTCAAATATGTTTGTAGGTTATGCTGTCAGTGATGTATGGTTGTTGTGCACACAGAAAGGCAACCAGCCACCAAACTGGATAGTTCTCAGAATAAGTCTCAGTATCGTTCTCAGTATAACTGTCAGTATCAAATCTCTCAGTAGTATCAAATCTCTCAGTTCTCAGTAGTATCAAATCTCTCAGTAGTATCAAATCTCTCAGTTCTCAGTAGTATCAAATCTCTCAGTAGTATCAAATCTCTCAGTAGTATCAAATCTCTCAGTTCTCAGTAGTATCAAATCTCTCAGTTCTCAGTAGTATCAAATCTCTCAGTTCTCAGTAGTATCAAATCTCTCAGTAGTATCAAATCTCAGTTCTCAGTAGTATCAAATCTCTCAGTAGTATCAAATCTCTCAGTTCTCAGTAGTATCAAATCTCTCAGTAGTATCAAATCTCTCAGTTCTCAGTAGTATCAAATCTCTCAGTAGTATCAAATCTCAGTTCTCAGTAGTATCAAATCTCTCAGTAGTATCAAATCTCTCAGTTCTCAGTAGTATCAAATCTCTCAGTTCTCAGTAGTATCAAATCTCTCAAATCTCAGTAGTATCAAATCTCTCAGTAGTATCAAATCTCCCAGATCTCAGTAGTATCAAATCTCTCAGTAGTATCAAATCTCTCAGATCTCAGTAGTATCAAATCTCTCAGTATGTGCTCTGATATTGTCTCGGCTATGTCTGCAGGTATGTATATTAGTAGGTTATGATGTGCAGTGTGTTGTGCAGACAGCAGGCACCCAGCCACCAAATTGGTCTGGTCTGGTCTGGTCTGGAACAAGCCTGAAAGACAAAAGCCAACAAACAAGTTAAACACCTCAACCAAAAACAAAGAATGCCTACAATTGTTCATTAGAACTAAAAATCTAAAAGTAATGTTGTTGCACCATCAAGCTGTAGTCGTAGTTCAATATACTACGACATTGCATTGCCTCTTCATTGCTCAGTAAACAAAGCAGAATTCTATGTATAATAACTCATTTCAGTTTAAGGCAGGTGATACTGAACAGCTTGCTATACTGTCAAGTCACATTGCTTTCACTGATTACAATACACTAACACTGAGTAGGAAGCAGCAATGCTGTTATGAAAACACAAATTTGCAATTACTAAAACACAAATATTCATTTATAGTCGCCCATGTCCATAGTTTCAAGCCCATTAAATTGCCACATTCACAATGTAAAATGTCAGGCCAATTACATACTTGTGGAAGCACTTTAAGACTAAAGGAATTTGTTGAGAGATGGGGAAAATCCTCTGTTACAGTTTGATAAGGGTCATTATACGCCACTGACAAAGTACAGACAAACAACACAGTTGGTCTAGGGATTAAAGGTGGAAATATTTTTTTACTTCATACCTGAATTTCAAGTCTGCAACACAACCAGTGGAGATGTGAATGGAAGGAGTCTTGAAAAAGACTTTTACTTTGTGCTGTAAAAAAAGAAATGTGTGAGTTTGTGAAAACTGTTGTAATATTGCAGTGCAACATTCAATTACATTAAAACAAACACAAACAATGGATATGCAGACTATTTCATATAATTTTGAGCTATTGATTCTGAATATTTTGTTTAACAGGCTGAATGAGATTTAATGTGAATGAGTTTATTAACATACTGTAGGCTACGCCTTGACATGACTTGATACTTATAAACATACACCTTAACATGACTTGACACTCTAATGCATTGTAAATGCATTACAGGTGAATAGGATTGTAAATATGTCTCCATCAAATATATCTCCAGCTAGTTATATTTTTCTAATTGGTTTGTGCACGTGCTAGGCTACAAAATAAGCTAGGCCTACATAATGTATGGGTCAGAGTGTAGAAATGACTTGCGTCTAGACCAAGTGAGGTACTCTGTATGTTGACAATATTTAGCTACTCAAACTTCTGTATTGCGTGTATTTTAGGCTACCTTTTGTATTCATGGGTTTCATCAGGTCCCTTACACAGGCGTAGGCCTAATCAAGCACCTTGATAATTGAAAACTGCATAGTGCTTGATTAATACACCTGTGGCGAGGGACCTGATGAAACCCATAAATCACTGACTAACGATGCCGACCAATATTTGAGTTTCACAAACACTTCGGCGTTAAGTAGGCTACAAACAAAAATAAGTAGGCCTATATTTGTTGGCTTTTACTCAAATGTGAGCGGTAGAGGAAATATCAAATAACGAGTAACGTTTCAGGCTATAGGCTTGCTAATTTAACCAGCGCCAGAGTAGGCTATCCGTACATTATGGTCAACGTTTAACCACTGCGGGGTAGTAGCCTAGGCCTAATAAACAAATAAATTATAGTGCTAACGTTAGCTGGGAGCTACCGTTAGGTTTGATATAAAAAATAATCAGTTAGCTGTGAAATAGCCAGCCAAGTTTAGCGTTAGCGTGGTAAAGGTTAGCCTGTCAAATTCAAACCTGTCGCGGTGCAATGTGTTTGAATGTGTTCCGACTAGCTGCCATTGCTCACACTAGACGACCACTCATTTCACACAGGTTGCTAACTTAATTGAAATAATGTTTGACAACATACATGGGTCGAATACCAAAATATGGAACACTTACCTTGTCTGTAATTACAGAAATCCTGTGAAAGATATGCGCAAGCAGCAGAAGGCTACGGCAGGCGAGAAGACGTTCCGTTGGGCTACCGTTCAGGTTTACCGCTGTGTGGAATCAATGGTAGCCTAGTTCAACGGTGGTTTAGGGCAGTGGTGGATCCTTGATTACGGACAGCTGAGCACTGACGTAACAGAGGCTTCGTTGCCGCCAAAGCTTCTCAATGTTAACTCTATGAGAGTTTTTAATTCTTTTATCGTAAATATCTTAAAAAGTATAAAGTTCACAACTGTGAAAAATACATTGGTCAAATCTCCGTTACAAGACCTTTGTATGAGTGCTTGAATGACGTCAAACGGTTAAGTGGTTTTAGCGTCAAAAACCGTTGATTTTGGTCGGAAGAAGAATAATCCCCATAATAATAAGAAGAAGAACAGGGATAACAGTACATTGCATTTACATGCAATGTAATAAGACAACACAACACAACTAGAGAATGTAATTCCAGGGAAATTACGAGTGCATGAAAATGCAAAAATGTATAGATACAGTAGATAATGTAGATATAGTTACTAAGGTGTAGCTAGGGTAAACATGGTGGTTGCATCGGTTAAAGAAAGCTGATAGTGTGAAGGCAGACAGTTTAAAGCTTAAACATTACAGTTCTAACTGAACTAAGGATTTCTAGCAGTTCTGCTAAAAATGCTAACAATGCTTACTATGCTAACAATGTTAACCAGGTTGATTAGCTAACTTAGCTAATCATTTCTAACAGTTATGTTAAAAATGCTAACAATGCTAACCAGGTTGATTAGCTAACTTAGCTAATCATTTCTAGCAGTTATGCTAAAAATGCTAACAATGCTAATATGCTAACTAGCTACCTTGCTAGTGAGGACTTTTATTTTGAAACATTTGTTGATAGGGTATCTATGGTGGCCACTATCAGGAATAAAGAAGTTACTGTAGTAAAATCATGTTGGTTGCTATGGAAACTGTCATAAACGCTTAATTTTGATGGTTGCCATGTTGGTTGCTAGGTCCATGGAGGTTTCATATAGTTGACTGGAGGCATAGTTGATGATAACTGACAGTTTGAATGGTTGAACAGTTAAATAGTTGAGTAGTTTCAATGGTTAAATGATTTAATAGTGTATTATTGCAGTGAGGACTTTTATTTTGAAACAGTTGTGGACAGAGGAAACAGTTTAGGATATGTAGTCTTCACAGAGAGATTGCTTCAAGCCTGAGAGAGACAGAGCTGCTGCAGGTGGGGCTGGCCACCTGGCATAACATTCTAATTGCCCTATTATGATGTCATAATCCAATGTTAAGTCTATGGGGAATTTTTAATAGTTTTTATTTAATAGTTCAAAAAGTGTAAAAGTTACAAAGTTGAAAAATATATAGCTGAAGTGTCCTAAGTAAGACCTACGCAGCGCAGTTTGAATGAAGTTTCTACGTCAAACGGTTGAAGCTCAATTAGACGCACAAAAAGCGTTAGAAGAAAAATATCAACTAGAAATGCAATTCCAAGGAATTACCAGTGCATGAAAATGAAAAAATGTATAGATAGATTATGTAGATATGGCTACTAAGGTGTAGCTAGGGTAAAGATGGTGATTGCATAGTTTAAAGAGAGTTGATGTGTGAAGGTAGACAGTTTAAAGCTTAAACATTCCAGTTGTAACTTAACTAATGATTTCTAAAAGGTATGTTAAAATGTTAACTATGTTAACAATGATAACCAGGTTGATTGGTTTACTTAGCTAATGATTTCTAACAGTTATGGTAAAAATGTTAACAATGCTAACTATGTTAACAATGCTAACCAGGTTGATCAGCTAACTTAACTAATGATTTCTAACAGAAATGTTTAAAATGCTAACTATGCTAACAATGCTAACCAGGTTGATTAGCTAACTTATCTAATCATTTTTAGCAGTTATGCTAAAAATGCTAACAATGCTAACTATGCTAACCATGCTAACTAGCTAACTTGCTACTGAGGACTTTTATTTTGAAACATTTGTTAATAGGGTATCCATGGCTGCCACTATCAGGAATAAAGAAGTTACTGTAGTAAAATCATGTTGGTTGCTATGGAAACGGTCATAAACGCTTAATTTTAATGGTTGCTATGTTGGTTGCTAGGTACATGGAGGTCTCATGTAGTTGACTGGAGGCATAGTTGATGATAACTGACAGTGGGAATGGTTGAACAGTTAAATAGATGAGTAGTTTCAATGGTTAAATGATTTAATAGTGTATTATTGCAGTGAGGACTTTTATTTTGAAACAGTTGTGGACAGAGGAAACAGTTTAACAGGTATATGTAGTCTTCACAGAGAATGTATGCTTAAAACCTGAGAGAGAGAGAGAACTGCTGCAGCTGGCCTGGCCACCTGGCGTAACATTCTAATTGCTGCCGTGATGTCATAATGAGCAATGTTAAGTCTATGGGGAAATTTTTAATAGTTTTTAATTAATAGTTCAAAAAGTATAAAAGTTACAAAGTTGAAAAATACAAAGCCCACATCGCGTAAGTAAGACCTACGCAACAAAGTTTGAATGAAGTTTCTACGTTAAACGGTTGAAGCTGCATTAAGTGCGTTAGAAGAAGAATAATAATAAAATGCCTAGGAAGAACAGTACAGTGCATTTTCATGCACTGTAATAACTAGAGAATGTAATTCCAAGGAAATTACGAGTGCATGAAAATGCAAAAATACACAGATAAATCATGTAGATATGGTTACTAAGTAGACATGGTGGTTTCATAGTTTTTGAAAGTTGATAGTGCGAAGATAGACAGTTTAAAATTGAAGTAGATATGGTTACTAAGGTGTTGCTAGGGTAGACATGGTGGTTTCATAGTTTTTGAAAGTTGATAGTGCTAGATAGACAGTTTAAAATTGAATTAGCTAACCTGATTACCAGATTAGCTAACCTGGCTAAATGCTAACTATGCTAACCATGCTAACTATGCTAAAGAGGTTGATTAGCTAATTTAGTTGATGATTTCTAGCAGTTATGCTAAAAATGCTAACTATTCTAACAATGCTAACTATGCTAACAATGCTATCCAGGTTGATTAGCTAACTTAGCCAATGATTTCTAGCAGTTATGCTAAAAATGCTAACTATGCTAACAATGCTAACTATGCTAACCATGCTAACTAGCTAACTTGCTAGTGAGGACTTTTATTTTGAAACATTTGTTGCTGGGGTATCCATGATGGCCACTATCAGAAATAAAGAAGTTACTGTAGTATAATCATGTTGGTTGCTATAGAAACTGTCATAAAAGCTTAATGTAATGGTTGCTATGTTGGTTGCTAGGTACGTGGAGGTTTCATGTAGTTGACTGGAGGCATAGTTGATGATAACTGACAGTTGGAATGGTTGAACAGTTAAATAGTTGAGTATTTTCAACGGTTAAATGATTCAATAGTGTATTATTGCAGTGAGGACTTTTATTTTGAAACAGTTATGGAAAGAGGAAACAGTTTAATGTAGGATATGTAGTCTTCACAGAGAGATTGTATGCTTAAAAGCCTGAGAGAGAGAGAGCTGCTGCAGCTGGACTGGCCACCTGGCATAAGATTCTAATTGCCCTATTATGATGTCATAATCGCAATGTTAAGTCTATGGGGGAAATTTTAATCGTTTTTATTTAATAGTTCAAAAAGTATAAAAGTTACAAAGTTGAAAAATACAAAGCTGAAGTCACCTAAGTAAGACCTACGCAGCGCAGTTTGAACGAAGTTTCTACGTTAAACGGTTGAAGCTGAATTGGACGCACAAAAACGTTAGAAGAAAAATAATAAAGATAAGAAGATATCGGATAACAGTAGAGTGCATTTTCATGCACTCTAATAAGAATAAATCGGATAACAGTAGAGTGCATTTTCATGCACTCTAATTAGAGAAACCTCGGCCCCGAAGTGCACAACACAACGGCAAATCACACAACACAACACAAAAAGAGACAACACAACACAACTAGAAAATGTAATTCCATGGAAGGAATTACCATTGCATGTAAATGCAAAAAGGTTGCTGACTGTGTAAAACATTGTATTAGGCATAGTTAAAAAGACAACTAGGCTACACAGAAGAATAGATAAATAACTAGGCTATAACCCAATTACAATTCCACTGAAAAGTCACATTTAAAAAGTGATATATGAAAATGCATCAAAATTGTGGATATAGGCTATTATGGAAAATAACTCTTCATTTATTAGAATTTAAAAGACTGACATGAAGTTGCCAACTTCAAACGAGTTGCAAGAGCTGACACTTTAGTAGCCTACATTGAAACGACTGGTAGGATAGGCTATAGCTATAGCCTTCATATCTACACTAATGCAGGTTAAAAGTAGGCCTAGGCCATAGGCTATAGACTTAGACACCATTGGAATACAGAATAGGAATTGGAATACCTACAATCTCAAACAACGCCAATCAACGATGATGCAGCAACAGGTAGGATATCTAGCAAATGTAACGTTAGCTTACAGTTGGATATGTTATGTAGGCTATATTACAGGATGACGAGCTAGTATGTTCTTCGAAGTGTCTCCAGGTGTGTGATTGTCCTAATAGGAATGCACAATAAGCTGTTAACAAAGGTTTTTAATTTGTGTATGATACCGAAAGCTTTAAATGATTGCCTGGCTGCCAAGTCCCTATAGCTGAAACGACTAGCAGTTAGCTTGCTAACAAACAAACGTGAACATGATATAGCAATGCAGTTTGTGCTAGAAACGACTGTGAGTAGGCTTGAACCTAAATGTCTATCAGGATGGACTTCACTTAAAACGCTGAGTGAAGATCGGTGTCGTATAGGCTGCTCTGTGAGATGGCTAAAAGCCCTTGTGTAGCAGCTAAGCCCTGTTGGCATTGCAGCCTACCCGACGTTAAACCTAGCCTGGAGAAAATTTAAATTTACGTTGACGTTAGGTTAGATTGTCTTCAGCTGTTGATAACGTTACCGAGAGCAAACCGGTTACTGTAATGATATAAACAAATGTAAAGAGTAGCAGCTAGCCTAACAGGAGACAAGACGACAACGTCCTGGGTTACAGTACAGCTTAATGAGTAGACATAACATTCAGGTTCAGCCTGGTTTAGCACAGTGGTGGATCCTTGATTACGGACAGCTGAGCACTGACGTAACAGAGGCTTCGTTGCCGCCAAAGCTTCTCAATGTTAACTCTATGAGAGTTTTTAATTCTTTTATCGTAAATATCTTAAAAAGTATAAAGTTCACAACTGTGAAAAATACATTCGTCAAATCTCCGTTACAAGACCTTTGTATGAGTGCTTGAATGACGTCAAACGGTTAAGTGGTTTTAGCGTCAAAAACCGTTGATTTTGGTCGGAAGAAGAATAATCCCCATAATAATAAGAAGAAGAACAGGGATAACAGTACATTGCATTTACATGCAATGTAATTAAGAGACAACACGGAATACCTTCGGGCCACATGAATCGTCGCTGGGACACGTACGTAGGCCTACAGCCCGCAGAAAATAGCATGCTGGGTCTTCACATGTCCATAAGAACCCACAGTAATGGAATATCCACGTTGTGTTTTATTCATAATATGTTTGGTGTATAATCCAACTCATACAAAAGCAACAAGTTCGAAACAAATCATCAGAAATCAGGAAGTAAAACAGCTTGTAACTCTGTCACCGTTCTAGATACCGTCATATACTATATATGGTAATTTTTGTGAGATTCCCCCTAGTTACCGTGGTAGCTAGGCTACCACACATCAGAGCGATGGCTTTGCCCCACATGTCTTTCTGCGACGAGATATTCAAAACCGGAGGAGATTGGGCAAGAGAGCTGTCAACCAGGCTCCCCAGCTTTGAATGACGACAGCACTAGTCAGCCACATGCCTCGTCATTGAAAACCGGATAGCGTTGAAGCCAAGGGGTAGACGATTTCAGTGATATGCGACTTTACTTTATAAACCCTAGTAAAGTCCTCGTAACATTCATTAAAAGATTTAAAGAGACATGCAGGCTGAAATAATTCGAAGATTTAATGGTGCATAGGCTACTGACAATAAAACTCTTACACAAGAACCCCTTTGAGTAGAAGCATAATATTGGTGTCAAATGAAAGCTAACATTCTGGAGATTTTTGGGGAGCCTGGTTGACAGCTCTCTTGCCCAATCTCCTCCGGTTTTGAATATCTCGTCGCAGAAAGACATGTGGGGCAAAGCCATCGCTCTGATGTGTGGTAGCCTAGCTACCACGGTAACTAGGGGGAATCTCACAAAAATTAGGCCTACCATATATAGTATATGACGGTATCTAGAACGGTGACAGAGTTACAAGCTGTTTTACTTCCTGATTTCTGATGATTTGTTTCGAACTTGTTGCTTTTGTATGAGTTGGATTATACACCAAACATATTATGAATAAAACACAACGTGGATATTCCATCACTGTGGGTTCTTATGGACATGTGAAGACCCAGCATGCTATTTTCTGCGGGCTGTAGGCCTACGTACGTGTCCCAGCGACGATTCATGTGGCCCGAAGGTATTCCGTGTTGTCTCTTAATTGTGTTGTGTTGTCTCTTTTTGTGTTGTGTTGTGTGATTTGCCGTTGTGTTGTGCACTTCGGGGCCGAGGTTTCTCTAATTGTGTTGTGTTGTCTGATTTGTGTTGTGTTGTCTCTTTTTGTGTTGTGTTGTGTGATTTGCCGTTGTGTTTTCAATTTTTGTGTTGTGTTGTCTCTTTTTGTGTTGTGTTGTGTGATTTGCCGTTGTGTTTTCTCTTTTTGTGTTGTGTTGTCTCTTTTTGTGTTGTGTTGTGTGATTTGCCGTTGTGTTGTGCACTTCGAGGCCGTTTTTTCTCTTCTTTGTGTTGTGTTGTCTCTTTTTGTGTTGTGTTGTGCACTTTGGGGCCGTGATTTCTCTCTTTGTGTTGTGTTGTCTTATTTGTGTTGTGTTGTCTTATTTGTGTTGTGTTTTGCACTTCAGGGCCACCGTACTTCAGGGCCACCGTAGCATTGTGACAGAAAGTCACTTTACAACATCTTACAAGCCCAAAGTGGATTTTGAAAAAAGTTTCCACGAGCGCATGTTTTGGCCGTCTCAGCCAACTGTCATGAAATATGAAAAGTAAACGTGTCTTCACTTTTCCTTCATAGCTTGAAATTGGAAGGTCTTAGAAGCTTGAAACCAAGCGCATACAACACAAAGGGCCTCAATGAGCTACTGGCCGCTCACTGGTGGCTCCAGCGCACGCGGTTCAGTCGCATCATTCACTCTGATGTGGTGTTCATGAAGTTGGGTGTTGAGGTGCATGTACTGCATTGTGACAGAAAGTCACTTTACAACATCTTACAAGCCCAAAGTGGATTTTGAAAAAAGTTTCCACGAGCGCATGTTTTGGCCGTCTCAGCCAACTGTCATGAAATATGAAAAGTAAACGTGTCTTCACTTTTCCTTCATAGCTTGAAATTGGAAGGTCTTAGAAGCTTGAAACCAAGCGCATACAACACAAAGGGCCTCAATGAGCTACTGGCCGCTCACTGGTGGCTCCAGCGCACGCGGTTCAGTCGCATCATTCACTCTGATGTGGTGTTCATGAAGTTGGGTGTTGAGGTGCATGTACTGCATTGTGACAGAAAGTCACTTTACAACATCTTACAAGCCCAAAGTGGATTTTGAAAAAAGTTTCCACGAGCGCATGTTTTGGCCGTCTCAGCCAACTGTCATGAAATATGAAAAGTAAACGTGTCTTCACTTTTCCTTCATAGCTTGAAATTGGAAGGTCTTAGAAGCTTGAAACCAAGCGCATACAACACAAAGGGCCTCAATGAGCTACTGGCCGCTCACTGGTGGCTCCAGCGCACGCGGTTCAGTCGCATCATTCACTCTGATGTGGTGTTCATGAAGTTGGGTGTTGAGGTGCATGTACTGCATTGTGACAGAAAGTCACTTTACAACATCTTACAAGCCCAAAGTGGATTTTGAAAAAAGTTTCCACGAGCGCATGTTTTGGCCGTCTCAGCCAACTGTCATGAAATATGAAAAGTAAACGTGTCTTCACTTTTCCTTCATAGCTTGAAATTGGAAGGTCTTAGAAGCTTGAAACCAAGCGCATACAACACAAAGGGCCTCAATGAGCTACTGGCCGCTCACTGGTGGCTCCAGCGCACGCGGTTCAGTCGCATCATTCACTCTGATGTGGTGTTCATGAAGTTGGGTGTTGAGGTGCATGTACTGCATTGTGACAGAAAGTCACTTTACAACATCTTACAAGCCCAAAGTGGATTTTGAAAAAAGTTTCCACGAGCGCATGTTTTGGCCGTCTCAGCCAACTGTCATGAAATATGAAAAGTAAACGTGTCTTCACTTTTCCTTCATAGCTTGAAATTGGAAGGTCTTAGAAGCTTGAAACCAAGCGCATACAACACAAAGGGCCTCAATGAGCTTCTGGCCGCTCACTGGTGGCTCCAGCGCACGCGGTTCAGTCGCATCATTCACTCTGATGTGGTGTTCATGAAGTTGGGTGTTGAGGTGCATGTACTGCATTGTGACAGAAAGTCACTTTACAACATCTTACAAGCCCAAAGTGGATTTTGAAAAAAGTTTCCACGAGCGCATGTTTTGGCCGTCTCAGCCAACTGTCATGAAATATGAAAAGTAAACGTGTCTTCACTTTTCCTTCATAGCTTGAAATTGGAAGGTCTTAGAAGCTTGAAACCAAGCGCATACAACACAAAGGGCCTCAATGAGCTACTGGCCGCTCACTGGTGGCTCCAGCGCACGCGGTTCAGTCGCATCATTCACTCTGATGTGGTGTTCATGAAGTTGGGTGTTGAGGTGCATGTACTGCATTGTGACAGAAAGTCACTTTACAACATCTTACAAGCCCAAAGTGGATTTTGAAAAAAGTTTCCACGAGCGCATGTTTTGGCCGTCTCAGCCAACTGTCATGAAATATGAAAAGTAAACGTGTCTTCACTTTTCCTTCATAGCTTGAAATTGGAAGGTCTTAGAAGCTTGAAACCAAGCGCATACAACACAAAGGGCCTCAATGAGCTACTGGCCGCTCACTGGTGGCTCCAGCGCACGCGGTTCAGTCGCATCATTCACTCTGATGTGGTGTTCATGAAGTTGGGTGTTGAGGTGCATGTACTGCATTGTGACAGAAAGTCACTTTACAACATCTTACAAGCCCAAAGTGGATTTTGAAAAAAGTTTCCACGAGCGCATGTTTTGGCCGTCTCAGCCAACTGTCATGAAATATGAAAAGTAAACGTGTCTTCACTTTTCCTTCATAGCTTGAAATTGGAAGGTCTTAGAAGCTTGAAACCAAGCGCATACAACACAAAGGGCCTCAATGAGCTACTGGCCGCTCACTGGTGGCTCCAGCGCACGCGGTTCAGTCGCATCATTCACTCTGATGTGGTGTTCATGAAGTTGGGTGTTGAGGTGCATGTACTGCATTGTGACAGAAAGTCACTTTACAACATCTTACAAGCCCAAAGTGGATTTTGAAAAAAGTTTCCATGAGCGCATGTTTTGGCCGTCTCAGCCAACTGTCATGAAATATGAAAAGTAAACGTGTCTTCACTTTTCCTTCATAGCTTGAAATTGGAAGGTCTTAGAAGCTTGAAACCAAGCGCATACAACACAAAGGGCCTCAATGAGCTACTGGCCGCTCACTGGTGGCTCCAGCGCACGCGGTTCAGTCGCATCATTCACTCTGATGTGGTGTTCATGAAGTTGGGTGTTGAGGTGCATGTACTGCATTGTGACAGAAAGTCACTTTACAACATCTTACAAGCCCAAAGTGGATTTTGAAAAAAGTTTCCACGAGCGCATGTTTTGGCCGTCTCAGCCAACTGTCATGAAATATGAAAAGTAAACGTGTCTTCACTTTTCCTTCATAGCTTGAAATTGGAAGGTCTTAGAAGCTTGAAACCAAGCGCATACAACACAAAGGGCCTCAATGAGCTACTGGCCGCTCACTGGTGGCTCCAGCGCACGCGGTTCAGTCGCATCATTCACTCTGATGTGGTGTTCATGAAGTTGGGTGTTGAGGTGCATGTACTGCATTGTGACAGAAAATCACTTTACAACATCTTACAAGCCCAAAGTGGATTTTGAAAAAAGTTTCCACGAGCGCATGTTTTGGCCGTCTCAGCCAACTGTCATGAAATATGAAAAGTAAACGTGTCTTCACTTTTCCTTCATAGCTTGAAATTGGAAGGTCTTAGAAGCTTGAAACCAAGCGCATACAACACAAAGGGCCTCAATGAGCTACTGGCCGCTCACTGGTGGCTCCAGCGCACGCGGTTCAGTCGCATCATTCACTCTGATGTGGTGTTCATGAAGTTGGGTGTTGAGGTGCATGTACTGCATTGTGACAGAAAGTCACTTTACAACATCTTACAAGCCCAAAGTGGATTTTGAAAAAAGTTTCCACGAGCGCATGTTTTGGCCGTCTCAGCCAACTGTCATGAAATATGAAAAGTAAACGTGTCTTCACTTTACCTTCATAGCTTGAAATTGGAAGGTCTTAGAAGCTTGAAACCAAGCGCATACAACACAAAGGGCCTCAATGAGCTACTGGCCGCTCACTGGTGGCTCCAGCGCACGCGGTTCAGTCGCATCATTCACTCTGATGTGGTGTTCATGAAGTTGGGTGTTGAGGTGCATGTACTGCATTGTGACAGAAAGTCACTTTACAACATCTTACAAGCCCAAAGTGGATTTTGAAAAAAGTTTCCACGAGCGCATGTTTTGGCCGTCTCAGCCAACTGTCATGAAATATGAAAAGTAAACGTGTCTTCACTTTTCCTTCATAGCTTGAAATTGGAAGGTCTTAGAAGCTTGAAACCAAGCGCATACAACACAAAGGGCCTCAATGAGCTACTGGCCGCTCACTGGTGGCTCCAGCGCACGCGGTTCAGTCGCATCATTCACTCTGATGTGGTGTTCATGAAGTTGGGTGTTGAGGTGCATGTACTGCATTGTGACAGAAAGTCACTTTACAACATCTTACAAGCCCAAAGTGGATTTTGAAAAAAGTTTCCACGAGCGCATGTTTTGGCCGTCTCAGCCAACTGTCATGAAATATGAAAAGTAAACGTGTCTTCACTTTTCCTTCATAGCTTGAAATTGGAAGGTCTTAGAAGCTTGAAACCAAGCGCATACAACACAAAGGGCCTCAATGAGCTACTGGCCGCTCACTGGTGGCTCCAGCGCACGCGGTTCAGTCGCATCATTCACTCTGATGTGGTGTTCATGAAGTTGGGTGTTGAGGTGCATGTACTGCATTGTGACAGAAAGTCACTTTACAACATCTTACAAGCCCAAAGTGGATTTTGAAAAAAGTTTCCACGAGCGCATGTTTTGGCCGTCTCAGCCAACTGTCATGAAATATGAAAAGTAAACGTGTCTTCACTTTTCCTTCATAGCTTGAAATTGGAAGGTCTTAGAAGCTTGAAACCAAGCGCATACAACACAAAGGGCCTCAATGAGCTACTGGCCGCTCACTGGTGGCTCCAGCGCACGCGGTTCAGTCGCATCATTCACTCTGATGTGGTGTTCATGAAGTTGGGTGTTGAGGTGCATGTACTGCATTGTGACAGAAAGTCACTTTACAACATCTTACAAGCCCAAAGTGGATTTTGAAAAAAGTTTCCACGAGCGCATGTTTTGGCCGTCTCAGCCAACTGTCATGAAATATGAAAAGTAAACGTGTCTTCACTTTTCCTTCATAGCTTGAAATTGGAAGGTCTTAGAAGCTTGAAACCAAGCGCATACAACACAAAGGGCCTCAATGAGCTACTGGCCGCTCACTGGTGGCTCCAGCGCACGCGGTTCAGTCGCATCATTCACTCTGATGTGGTGTTCATGAAGTTGGGTGTTGAGGTGCATGTACTGCATTGTGACAGAAAGTCACTTTACAACATCTTACAAGCCCAAAGTGGATTTTGAAAAAAGTTTCCACGAGCGCATGTTTTGGCCGTCTCAGCCAACTGTCATGAAATATGAAAAGTAAACGTGTCTTCACTTTTCCTTCATAGCTTGAAATTGGAAGGTCTTAGAAGCTTGAAACCAAGCGCATACAACACAAAGGGCCTCAATGAGCTACTGGCCGCTCACTGGTGGCTCCAGCGCACGCGGTTCAGTCGCATCATTCACTCTGATGTGGTGTTCATGAAGTTGGGTGTTGAGGTGCATGTACTGCATTGTGACAGAAAGTCACTTTACAACATCTTACAAGCCCAAAGTGGATTTTGAAAAAAGTTTCCACGAGCGCATGTTTTGGCCGTCTCAGCCAACTGTCATGAAATATGAAAAGTAAACGTGTCTTCACTTTTCCTTCATAGCTTGAAATTGGAAGGTCTTAGAAGCTTGAAACCAAGCGCATACAACACAAAGGGCCTCAATGAGCTACTGGCCGCTCACTGGTGGCTCCAGCGCACGCGGTTCAGTCGCATCATTCACTCTGATGTGGTGTTCATGAAGTTGGGTGTTGAGGTGCATGTACTGCATTGTGACAGAAAGTCACTTTACAACATCTTACAAGCCCAAAGTGGATTTTGAAAAAAGTTTCCACGAGCGCATGTTTTGGCCGTCTCAGCCAACTGTCATGAAATATGAAAAGTAAACGTGTCTTCACTTTTCCTTCATAGCTTGAAATTGGAAGGTCTTAGAAGCTTGAAACCAAGCGCATACAACACAAAGGGCCTCAATGAGCTACTGGCCGCTCACTGGTGGCTCCAGCGCACGCGGTTCAGTCGCATCATTCACTCTGATGTGGTGTTCATGAAGTTGGGTGTTGAGGTGCATGTACTGCATTGTGACAGAAAGTCACTTTACAACATCTTACAAGCCCAAAGTGGATTTTGAAAAAAGTTTCCACGAGCGCATGTGTAAGTGGCACTCTTGTCTTCCGTGGCCACTATAACGTGGTTCAGGCGACTAGCAAATAAGTTTGACTCGACGTTCCAAAAAATATCCAAACTCAAAAATCCTTTTCACTGTTTAATAAATAATGATTCAAAATACAAAATGAAATCTTCACAATCTTGCTGCAATAAACTAATAAACTCAGTCTCTTTCTTCGTCGGTCAGAAAACTGTATTGCCTCTTGGCCTGACCGCATTACACTGAACTAAGCACACGTTTGCGTGCGTCACATGACCCACATGGCAGAACGCATCGCTCCTCCCCCATACAGATCAACACATACGCATGGCAAACCAAAAAACAAATAATAATAATTTGCAACATACATTAAACTCAAATTGGCTCTTACATATCCGGCCCCTAATTGTTTATGCTGTGGGCGGAACAATTACCAAATTATTACTTACTAAGAGCCATCAAATCATACAATCTTTCATGTACACTAACATTGTACATATTACACAAGTTTACACACACATCAACACTATGAGAGTCCAGTTCAACAGTCCTTGAGTCCTTTTATCCTGACTCTTGTATCAGGCAAAGCTTACTCACAGGTCTGTCCAGTTGGTTGGTCTTCGTTTGTACAACAGCTCGCCTTACCGCACCTTTGGCATCTGGGTGAGTCTTCGTGATGCGTCCCATTATCCACGAATTACGCGGAGCGGTCTGGTCTGCTATCAAGACTACGTCTCCCACTTGAAAGTTCCTTCTCGGTCTTGACCACTTCTGCCGACTTTGAAGCAACGGTAGGTACTCCTTGAGCCACCTGGCCCAAAACAGGTCTGCAATATATTGCACCTGCCGCCATCGTCGTCGAGCATATTGGTCATTCCTTGAGAAGAGTCCAGGCGGGATACTTGGTTGCGCCTTTAACAATAGCAGATGATTGGGTGTTAAGACATCTAAATCATTGGGATCGTCCGATGCCGGTGTGAGAGGCCTGTTGTTAATGATGGACTCCATCTCACACATGACAGTTAGCAGTCCTTCATCATCCAAAGTCTGCAGTCTGACAATTGAGTTCAAGATCTTCCGGACTGTACGGATCTGTCTTTCCCATACACCGCCGTGATGAGAGGCTGCAGGGGCATTGAAGATCCATTTCACTCCTTTCTCCATCATTGCATTAGTGATTCTTGTCTGATTCAGTTCTTTCAGTGCTTCACGTAACTCCCTTTCTGCGCCAACGAAATTTGTCCCATTGTCTGAGCGCATGATTTTGGCTTGTCCTCTTCTGCATGTAAACCGTCGGAGCGCATTTATGCAGGAGTCGGTGTCCAGACTATGGGCAATCTCAATGTGGACGGCTCTTATGTTAAGGCAGGTAAAAAGCACGCCATACCTTTTAACGCGGCCTCGCCCTCTCTTGACCTCAAAAGGCCCAAAAAAGTCAACTCCTGTGTTTGTAAAAGGAGGCTGATCTGACGTGATTCGATCCAATGGCAGATCAGCCATCTTTTGTTCTCCCAACCTGCTATTGAGTCTTCTGCAGACTGTGCACTTAGAAATGATGCCTCTGATTGCTGAGCTTACTTGAGGTATCCAATACTTAGTGCGCAGCCTGGATAGCATGTAGTTGCGTCCACAATGACCTATTTCCTTATGGATGTGTTGCAAGATAAGAGCAGCAACAGTTGACCCCTTGAAAAGAATTGCAGGGTGTTTCGTCTCCTCTGGCATGGACAATCTGGAGAGTCGTCCACCAACCCTGACAATTCCATCCTTGAGAAATGGGTCCAATTTGTAGATGGAGCTGGTCTTTCGAACATTTCCACCTGTTTCAAGAGCCAAGATCTCCTCTGGGTAAGTCTGTATCTGACTAACACGAATTATCTCCATTTCAGCCTCTTCCAGATCTTCTATGGTGAGCACTGTAGGTTTCAGAGTCGTCTTAAACTTATCCATGTGTGCTGTTGTCAGCAGCTCCTGTTGTTTAGAACAGCTTTCCGACACTCTGATTTTGTCCTTAAACACTCTTCTTTCCTTTCTCAATAGAAGCAGCATTTCTTTCAGCCTCAAAAGCCAAGCCACTGCTCTTTTCAGCCGTGTCCAATCTGAGTAGTGGGAAATGAGCGTATCCAAGGACGACGTCTTTTCCTGAGCAACCTCTTCAACTCTTACTGCGCAAGACTTGACCTCAGGATCCTCTATGGATATGTCTGTCAAGTAAGGTACTTTGGGCCAATCCTCTTCAGACTTCAGAAGGAAGCTCGGGCCTTGCAACCAAGTCTCGCTTTCCACAAACTCCCTCACCTTCAGTCCCCTTGAGGCTTGATCCGCCGGATTTTCTGCTGACTTCACATAGCGCCATTGAGAAGGACAACAGTGATCCCTTATCGCATTGACTCTGTTTGCGACAAAAGTCTTGAAGCGACTGTGTTCATTTCCAATATATCTCAAAACTGTGGTGCTGTCCGTCCAAAAGATGGAGTCTTGGAGTGACACCTGCAGTTCTCGTTGTAACATTTGATCCATTCTTACAGCCACCACGGCGGCTGTTAGCTCCAGCCGTGGGATTGTTACATGTTTCAAAGGTGCTACTCTGGCCTTTCCTAGCAACAGAGTGCAGCTCTTCTCTCCCTTTTCGTTCGTCAGGAGCAAGTAGGTGGCAGTACCATAGCCATTTTCCGATGCATCAGCAAAGTGGTGCAATTGTGCTGAATGCAAAGGTCCAAATTTCATCGGCTTCACACACCTGCTTACTGTGTATCCCTCTAGCAGCTTTAGCTCTGACAACCATTCTTGCCATCTCCGTGCATGTTGATCGCTGATTTCTTGATCCCAGCCATACTTCTGATCACACAGAGCCCTCAGAATTTGCTTCGCTGGCAGAATAGCTGGCGCCAAAAATCCAAGTGGGTCATATAGTGCATTAACAACGGACAGGATCCCACGCCTTGTCATGGGCTTCTCAGGAATGTTCAGCTGGAACTTGAAACTGTCTGTGTTTGTGCACCATTGTACACCCAGGGCACGCTCTAGGGGAAGAATGTCGTGACTTAAGTCCAAGTCTTTGACCTCTGTGGCTCGCTCTTCTTCTGGGATGGTCAACAGAACAGCCTTGCTTGAGCTAACCCATTTCGTCAGTTGGAAGCCTCCCTTAGCACAAAGTGCTTTAAGATCCCGCACAAGATCGATTGCCTGAGTCTCCGATGAGACGGACTTTAAACAGTCATCCACATAAAAATTGTGTAGAACTGTGTTCACTGCTTCCTGGTTAGCTGTTTCCCTGTTATCTTCGGCTGTTTTCCTCAAGGCATAGGACGAGCAACTTGGTGAAGACGTAGCACCAAAAAGGTGAACAGTCATTCTGAATTCCTTAAGCTCTTCATCCAGGTTGCCCTCCGGCCACCACAAGAAGCGAAGAAGATCTGCATCTTCCTCCGGGACTTTGACTTGATAAAACATGGCCTTGACGTCTGCCATCAACGCCACTGGTTCTTGCCTAAACCTTGTCAAGACACCAACAAGCGTGTTGGTAAGGTTTGGACCCTGCAACAGCTGTTCATTTAGAGAGACTCCTCTGTAAGAAGCTGTGCAGTCAAAGACTACGCGAATCTTCTTTTTCTTGGGGTGGTACACTCCATGGTGAGGAATGTACCACACCCTACCATCCTCACGCAATAGTTGCTCCGTGGGGACCTTGACTGCATAACCGTTCTCAATTACATCATCCATAAACGCCTTGTAGTCCTCACAGAAGCTTGCATGTCTTTTCAATTTCCTTTTCAGGCTGGTGACTCGCTGTTCTGCGATACAGCGATTGTTCGGCATCTTCATTGTCTCATCTTTCAATGGCAAACTAATGCAGTAATGGCCATTCAACAATTTAGCTGAATTGGCCACCATAGACATGAATTTGAGATCCTCCTGTGACATTTCTTCTTTTTCTTCACAGTCACGCTCCGGGAAGTCTGCATTGTACTGTTGTCGTAACAGTTCCTCTATCTCCATGACTGACAGACGGTTGACTGTGTGGCTTTGACAGTCACCTTGTTTTAGTGGTCCATTTACCACCCAACCCAAGGCAGTTCTCACCGCATAGGGTCCATTCCCTTCGCTGTGTATAACTTGCCAAGGCTCCATCGCCCTTGGGACATTGGTGCCTATAAGCAGCCCAACTTCAGCGTCAATGCAAGGTAAGGACACATCTTTCAGGTAAGGCCATATTGTTATGTCCTCCTGTTTGGGAATGTTCTCCTTCTGTACTGGAATAAAGCTATGGGTGAATACTCTGGGCAAGTCAATGTAGGTATCCTCATCCACACCACAGACTTCCAAGTCTGTCAGGACAGATGTCTTCAAAACTTTACTATCATCTGCTCTACTACAGCCCATGGTGTTAAGAAGAATCTGAGTTCGCCTGCCCTTAATGTTCAGCTTTGCTACGAGGTCATTAGTGCAGAAGCTTGCTGTGCTGCCTGGATCTATAAACGCATATGTTTCCACATATCGATCACTCCTCTTTGATTTAATTTTGACAGGTAAGACAGCCAGTGCACATTTTCCTCCGGCCCCAATGTAAGCACATGCTTCCTGCTTCAGAGCAACACAGGCGCTGGAGGTTTCTTTGACATCAGAGTTATCTCCTTTCTTGTCACCAGCAGCCACACTGCCTTTTCTGTCAAAGTGCAAAATATCTGGATGTCTCAGAGAACATGTTTGACACTTTGCTCTCTTTTTGCAGTCCTTGCTGAGGTGTCCCGGCGAAAGACATCCGAAACACAAGCCTTTAGATTTCAAGAAATCCAGTCTTTCTTTGTGAGGTAGTTCTTTAATCTTTCTACACTCAAGGAAAGTGTGTGCGTTTTGACAGTAAGCACAAGGTTTCTGCAAAGTGACAGCAGGAGCTTTCTTGATTGTCACGTCTTGTTCCTTTTCTTCTTGTGTAGCCACAACACCTGTGGCAAAGCTGCTGCTTCCCTTTTGGCTGCTTCTCATAGCTTTCTTGTCCCTTGTAAACTTGTCCTTTCCTTCTTTGCTCCCGTGAGACTCTGACATGCTTCCAAACAAGGGGTCCATTACAATTCTGGCCTGTCGCTCAATGTACTCAACCAGTTCAGAGAACCTTGCACGCCCTCTCCCCTTCTCTTGTATTTCAAAAGCAGTCACTCTCCATTTCTCACGCAGTCTATAAGGAAGCTTTGAAAGAACAGTCCGCATATTAGTAGGGTTGTCCATTTCTTCCATGAAATCTAAATCACCCATGGTGTTCTTGCAGCCAGTAAGGAACAACGCATATGCATTAAGAGCTTTGCCATCCTCCATCTTGATGTTGGGCCAATTCAATGCCTTTTCCATGTAAGCGTTTGCAATCTTTAGTTCATTGCCATAATGCTTCTGCAATAACCTTCTAGCTTCTTTGTAGCCTCTTTCAGACGGCATATGCTCACAGCTCCGGACCAGTTCCTGCGATTCACCACTGGTATACTGCTCCAGATAGTAAAACATATCTTGGTAAGTATCAGCCTTGCTAACTACAGCATGTTCAAATGCTCTGATGAACGATTTGTAGGTGAGAGGATCACCTTTGAACACTGGAACCTCTTTACGTGGCAGACTAGTTAAATTATGCTGCTTAACCAGCATCTCTGTGATGACACTTTGTTTCTGCAACACTTGATGGAGGTCTCTCTCATCATTGTCTTTTTGTTTTGCAGGTTGTCTCTGCTTGTTCCACGTCGGCTGATGTGACTCAAGTCTGGAGCTCTGCAATCCTTGTCCTACCAATGAGTGCATGGTGTTTGTTTGGTCCTTTAACTTTTCCCTAGCAGACCACTTTGACGCGTAACTGTTCATTCCATTCTCCTCATATGTCTCTAACACCTTCAATTTCGCAGTGGATTCTGCTAGTGCCGCATCAATTTCCAACTTCTCTCTTTTAGCCTTGAACTTAGCTTCTTCAAGATCAAGAGCTTGTCTTTGTTCTAATGCAGCTGCTCGAGCAATGAGTGCTGCGCGTTCAGCTTCCTCTTTAGCGCGCACAGTGGATAGAGAGCTTCGTGAGGATCTTCCTGACCTCGCTGAAACAACAGATCCATTTCTAATTTTAGGTCTACAATCCATCAAATTAACTTGTGAAACGCTATCACCCACATCGACATCCTCTGGTTCTTGCAGGACATCTGAATGTGTACTTGGAGCTTCTTCACTTTCAAGCTGACGACTGATCCATTCTGAATAATTTTCACCAAATTCTTTTGCTGATGTTATTTTAGTAGTAAACCATTCTTGATCTAATTTTCTTTCCTCTTCATCCATCAACGGTAATATGGAACCATTAAGCTCCAAAATATCTTTATGTAGATTCCACATATCACTCTGCAAAAGTGCACTCTTTGTTTTACCAACTGCACCTTTTATCACTCTGTCATCATTTTTCATATGCTCCTCGATTTCTTTCATTTTAACAGTGAGCTGGGCGAATTTCCCTTTCCTTGTTCCCATTAGCCTATGCAGTTTTTCTTGTAATGCTTTTACAGTGGGCTTTGGCGCCCTCTTGAGGCTACCATCGTCGGGTGTTAATTCGTTTCCAAAAAGTTCTTCCATCTTCATTAATCAATGCACTCAATTCACTAGCAAATGTCCAAAATCGTTTTTCTTAAACAACAACTGCTAATGTCCTTAAACTTCTTTACAGTGCAGAGATTCCCAAAACGTTTGATGGTTCAAAACAGACTTCAATTAAACACCGCGATCTTTACTGCATGACTCTGCATTTTCCTTTAGGCAGCTAGCATGGAACAGTTTCGTTTTTAGCTCACCCTTTCAGCTAGCATGGAACAGTTTCGTTTTTAGCTCACCCTTTCTTCCGACGTCTTTCAAGCTTTGACGGCAAGCTCACTCGTCGGGCTTCCGATATCCACACTCGTAACATAGGTTTACTTCGTGTCTTCTTAAATCCAAGCAAAGTTTTCTGACTAATGTAAGTGGCACTCTTGTCTTCCGTGGCCACTATAACGTGGTTCAGGCGACTAGCAAATAAGTTTGACTCGACGTTCCAAAAAATATCCAAACTCAAAAATCCTTTTCACTGTTTAATAAATAATGATTCAAAATACAAAATGAAATCTTCACAATCTTGCTGCAATAAACTAATAAACTCAGTCTCTTTCTTCGTCGGTCAGAAAACTGTATTGCCTCTTGGCCTGACCGCATTACACTGAACTAAGCACACGTTTGCGTGCGTCACATGACCCACATGGCAGAACGCATCGCTCCTCCCCCATACAGATCAACACATACGCATGGCAAACCAAAAAACAAATAATAATAATTTGCAACATACATTAAACTCAAATTGGCTCTTACAGCATGTTTTGGCCGTCTCAGCCAACTGTCATGAAATATGAAAAGTAAACGTGTCTTCACTTTTCCTTCATAGCTTGAAATTGGAAGGTCTTAGAAGCTTGAAACCAAGCGCATACAACACAAAGGGCCTCAATGAGCTACTGGCCGCTCACTGGTGGCTCCAGCGCACGCGGTTCAGTCGCATCATTCACTCTGATGTGGTGTTCATGAAGTTGGGTGTTGAGGTGCATGTACTGCATTGTGACAGAAAGTCACTTTACAACATCTTACAAGCCCAAAGTGGATTTTGAAAAAAGTTTCCACCAGCGCATGTTTTGGCCGTCTCAGCCAACTGTCATGAAATATGAAAAGTAAACGTGTCTTCACTTTTCCTTCATAGCTTGAAATTGGAAGGTCTTAGAAGCTTGAAACCAAGCGCATACAACACAAAGGGCCTCAATGAGCTACTGGCCGCTCACTGGTGGCTCCAGCGCACGCGGTTCAGTCGCATCATTCACTCTGATGTGGTGTTCATGAAGTTGGGTGTTGAGGTGCATGTACTGCATTGTGACAGAAAGTCACTTTACAACATCTTACAAGCCCAAAGTGGATTTTGAAAAAAGTTTCCACCAGCGCATGTTTTGGCCGTCTCAGCCAACTGTCATGAAATATGAAAAGTAAACGTGTCTTCACTTTTCCTTCATAGCTTGAAATTGGAAGGTCTTAGAAGCTTGAAACCAAGCGCATACAACACAAAGGGCCTCAATGAGCTACTGGCCGCTCACTGGTGGCTCCAGCGCACGCGGTTCAGTCGCATCATTCACTCTGATGTGGTGTTCATGAAGTTGGGTGTTGAGGTGCATGTACTGCATTGTGACAGAAAGTCACTTTACAACATCTTACAAGCCCAAAGTGGATTTTGAAAAAAGTTTCCACGAGCGCATGTTTTGGCCGTCTCAGCCAACTGTCATGAAATATGAAAAGTAAACGTGTCTTCACTTTTCCTTCATAGCTTGAAATTGGAAGGTCTTAGAAGCTTGAAACCAAGCGCATACAACACAAAGGGCCTCAATGAGCTACTGGCCGCTCACTGGTGGCTCCAGCGCACGCGGTTCAGTCGCATCATTCACTCTGATGTGGTGTTCATGAAGTTGGGTGTTGAGGTGCATGTACTGCATTGTGACAGAAAGTCACTTTACAACATCTTACAAGCCCAAAGTGGATTTTGAAAAAAGTTTCCACGAGCGCATGTTTTGGCCGTCTCAGCCAACTGTCATGAAATATGAAAAGTAAACGTGTCTTCACTTTTCCTTCATAGCTTGAAATTGGAAGGTCTTAGAAGCTTGAAACCAAGCGCATACAACACAAAGGGCCTCAATGAGCTACTGGCCGCTCACTGGTGGCTCCAGCGCACGCGGTTCAGTCGCATCATTCACTCTGATGTGGTGTTCATGAAGTTGGGTGTTGAGGTGCATGTACTGCATTGTGACAGAAAGTCACTTTACAACATCTTACAAGCCCAAAGTGGATTTTGAAAAAAGTTTCCACGAGCGCATGTTTTGGCCGTCTCAGCCAACTGTCATGAAATATGAAAAGTAAACGTGTCTTCACTTTTCCTTCATAGCTTGAAATTGGAAGGTCTTAGAAGCTTGAAACCAAGCGCATACAACACAAAGGGCCTCAATGAGCTACTGGCCGCTCACTGGTGGCTCCAGCGCACGCGGTTCAGTCGCATCATTCACTCTGATGTGGTGTTCATGAAGTTGGGTGTTGAGGTGCATGTACTGCATTGTGACAGAAAGTCACTTTACAACATCTTACAAGCCCAAAGTGGATTTTGAAAAAAGTTTCCACGAGCGCATGTTTTGGCCGTCTCAGCCAACTGTCATGAAATATGAAAAGTAAACGTGTCTTCACTTTTCCTTCATAGCTTGAAATTGGAAGGTCTTAGAAGCTTGAAACCAAGCGCATACAACACAAAGGGCCTCAATGAGCTACTGGCCGCTCACTGGTGGCTCCAGCGCACGCGGTTCAGTCGCATCATTCACTCTGATGTGGTGTTCATGAAGTTGGGTGTTGAGGTGCATGTACTGCATTGTGACAGAAAGTCACTTTACAACATCTTACAAGCCCAAAGTGGATTTTGAAAAAAGTTTCCACGAGCGCATGTTTTGGCCGTCTCAGCCAACTGTCATGAAATATGAAAAGTAAACGTGTCTTCACTTTTCCTTCATAGCTTGAAATTGGAAGGTCTTAGAAGCTTGAAACCAAGCGCATACAACACAAAGGGCCTCAATGAGCTACTGGCCGCTCACTGGTGGCTCCAGCGCACGCGGTTCAGTCGCATCATTCACTCTGATGTGGTGTTCATGAAGTTGGGTGTTGAGGTGCATGTACTGCATTGTGACAGAAAGTCACTTTACAACATCTTACAAGCCCAAAGTGGATTTTGAAAAAAGTTTCCACGAGCGCATGTTTTGGCCGTCTCAGCCAACTGTCATGAAATATGAAAAGTAAACGTGTCTTCACTTTTCCTTCATAGCTTGAAATTGGAAGGTCTTAGAAGCTTGAAACCAAGCGCATACAACACAAAGGGCCTCAATGAGCTACTGGCCGCTCACTGGTGGCTCCAGCGCACGCGGTTCAGTCGCATCATTCACTCTGATGTGGTGTTCATGAAGTTGGGTGTTGAGGTGCATGTACTGCATTGTGACAGAAAGTCACTTTACAACATCTTACAAGCCCAAAGTGGATTTTGAAAAAAGTTTCCACCAGCGCATGTTTTGGCCGTCTCAGCCAACTGTCATGAAATATGAAAAGTAAACGTGTCTTCACTTTTCCTTCATAGCTTGAAATTGGAAGGTCTTAGAAGCTTGAAACCAAGCGCATACAACACAAAGGGCCTCAATGAGCTACTGGCCGCTCACTGGTGGCTCCAGCGCACGCGGTTCAGTCGCATCATTCACTCTGATGTGGTGTTCATGAAGTTGGGTGTTGAGGTGCATGTACTGCATTGTGACAGAAAGTCACTTTACAACATCTTACAAGCCCAAAGTGGATTTTGAAAAAAGTTTCCACCAGCGCATGTTTTGGCCGTCTCAGCCAACTGTCATGAAATATGAAAAGTAAACGTGTCTTCACTTTTCCTTCATAGCTTGAAATTGGAAGGTCTTAGAAGCTTGAAACCAAGCGCATACAACACAAAGGGCCTCAATGAGCTACTGGCCGCTCACTGGTGGCTCCAGCGCACGCGGTTCAGTCGCATCATTCACTCTGATGTGGTGTTCATGAAGTTGGGTGTTGAGGTGCATGTACTGCATTGTGACAGAAAGTCACTTTACAACATCTTACAAGCCCAAAGTGGATTTTGAAAAAAGTTTCCACGAGCGCATGTTTTGGCCGTCTCAGCCAACTGTCATGAAATATGAAAAGTAAACGTGTCTTCACTTTTCCTTCATAGCTTGAAATTGGAAGGTCTTAGAAGCTTGAAACCAAGCGCATACAACACAAAGGGCCTCAATGAGCTACTGGCCGCTCACTGGTGGCTCCAGCGCACGCGGTTCAGTCGCATCATTCACTCTGATGTGGTGTTCATGAAGTTGGGTGTTGAGGTGCATGTACTGCATTGTGACAGAAAGTCACTTTACAACATCTTACAAGCCCAAAGTGGATTTTGAAAAAAGTTTCCACGAGCGCATGTTTTGGCCGTCTCAGCCAACTGTCATGAAATATGAAAAGTAAACGTGTCTTCACTTTTCCTTCATAGCTTGAAATTGGAAGGTCTTAGAAGCTTGAAACCAAGCGCATACAACACAAAGGGCCTCAATGAGCTACTGGCCGCTCACTGGTGGCTCCAGCGCACGCGGTTCAGTCGCATCATTCACTCTGATGTGGTGTTCATGAAGTTGGGTGTTGAGGTGCATGTACTGCATTGTGACAGAAAGTCACTTTACAACATCTTACAAGCCCAAAGTGGATTTTGAAAAAAGTTTCCACGAGCGCATGTTTTGGCCGTCTCAGCCAACTGTCATGAAATATGAAAAGTAAACGTGTCTTCACTTTTCCTTCATAGCTTGAAATTGGAAGGTCTTAGAAGCTTGAAACCAAGCGCATACAACACAAAGGGCCTCAATGAGCTACTGGCCGCTCACTGGTGGCTCCAGCGCACGCGGTTCAGTCGCATCATTCACTCTGATGTGGTGTTCATGAAGTTGGGTGTTGAGGTGCATGTACTGCATTGTGACAGAAAGTCACTTTACAACATCTTACAAGCCCAAAGTGGATTTTGAAAAAAGTTTCCACGAGCGCATGTTTTGGCCGTCTCAGCCAACTGTCATGAAATATGAAAAGTAAACGTGTCTTCACTTTTCCTTCATAGCTTGAAATTGGAAGGTCTTAGAAGCTTGAAACCAAGCGCATACAACACAAAGGGCCTCAATGAGCTACTGGCCGCTCACTGGTGGCTCCAGCGCACGCGGTTCAGTCGCATCATTCACTCTGATGTGGTGTTCATGAAGTTGGGTGTTGAGGTGCATGTACTGCATTGTGACAGAAAGTCACTTTACAACATCTTACAAGCCCAAAGTGGATTTTGAAAAAAGTTTCCACGAGCGCATGTTTTGGCCGTCTCAGCCAACTGTCATGAAATATGAAAAGTAAACGTGTCTTCACTTTTCCTTCATAGCTTGAAATTGGAAGGTCTTAGAAGCTTGAAACCAAGCGCATACAACACAAAGGGCCTCAATGAGCTACTGGCCGCTCACTGGTGGCTCCAGCGCACGCGGTTCAGTCGCATCATTCACTCTGATGTGGTGTTCATGAAGTTGGGTGTTGAGGTGCATGTACTGCATTGTGACAGAAAGTCACTTTACAACATCTTACAAGCCCAAAGTGGATTTTGAAAAAAGTTTCCACGAGCGCATGTTTTGGCCGTCTCAGCCAACTGTCATGAAATATGAAAAGTAAACGTGTCTTCACTTTTCCTTCATAGCTTGAAATTGGAAGGTCTTAGAAGCTTGAAACCAAGCGCATACAACACAAAGGGCCTCAATGAGCTACTGGCCGCTCACTGGTGGCTCCAGCGCACGCGGTTCAGTCGCATCATTCACTCTGATGTGGTGTTCATGAAGTTGGGTGTTGAGGTGCATGTACTGCATTGTGACAGAAAGTCACTTTACAACATCTTACAAGCCCAAAGTGGATTTTGAAAAAAGTTTCCACGAGCGCATGTTTTGGCCGTCTCAGCCAACTGTCATGAAATATGAAAAGTAAACGTGTCTTCACTTTTCCTTCATAGCTTGAAATTGGAAGGTCTTAGAAGCTTGAAACCAAGCGCATACAACACAAAGGGCCTCAATGAGCTACTGGCCGCTCACTGGTGGCTCCAGCGCACGCGGTTCAGTCGCATCATTCACTCTGATGTGGTGTTCATGAAGTTGGGTGTTGAGGTGCATGTACTGCATTGTGACAGAAAGTCACTTTACAACATCTTACAAGCCCAAAGTGGATTTTGAAAAAAGTTTCCACGAGCGCATGTTTTGGCCGTCTCAGCCAACTGTCATGAAATATGAAAAGTAAACGTGTCTTCACTTTTCCTTCATAGCTTGAAATTGGAAGGTCTTAGAAGCTTGAAACCAAGCGCATACAACACAAAGGGCCTCAATGAGCTACTGGCCGCTCACTGGTGGCTCCAGCGCACGCGGTTCAGTCGCATCATTCACTCTGATGTGGTGTTCATGAAGTTGGGTGTTGAGGTGCATGTACTGCATTGTGACAGAAAGTCACTTTACAACATCTTACAAGCCCAAAGTGGATTTTGAAAAAAGTTTCCACGAGCGCATGTTTTGGCCGTCTCAGCCAACTGTCATGAAATATGAAAAGTAAACGTGTCTTCACTTTTCCTTCATAGCTTGAAATTGGAAGGTCTTAGAAGCTTGAAACCAAGCGCATACAACACAAAGGGCCTCAATGAGCTACTGGCCGCTCACTGGTGGCTCCAGCGCACGCGGTTCAGTCGCATCATTCACTCTGATGTGGTGTTCATGAAGTTGGGTGTTGAGGTGCATGTACTGCATTGTGACAGAAAGTCACTTTACAACATCTTACAAGCCCAAAGTGGATTTTGAAAAAAGTTTCCACGAGCGCATGTTTTGGCCGTCTCAGCCAACTGTCATGAAATATGAAAAGTAAACGTGTCTTCACTTTTCCTTCATAGCTTGAAATTGGAAGGTCTTAGAAGCTTGAAACCAAGCGCATACAACACAAAGGGCCTCAATGAGCTACTGGCCGCTCACTGGTGGCTCCAGCGCACGCGGTTCAGTCGCATCATTCACTCTGATGTGGTGTTCATGAAGTTGGGTGTTGAGGTGCATGTACTGCATTGTGACAGAAAGTCACTTTACAACATCTTACAAGCCCAAAGTGGATTTTGAAAAAAGTTTCCACGAGCGCATGTTTTGGCCGTCTCAGCCAACTCTCATGAAATATGAAAAGTAAACGTGTCTTCACTTTTCCTTCATAGCTTGAAATTGGAAGGTCTTAGAAGCTTGAAACCAAGCGCATACAACACAAAGGGCCTCAATGAGCTACTGGCCGCTCACTGGTGGCTCCAGCGCACGCGGTTCAGTCGCATCATTCACTCTGATGTGGTGTTCATGAAGTTGGGTGTTGAGGTGCATGTACTGCATTGTGACAGAAAGTCACTTTACAACATCTTACAAGCCCAAAGTGGATTTTGAAAAAAGTTTCCACGAGCGCATGTTTTGGCCGTCTCAGCCAACTGTCATGAAATATGAAAAGTAAACGTGTCTTCACTTTTCCTTCATAGCTTGAAATTGGAAGGTCTTAGAAGCTTGAAACCAAGCGCATACAACACAAAGGGCCTCAATGAGCTACTGGCCGCTCACTGGTGGCTCCAGCGCACGCGGTTCAGTCGCATCATTCACTCTGATGTGGTGTTCATGAAGTTGGGTGTTGAGGTGCATGTACTGCATTGTGACAGAAAGTCACTTTACAACATCTTACAAGCCCAAAGTGGATTTTGAAAAAAGTTTCCACGAGCGCATGTTTTGGCCGTCTCAGCCAACTGTCATGAAATATGAAAAGTAAACGTGTCTTCACTTTTCCTTCATAGCTTGAAATTGGAAGGTCTTAGAAGCTTGAAACCAAGCGCATACAACACAAAGGGCCTCAATGAGCTACTGGCCGCTCACTGGTGGCTCCAGCGCACGCGGTTCAGTCGCATCATTCACTCTGATGTGGTGTTCATGAAGTTGGGTGTTGAGGTGCATGTAGTGCATTGTGACAGAAAGTCACTTTACAACATCTTACAAGCCCAAAGTGGATTTTGAAAAAAGTTTCCACGAGCGCATGTTTTGGCCGTCTCAGCCAACTGTCATGAAATATGAAAAGTAAACGTGTCTTCACTTTTCCTTCATAGCTTGAAATTGGAAGGTCTTAGAAGCTTGAAACCAAGCGCATACAACACAAAGGGCCTCAATGAGCTACTGGCCGCTCACTGGTGGCTCCAGCGCACGCGGTTCAGTCGCATCATTCACTCTGATGTGGTGTTCATGAAGTTGGGTGTTGAGGTGCATGTACTGCATTGTGACAGAAAGTCACTTTACAACATCTTACAAGCCCAAAGTGGATTTTGAAAAAAGTTTCCACGAGCGCATGTTTTGGCCGTCTCAGCCAACTGTCATGAAATATGAAAAGTAAACGTGTCTTCACTTTTCCTTCATAGCTTGAAATTGGAAGGTCTTAGAAGCTTGAAACCAAGCGCATACAACACAAAGGGCCTCAATGAGCTACTGGCCGCTCACTGGTGGCTCCAGCGCACGCGGTTCAGTCGCATCATTCACTCTGATGTGGTGTTCATGAAGTTGGGTGTTGAGGTGCATGTACTGCATTGTGACAGAAAGTCACTTTACAACATCTTACAAGCCCAAAGTGGATTTTGAAAAAAGTTTCCACGAGCGCATGTTTTGGCCGTCTCAGCCAACTGTCATGAAATATGAAAAGTAAACGTGTCTTCACTTTTCCTTCATAGCTTGAAATTGGAAGGTCTTAGAAGCTTGAAACCAAGCGCATACAACACAAAGGGCCTCAATGAGCTACTGGCCGCTCACTGGTGGCTCCAGCGCACGCGGTTCAGTCGCATCATTCACTCTGATGTGGTGTTCATGAAGTTGGGTGTTGAGGTGCATGTACTGCATTGTGACAGAAAGTCACTTTACAACATCTTACAAGCCCAAAGTGGATTTTGAAAAAAGTTTCCACGAGCGCATGTTTTGGCCGTCTCAGCCAACTGTCATGAAATATGAAAAGTAAACGTGTCTTCACTTTTCCTTCATAGCTTGAAATTGGAAGGTCTTAGAAGCTTGAAACCAAGCGCATACAACACAAAGGGCCTCAATGAGCTACTGGCCGCTCACTGGTGGCTCCAGCGCACGCGGTTCAGTCGCATCATTCACTCTGATGTGGTGTTCATGAAGTTGGGTGTTGAGGTGCATGTACTGCATTGTGACAGAAAGTCACTTTACAACATCTTACAAGCCCAAAGTGGATTTTGAAAAAAGTTTCCACGAGCGCATGTTTTGGCCGTCTCAGCCAACTGTCATGAAATATGAAAAGTAAACGTGTCTTCACTTTTCCTTCATAGCTTGAAATTGGAAGGTCTTAGAAGCTTGAAACCAAGCGCATACAACACAAAGGGCCTCAATGAGCTACTGGCCGCTCACTGGTGGCTCCAGCGCACGCGGTTCAGTCGCATCATTCACTCTGATGTGGTGTTCATGAAGTTGGGTGTTGAGGTGCATGTACTGCATTGTGACAGAAAGTCACTTTACAACATCTTACAAGCCCAAAGTGGATTTTGAAAAAAGTTTCCACGAGCGCATGTTTTGGCCGTCTCAGCCAACTGTCATGAAATATGAAAAGTAAACGTGTCTTCACTTTTCCTTCATAGCTTGAAATTGGAAGGTCTTAGAAGCTTGAAACCAAGCGCATACAACACAAAGGGCCTCAATGAGCTACTGGCCGCTCACTGGTGGCTCCAGCGCACGCGGTTCAGTCGCATCATTCACTCTGATGTGGTGTTCATGAAGTTGGGTGTTGAGGTGCATGTACTGCATTGTGACAGAAAGTCACTTTACAACATCTTACAAGCCCAAAGTGGATTTTGAAAAAAGTTTCCACGAGCGCATGTTTTGGCCGTCTCAGCCAACTGTCATGAAATATGAAAAGTAAACGTGTCTTCACTTTTCCTTCATAGCTTGAAATTGGAAGGTCTTAGAAGCTTGAAACCAAGCGCATACAACACAAAGGGCCTCAATGAGCTACTGGCCGCTCACTGGTGGCTCCAGCGCACGCGGTTCAGTCGCATCATTCACTCTGATGTGGTGTTCATGAAGTTGGGTGTTGAGGTGCATGTACTGCATTGTGACAGAAAGTCACTTTACAACATCTTACAAGCCCAAAGTGGATTTTGAAAAAAGTTTCCACGAGCGCATGTTTTGGCCGTCTCAGCCAACTGTCATGAAATATGAAAAGTAAACGTGTCTTCACTTTTCCTTCATAGCTTGAAATTGGAAGGTCTTAGAAGCTTGAAACCAAGCGCATACAACACAAAGGGCCTCAATGAGCTACTGGCCGCTCACTGGTGGCTCCAGCGCACGCGGTTCAGTCGCATCATTCACTCTGATGTGGTGTTCATGAAGTTGGGTGTTGAGGTGCATGTACTGCATTGTGACAGAAAGTCACTTTACAACATCTTACAAGCCCAAAGTGGATTTTGAAAAAAGTTTCCACGAGCGCATGTTTTGGCCGTCTCAGCCAACTGTCATGAAATATGAAAAGTAAACGTGTCTTCACTTTTCCTTCATAGCTTGAAATTGGAAGGTCTTAGAAGCTTGAAACCAAGCGCATACAACACAAAGGGCCTCAATGAGCTACTGGCCGCTCACTGGTGGCTCCAGCGCACGCGGTTCAGTCGCATCATTCACTCTGATGTGGTGTTCATGAAGTTGGGTGTTGAGGTGCATGTACTGCATTGTGACAGAAAGTCACTTTACAACATCTTACAAGCCCAAAGTGGATTTTGAAAAAAGTTTCCACGAGCGCATGTTTTGGCCGTCTCAGCCAACTGTCATGAAATATGAAAAGTAAACGTGTCTTCACTTTTCCTTCATAGCTTGAAATTGGAAGGTCTTAGAAGCTTGAAACCAAGCGCATACAACACAAAGGGCCTCAATGAGCTACTGGCCGCTCACTGGTGGCTCCAGCGCACGCGGTTCAGTCGCATCATTCACTCTGATGTGGTGTTCATGAAGTTGGGTGTTGAGGTGCATGTACTGCATTGTGACAGAAAGTCACTTTACAACATCTTACAAGCCCAAAGTGGATTTTGAAAAAAGTTTCCACGAGCGCATGTTTTGGCCGTCTCAGCCAACTGTCATGAAATATGAAAAGTAAACGTGTCTTCACTTTTCCTTCATAGCTTGAAATTGGAAGGTCTTAGAAGCTTGAAACCAAGCGCATACAACACAAAGGGCCTCAATGAGCTACTGGCCGCTCACTGGTGGCTCCAGCGCACGCGGTTCAGTCGCATCATTCACTCTGATGTGGTGTTCATGAAGTTGGGTGTTGAGGTGCATGTACTGCATTGTGACAGAAAGTCACTTTACAACATCTTACAAGCCCAAAGTGGATTTTGAAAAAAGTTTCCACGAGCGCATGTTTTGGCCGTCTCAGCCAACTGTCATGAAATATGAAAAGTAAACGTGTCTTCACTTTTCCTTCATAGCTTGAAATTGGAAGGTCTTAGAAGCTTGAAACCAAGCGCATACAACACAAAGGGCCTCAATGAGCTACTGGCCGCTCACTGGTGGCTCCAGCGCACGCGGTTCAGTCGCATCATTCACTCTGATGTGGTGTTCATGAAGTTGGGTGTTGAGGTGCATGTACTGCATTGTGACAGAAAGTCACTTTACAACATCTTACAAGCCCAAAGTGGATTTTGAAAAAAGTTTCCACGAGCGCATGTTTTGGCCGTCTCAGCCAACTGTCATGAAATATGAAAAGTAAACGTGTCTTCACTTTTCCTTTATAGCTTGAAATTGGAAGGTCTTAGAAGCTTGAAACCAAGCGCATACAACACAAAGGGCCTCAATGAGCTACTGGCCGCTCACTGGTGGCTCCAGCGCACGCGGTTCAGTCGCATCATTCACTCTGATGTGGTGTTCATGAAGTTGGGTGTTGAGGTGCATGTAGTGCATTGTGACAGAAAGTCACTTTACAACATCTTACAAGCCCAAAGTGGATTTTGAAAAAAGTTTCCACGAGCGCATGTTTTGGCCGTCTCAGCCAACTGTCATGAAATATGAAAAGTAAACGTGTCTTCACTTTTCCTTCATAGCTTGAAATTGGAAGGTCTTAGAAGCTTGAAACCAAGCGCATACAACACAAAGGGCCTCAATGAGCTACTGGCCGCTCACTGGTGGCTCCAGCGCACGCGGTTCAGTCGCATCATTCACTCTGATGTGGTGTTCATGAAGTTGGGTGTTGAGGTGCATGTAGTGCATTGTGACAGAAAGTCACTTTACAACATCTTACAAGCCCAAAGTGAATTTTGAAAAAAGTTTCCACGAGCGCATGTTTTGGCCGTCTCAGCCAACTGTCATGAAATATGAAAAGTAAACGTGTCTTCACTTTTCCTTCATAGCTTGAAATTGGAAGGTCTTAGAAGCTTGAAACCAAGCGCATACAACACAAAGGGCCTCAATGAGCTACTGGCCGCTCACTGGTGGCTCCAGCGCACGCGGTTCAGTCGCATCATTCACTCTGATGTGGTGTTCATGAAGTTGGGTGTTGAGGTGCATGTACTGCATTGTGACAGAAAGTCACTTTACAACATCTTACAAGCCCAAAGTGGATTTTGAAAAAAGTTTCCACGAGCGCATGTTTTGGCCGTCTCAGCCAACTGTCATGAAATATGAAAAGTAAACGTGTCTTCACTTTTCCTTCATAGCTTGAAATTGGAAGGTCTTAGAAGCTTGAAACCAAGCGCATACAACACAAAGGGCCTCAATGAGCTACTGGCCGCTCACTGGTGGCTCCAGCGCACGCGGTTCAGTCGCATCATTCACTCTGATGTGGTGTTCATGAAGTTGGGTGTTGAGGTGCATGTACTGCATTGTGACAGAAAGTCACTTTACAACATCTTACAAGCCCAAAGTGGATTTTGAAAAAAGTTTCCACGAGCGCATGTTTTGGCCGTCTCAGCCAACTGTCATGAAATATGAAAAGTAAACGTGTCTTCACTTTTCCTTCATAGCTTGAAATTGGAAGGTCTTAGAAGCTTGAAACCAAGCGCATACAACACAAAGGGCCTCAATGAGCTACTGGCCGCTCACTGGTGGCTCCAGCGCACGCGGTTCAGTCGCATCATTCACTCTGATGTGGTGTTCATGAAGTTGGGTGTTGAGGTGCATGTACTGCATTGTGACAGAAAGTCACTTTACAACATCTTACAAGCCCAAAGTGGATTTTGAAAAAAGTTTCCACGAGCGCATGTTTTGGCCGTCTCAGCCAACTGTCATGAAATATGAAAAGTAAACGTGTCTTCACTTTTCCTTCATAGCTTGAAATTGGAAGGTCTTAGAAGCTTGAAACCAAGCGCATACAACACAAAGGGCCTCAATGAGCTACTGGCCGCTCACTGGTGGCTCCAGCGCACGCGGTTCAGTCGCATCATTCACTCTGATGTGGTGTTCATGAAGTTGGGTGTTGAGGTGCATGTAGTGCATTGTGACAGAAAGTCACTTTACAACATCTTACAAGCCCAAAGTGGATTTTGAAAAAAGTTTCCACGAGCGCATGTTTTGGCCGTCTCAGCCAACTGTCATGAAATATGAAAAGTAAACGTGTCTTCACTTTTCCTTCATAGCTTGAAATTGGAAGGTCTTAGAAGCTTGAAACCAAGCGCATACAACACAAAGGGCCTCAATGAGCTACTGGCCGCTCACTGGTGGCTCCAGCGCACGCGGTTCAGTCGCATCATTCACTCTGATGTGGTGTTCATGAAGTTGGGTGTTGAGGTGCATGTACTGCATTGTGACAGAAAGTCACTTTACAACATCTTACAAGCCCAAAGTGGATTTTGAAAAAAGTTTCCACGAGCGCATGTTTTGGCCGTCTCAGCCAACTGTCATGAAATATGAAAAGTAAACGTGTCTTCACTTTTCCTTCATAGCTTGAAATTGGAAGGTCTTAGAAGCTTGAAACCAAGCGCATACAACACAAAGGGCCTCAATGAGCTACTGGCCGCTCACTGGTGGCTCCAGCGCACGCGGTTCAGTCGCATCATTCACTCTGATGTGGTGTTCATGAAGTTGGGTGTTGAGGTGCATGTAGTTTATTGTGACAGAAAGTCACTTTACAACATCTTACAAGCCCAAAGTGGATTTTGAAAAAAGTTTCCACGAGCGCATGTTTTGGCCGTCTCAGCCAACTGTCATGAAATATGAAAAGTAAACGTGTCTTCACTTTTCCTTCATAGCTTGAAATTGGAAGGTCTTAGAAGCTTGAAACCAAGCGCATACAACACAAAGGGCCTCAATGAGCTACTGGCCGCTCACTGGTGGCTCCAGCGCACGCGGTTCAGTCGCATCATTCACTCTGATGTGGTGTTCATGAAGTTGGGTGTTGAGGTGCATGTACTGCATTGTGACAGAAAGTCACTTTACAACATCTTACAAGCCCAAAGTGGATTTTGAAAAAAGTTTCCACGAGCGCATGTTTTGGCCGTCTCAGCCAACTGTCATGAAATATGAAAAGTAAACGTGTCTTCACTTTTCCTTCATAGCTTGAAATTGGAAGGTCTTAGAAGCTTGAAACCAAGCGCATACAACACAAAGGGCCTCAATGAGCTACTGGCCGCTCACTGGTGGCTCCAGCGCACGCGGTTCAGTCGCATCATTCACTCTGATGTGGTGTTCATGAAGTTGGGTGTTGAGGTGCATGTACTGCATTGTGACAGAAAGTCACTTTACAACATCTTACAAGCCCAAAGTGGATTTTGAAAAAAGTTTCCACGAGCGCATGTTTTGGCCGTCTCAGCCAACTGTCATGAAATATGAAAAGTAAACGTGTCTTCACTTTTCCTTCATAGCTTGAAATTGGAAGGTCTTAGAAGCTTGAAACCAAGCGCATACAACAC